>NC_048278.1:23447174-23813424 GCF_009762535.1 Notolabrus celidotus | reverse complement strand
ATATTCTCAATAGCAGATTCTATTGTTGCATTTTATAGCGTGAAGCCTGTGCACTGGTGATAGATGACCACCATGCTGTGCTATGCTTCTCCCTGCTCTCTGCCTTATGACGGCAATGGACCTCCAGATAAGATAAGCTTTGCCGCGAAAAAAACCCAACAGAGGGCTTTCCACACATCCCCCTCTAAACCATAGAGGAACACAGATCTCACAGGCTGGAGGCTTGTCTTTAAACCAAATTTTTGTAGGCTGTATTAATAATAGACGTAGATACCATGATGTCACTCACTGGTATGATGACTGCTGTTTTGGAGCCTTGTGGTTGGCGTTTTGGTTGTTTTGTTTTTTTTGCCAGTGGTGAGAATATTCAAACCCTGTGCTCAGAAGGAGCTAAGTATTGGCAAATAACAATTCATTATGCTGTAAGTTTTTTCCTTTGGCTAATTTATTAGCTTAACTAGTAAACCATGTACAAAATAATTAAGAGAATGAACAAACTTTAGAAAGCGACAACAACACTGGCACGGAGTATGAACCAGGACTTCAACCAGATCCCTGTCCGGTCTGTCTCTGATCTGCTGCTCTCTCATCCATCAACACCCATCGGTTGAGTTTTCAGAACGCAGCACGGGGCTGGACCACTGGAAAGCTGGAGTCATGTGACTGAGGTTTTCCCGCGGTAATTACTGCATTAATCCATGTTGTCTTAATCGGCCCCTGAAAGCCACTGACCTGTTGACTCCAGGCCTGGCTCCACTCATCATGATGGTTTGTTGTTGTAGTTAATTGAAAAACGATCTGGTGAAAACACAGTGTTTTAGTCTGAAAATTAACCAGATGTTTTAATTTTGTTTTGGTGCCTGACTTCCTGTCCTGCTCAATCTCCTCTGTTTACATGTATGCGTTGTCCTCCAGCATCCAGCAAAAGTAGAAGTCTTGCGTATCTGATCCGGAGGGCTCTGGCATACCGGATCAGAGACAAAGCCCGAACGCAACAGAGCGGATCCAGTGGGAGTTAACACATTGACTAGAATAGAAACCTATCAACTCCGGGGCCGTGATGGATTGGAGACGGAATTAGGCCGTAAGTCAATTGACTGAATTAGCTGATTTGAAATTTAGCAAACAGAAGAATCCACTTCTAACATGGTGTTTGAGAATTACTCAAACACCATGTTAGTTATGCATAATCATCGAGGATGTTATGCATAACAAGTATTGATGATTAAAAAGAGTTATACAAACTTTTATCCTTATACAGTTTTCATAAAAAATATTAGCAGGCACTTGTTTTTGAAGCAGGCTGTAAACACGTTTGTATCTGCTCTGTAGTTTGACAATTTAACATGGGGCCTAGTGGGGATTGGCTCAGTCTGGGAGCCAGCATCAAGTGGACACTCTTGGAACTACAGTTTTTGCACACTTCAGCGTTGGCTTCATTTATCAGCCCTGCAGCTTACAGCTTGGTCTGATTGTGTTCTTTTGGACTTGGGTGCCTGAATGTTTTTTATTCTTAAACCTATGTTTTAGAGATATAAGAGTTTGTGAACCTCTGTTTGACGAAAACATAAATGTAAGCCTCTCATCTTTAAGTGGTGCATAGATTGTGTGATTGTTGTGTGACAAAATCTCTACAATATGATCCTCACTCGAAGCAGATATAAAATACCTCAGTCTCTTGACCACAAGCACCTCAAAGAATGGTTTTGGCACTTTGTCCCTGAGAAGCCTCTTCACAAGTTATTAGCACTTCAACATAAGAGCATACCTGCCAAGAGGAGCATCATACAAAACTATTTCCCCTCTATGCCTTATAAACTGTACATTTCCTGCTGTGTAGGAACAGGAGTGGAAATCTTAGAAGCTTTAAGAGGAAGTCGGAGCAATTAAAGAGCCATTAGTAGCACCTCTCTGAAATAGTCATTAATCAAGAAGCAGCGGTGCCGCTCACAATGGCAGGCACAATGTACACCAAGGAGAATGAACGACAGATGATTAAATGAGAGATATCTCTATTTGTAAAGTGTCTCTCTGGGCCAAATATATGTGAAGCCATATAAAGACAGGTTCTATTTACACAGAGAAAAAAATCTAAAGAGAGGTACTAGTGCTTGCTCACCTTTTGAAGAAATGGACTCAAATCTTTTTCCCCAAAGCTTTTATAGGAGCCTTGGAGACAAAACGCTGAAGATAAAAATGGATGGTTTGCTTTTGGAGAAAGTCCTCTGAAGGTAATTCACTGTTTTCAGACTTTGATAGTTAGACCTTAGTCTGGAAATAAAACTAAACATCAGGCCCTAATAAAGATAAGGCAACTGAAGGTCCATATATTTTTCTCTCTGTCATTAAGTCATAAAGTAACCACAACTAACAATGTTTTCACCGGTCAGTTCCTAGATTGACACTCAATCTCTGTTGCCATTCCATCCTCTATTTTAAATAAATTTCACAAAAATATAGTGTCAATCACAAAAAGGTGGCAGATTTCCCCATATGCAAGTAAAGGTGCAAAAAGCAAGGCCTAAAGGCATCCAAAAGCCTTGACCCTTGGTTTTACTTCAAGGTTGGATTAAAAAAAAATTTAAGTGACAGGAACCAACACAAAAAACATTAGTAGACTGTATGCTTGCTTTGTGCTTCTTATTTTAAGAACATTTTGTCTTGGGAATCTAACAGTCTTAACAATTCCACTTAAGGTCTCACGGAAGACACGTCTCACCATCAGATTACTTTTTATAAAATGCTGATGAAACTCCATAGTTACTCGGACTAGGAGGTCTGGATAGATCCATTGATTAGTTGAAAAATGATCCAATCAAATTGATTGAAAGTCTAACAATTGATCTACATTGTCATCTTTAAGAAGCATTTTTATTTGAAATTACCACCGCTCGGGGCGCTGGTGGCCTAGCGGTCTAAGTGCCCCACATACAGAGGTTACAGTCCTTGTCACAGGGGTTGCCCGTTCGATTCCCGGCAGGTCGACCATTTCCTGCACGTCTTCCCCCACTCTCTACTCCCCACATTTCCTGTCTCTCTTCAGCTGTTCTATAAAATAAAGGCAAAAAGGCCAAAAAATATAACTTTAAAAAAAAAAGAAATTACTACCCCTTTTTGGTCAACAGAGTCTGTCAAGGTGTGCCCACGGATAATCCTGAACTTCCAAACAACGGTATCAGCAAACAGACTCTGGTCAGCAGCTGAGATAAAAAAATAAAAGATGAGGAAGATATTCAATCCCATCTCAGGATTAAATTGGCTGTGGAAATATTTAGATTTTTGGAGAAAAGGCGGGTCAACATAGTGAAGATATGCAAACATGCTATACACAGGAAACATCACAAATCTGGCCAGGCACCTGAAAATGAAACACGATACTGACTCCAATGCTAATGTTAGCATTATTATAGCTGTTGCTGGTGCTCGTTCAACACCTCTGACAAATATTTTTCCACAAAAGCCGGACAATGATCCCAAACTGGAGACCTACTCCAAACTGAAGCCGAAGCATTTAAGTGAAACATGCATAACGAGGCTTTACAATCAAGTCAAAGGTAAGACAAAACGTGAGTTGGAAAACGCAGGACTAGTCCCTTTCACTACAGATGGATGGTTGTCATGTAAAACAGAAGCTTATGTAACTGAAACATTTTACTTTGTTCTCTTGGTTGAAAATACAGTATAATTTTATTTGAAAGCCAGAGACACGTCAACAGTGAAGTTTAACAAACACTCCAAAAAATTATTTTCCCACAGGGGAAATGTTACTGATGGTGTGAAATAAGCACATCATGAAATTGGTCGTAGGCCCTGAATTGAATCAAATCCAAATCATATTGGCAGACTTTGTGATGCGCTTATCCAATCTTTGTCCAAAGTATCAATATATTATCGTGAATGGTGTCATGATGAAAGTGGAGATTTTCACTCCTGAAAGTTACATGGAATGTAAATGACAGATGCTAGGTATTTAATATGTCATATATATATGATGTCACCCAAATTTCCTACCTGACACAAAAAGTCTAATTCATGTGTCAGTGCCTGTATTCCTGTAGCTTCTCTGAGTTGCAGTGATCCATTTACCTTCCCTTTCTCTAGCTTTCATTGGTCTAAAAAGATCACTCTGACTTCTTGTTGAATCTGTTCACTCCAAGCACAACAGCTCTTTCCCATGTGACGCTGCCATTCCTGCAGTTACTTCCACCTACCTTGACATCACATGCACAACCTCTACTTTGGACTATTTTCAGCTGTGGATCAGGAAACATTTGCCACTCTGATGAACTTTTCAGGCATCAAGTTAATGTTAACAGAGCCGCACATGCACCATGTGTTATCAGGATCAGTTTGTTGTGGTTTAATCATTGGATTTGTGGAAATGAGGAAAATCATGAGTGTCACCACCAGACTAATGCTTAAGTTCGCCGCAAGTGCAGAAGTGTTTAAGTGCATGCACATTTTAAAAGGAGAAGGGTATAGAATATGAATACCAATATTATTGATTGCATTACTCAGCCATATTGTATAAATACTGTCAAAAATATGGCAGCTGCACATTAATTAGGAGTATTGATAAAAACATCAGGGACTCTGCTGGTTCAGCAGGCCACACATTATTAGGGAAAGGTTAAGTGCCTGGTCGACATTTAATTTCCTCCCTCCATCTCTCTCTCTCTCCCTCTCTCTTTCTTTCTGTTGCTCTTCCCTTATCTCTCTTTTTCTTCTCCTCCACCACCTCTGTATTCCTCCTCTTTACATCTTTCTCCTCCTTTCTCCCCCTTATCCTCCTTCCTCTCTACATAAACACTTGAATCATGATTCTTCAGATGAGATTTTATAGGGAGCTAAACTGAGCTGCAAAGAAAAGTTGGTTTCACATTGGTTCCCTGCAGACATCTCATGCATGTGAACACACACACATGCACACACACATCAGTCCTCACTGTCATTTAGCAGCATCCTCTTCAGCAACACGCCTGCAAGATGGATGCCCCCTCACACGCATTTATCCGCCAGCACCGCGGTGCTTTATTATCTAATTTTGACAGCTCGGTCCCGCCCATCGAGCCGCTGTACCGCTGCCGACGTTTCCCCCAGGGACAGTCTGGGCGAGGCCTCTGCTGAACCCAATCGCAAAGTGCTAAACGTGCAGCGCAGCTCGAATGCTAATTTACTGTAACCAACCCGCTGAAAGACCTCCTGTCATTGCAGATACCCCCTTCAGCCCCATCCTGGCTGCTCCCACTGAAAAAATACACACAAAAACACGCACACGCACACCCATACACAAACAGCACCAGACACACTCAACTGAACTGATTTTCATTTTTCTCTAGTCCATAAAAATCTGCATCTTCAATGCTGTCCAGGGCCCAAGGTTTACTGGGGCTGATAAAAATGATGATTTTGAGGGAGGGTGTCGGCGCCGGAGGGGGAGATGACAAGACAAGATTGAAATGTGTGTGTGAAGCTGTGGCAGTCAGGTGTCTGAGATGAGGGATGGCTGTCCGCTCGCTCTGAGGTCTGAGAGGATGAAACATTAAGCCACCTTAGGATAACTGATGGAGGCTTGATGAATGATCGTAGTTAGCATCATCGCCATTCATCAGGGCGCGCCGAATGATTGTGATTCATCAAATTCCCCGGTTTGCATTAGGATTAGCTTATGCTTGTTTTTCACGTCGTCTGCACTGTGAGGCTTGTCATCAAGGTGTGACAGCCGGCCTCATCAGGATGTCATACTGAGGCTTGACGGGGAAAGACAAGTGACTAAAATGTATTTATCTTTTGAATGATGCAATACGTTAAGCATGCATCAGTGTGAAGACGTTAAAACTGAGCAAAAGTTGCAAAAATATCTGATGTTTCTCAAAAAAGGAGCAGAAAAGAAGATCCTTGACTGTTTCCCTTTTTAGTTTTATACTAAACCAATGTGAGACAGAAACCTCTGAAATGGACTGTCAGCCCAAAACCTACCATTCAGCCCATGATGGAGTGAGAAATCATGTATTTTCCTTGGAGCAGGCAGCGCTGGCTGAATACCATCCCCGGTGTTTCAAATAGCACAGAGGAGGAGTTTTCCTCCAGGCACTTATGACCCATGATACTGTATATCACGTCTCTTTATGTGGAATTGGATCAGATGTTTTTTAACACCGTTAAATTGGCATTTTTTTTCTTGGGGATCAATGTCATTTTCCCCATCTGACCTTCACCTGTTATTTCTGGTGTTGTAAGGTTAAAAATGAGCTCTGTTTCCTGGTGTGTATTTCTGCCTGGAATGAGCAAATGTCATCAGCAAGGAAGACATATTTTTCTCTGCCTACTCACATCTCCATAGCAATTCGACAACAATGATACACTCTGTGATTTGAAGATGAATAAAATGCTTAAAGAACATTATCCTCACAAATCTTGTTGTTTTTCACCAAAACAAAGAATGGGTTTGGCAAAAAAAGAAACTACATTTCTGGTTCAGACGGTAATCAAAGCAAACTTGGGGGCGTTAGTTCTCATAGACTTGGGACTCTTTGTGGCACTTTTCGCCCCCTCCTAAAATCGGATAATCCTCATTTTATGTCCACGCTTTGCCACTGTCGTGCAGTGCTTCATCCATTGAATTGGTAATTTCATTCCAGTCCCCCCCTAAGGCTCGCCCTGCAGTCCTAACCGCCCCCTCCTCCCCTTCCCGATCCTTACACGCAGGCCCTGCATTTGGTCAAATTGCCTAAACCCTGAACGATTGTAATTTCTGAAGAGGCTGCCGAGTGCTGCTGTGAAGGAGGGAAAAGCAGGAGGGCAGAGCAATACTGGGAAAAAAAAGTGGATGGAGAGATGGTGATGGCATTGGGCATGCAGAAGCTGGAAGCTAGGTGAGAGCAGGGAGGAGGAGGAGGAGGAGTGGAGGAAGGATGAATGGTTGGGGAGGCGGTGTTAAGTGCTCTCGCAGAGGAGTCGAGCCCTCCCTCTTGCTGGTCGCAGCCTCGCTCTCGGCAGTCTGATCTCCTTTGAAGCAATTACCCTTTCACCTGGACAAGCTCATCACAGAGTCACTGTGCTCGCCCCCACCACACTGCCAACACCTCCACCTCAGATCCAACAACAACCGGACTCCAACCAAGACTGCAAACATAGGAAGGAAGATAGTAGACCAAATTAGAAATGAACAAAACATAAATAATGCAGCACAAACACAACCTTGAGCCTCGAAAATCACCTCAGTTGAACCATCACCTTTTGAAAGCTGTCCATAAAAGTAGACATACAGGAATATGGACATAAGATGGCCTGAGAGGTGATAACACTGCACGTGAGAAACACCCACAAATAGACAGAGCACATGCAACAAATGAAAAGATTTCATATGTTTGTGTAAAAGCTCTGCAGGGAGAAAGATGTCAAAATGTCACAAGTAGTGCAACAGCCAGTGCTGGACAGTAACACAGTACATTTACGTGTGTGAATTTTTTAAGAATCTCTACTTTACTAGAGTTTTGTTTTACAGGAGGAACAAATTACTTTTACTCCACTACATCTGAAAGACACATATTGTACTTTTGCCCTCACTCTGTTCTGCTTTTGTGCTATATTTAACCATGGAGACAAAAGGCATGCAAGTACGGCAACCACACTTAGACAAACCTGGGATAAGATTTTAGAAAAGAAAAGAAAATTCATCAGGAGCCAAAGTAGCAAGTAATGAGAACATTTACAGAAATAAACATCATTGGTGGTAATTACGGTTATAGCAGAGGAAGGAGATTATTCTCCATTCTAAAAAAAGTTTTCTAAAAAAACACAACGTAGCAGAATGTAAACCCATGTAATCTTGACTGCACTCATGCATTGTGAAAATACAACAATATTTAGCTATTTTTTTTATGTAGCTCTGATACTCAAGTATTTGAAAAAGTAAGTACTAAGTAAGGACATTAACTTAAGTTATAATTTGAATGAGCAACTTTCACTAGTATTGGAGTAATATTCAACCAGGAGTATCTGGTTAATAAAGTTATGCACTTTGTCCACTATTGACAACAGCAGAAACTGTTACAAGGGGACACCAAAAAGTGATAAACACATGTAAACCAGCTTTTGGACTCACCAAAAAGCACATTTTTTTTTTTTTTTCTATAACTACACATAGCCAACTTCAATAACTGAATGTGCATCAGGAAAAATATAATATGTAATGTCATTATTTCAATGACGTGTAATAAATACACATATGAAAAGTGTTTCATGATTACACCCCCATTGTGTCATCAGCATACATTTTAAAACTGAGATTAACCCTGAATAAAGCTGTTGGTGGTAGCGAAAGGATTGAAATGGAGAGTGGACGTCATACATAATGTGGATTGGACTGTTGATGAGTCATTGGCCAAAACCGCACCTGATTAACTGATGAAGAATTGGTGGAGGAGGGTCACTGCACTGTCATTCTGCACTGACTAACGAAAAGAAAAACTGATAGAGTTCGATGGCAGCAATGATTGGCTGATGATGACCATTGGGAGATCTGTTGTTTGAAAAGAAAGAATGAAGTGAACAGATGAGGCCTTAAGGAACACCACTGATAAGATCAGACCTTTTAACCACCTTCTCACAGCTAACATGGACGGACGGACGGACGAACTGACAAACTGACGGACAGACGGACTGACTGACTGACTGACTGACTGACTGGCTGACTGACTGACTGACTGACTGACTGACTGACTGACTAACTAACTTTCAGATAGTTCTCACTGACTACTGAATAGTATCTTTGCTTAAAACACCCATCCATAGTTAATTATAATAGTTCAAGAATACTTAGTCAGGGGAATAACTCATATGAAAAACACACACTGGTTTAATTACATCAATAGCAACATTACAACAATCATTGGATTTCACCTTTAAATAAAACACATTTGATGAAACATTTTCCCCTGTAACCTGTTACATGTACAAGTTGCTCTGTTGGATCTACATATGAAAAACAAATTTGTAATCAACCAAAGTTTCCCTCCAAAGTCTTCACTAAGGTAATATACATTGCTGATCTGTTGTGTGGTATAAGACAATACCGTTGTTTCTGGTTTTGTGTCCATCTCCTGAGTTAGTATATGTATTTACTGTCCCTGAGTAACCCCACTGCTTGCTTTGCTGCAGTCACAGGAGTAAACAGTTATAACAGGAAGCCCTTGTTGATGCAGGGCAGCATTAGATTGTTTTAAAAGTACTACTGAATATCGTCTGAATGGATCAATTATCAGTGGATTCTTCTCCACAAATAGACAAAAGGTTGTATCATAAATCTAACAAAAATATCTCCAGCCAGGGATGTTTGACTGCAAGCATGTGCTTTTCTTGTTTTGATTTTTCCATCCAACAAGGGGTTAATATCTTTAAAAAGGAGAGCTGCCACAGCTTGCCCTGTTCTAACATCATGAAATCTCTCCACTTAAAATGCCTGAGTGTATACAGTTTGAATATATATGCCTGTGTTTTTGTATTCATGTGTGTTGGCCCATTTCTGCGTGCATGAGTGCGTGCCTGCCTGTCTACAATTTGGGCTCGCACATGGTCCTGTCAGGGGTCTGTGCAGCTAATCTTTATGCACTCTGTGACCTCCTCACTGCAAACCCTGCTAAATATATTATTCCCCTGGGCCTTTCATTGCTGCTTGGTGTCAGAAATCAATATGTATGAGGCGCGTAGATGGGAATTTCTAATAGATCTCTGCGGCCCTGCGCTGCTCTTCAATATCTGCCTTGGACTATTAGTGCCGGCTCAGTGGCGGTGAAATAACCGAGATAATCTTTTAAGGTACCTTTCTTAAGGTGGAACGGCAACTCTTGCTCTGCATCCTCCTGCATACACCTGAATGCTTTAGATGACTTTATTGTTTGAGGATGCTTATCAGAAGTAGAAAGCATGCTCTGTGTTATTTTAATTGCTTAATTTAAGGGGTTTTACAGCTGTACTTTTGTTGCATGTGGGTGTTGTTGTGAATTATGAATGAAACAGAAACTCATTTGATAATTTTTGCCCAGAATCACAGAAACTAATCCAACATCTCAAAACAGCACAACATAAAAATGATTCTTCACAAGTGGGCACACATCTTCCTCCCTTATAAAGATGCAAAATAATCATGCATTTCGATGAGGAAAGGCATATTTCTGTTCATAAATGTGTGCCGGTGCATGTGTGTGTAGACATGTAAGTGCAAGTGTGTCTGGAGGGATGTGCCACAGTGCTAATTGCCCATATTCCTAATGCAGGGATGATTTGCTGCAGCACTTAGCCGCAGCAGCCGCACAGGAACCTGACTCTAGTTTCTGTCTCTCTCCCCCCTCCACCACCTACAACCACCTCCCACCTCTCTCTCCCCCGCTACACTGAGGAGGAGAAGAAGAGACATCCGGCATCAGCAGGCAGTTAGGGGATTGGCGGGAGTGGTGGAGGGGGAGAGTAGGCGATACGGGGGAAGGAGGAGAGGTGGTGGTGGTGGTGGTTTGCTCAGACAGCGTGTGGTCTCGAGGGAAGGAGAGAGCCTGAAATTATTCTACGGTCACAGGCTTTTTTTTCTCTCCCCCCTCTCCATCTCCCGGCGAGGACCTCAGTATATAATCCTTGGCGCTCGCCTGGCTCGTATATCTGCCGTCCCTGAGACAAAGGTTATATCTCTCTCCTTCAGGACCACAGGCCACTGACCGAAGACCACAGACCTGCTCTATTATCACCACATCATTAGCATACGTAGAGAGAAGTTAATCACACCAGTGGCGTTAATTTTTCATAGATTGAGCATGTAATGTATTCAATCTGGAGACATATGATAACATAGCAATAGGTCATACGAAGACAAGCCTACCTGATGACAATTATTAGTGCTTCCAGATCTCTCTGAACTTGCTTCTTTTTGTTGACACTCTGTCCCTGATTTGCGTGTAATTCCACACGTCTTCCCTCCTCGCTCATGAAGCATCAAAAACCCACGTCCCTGACTCGGAGCACACATCAGATGAGAATAATTACATGTCTCTCTTTTTCCCTCTCTGCTGTTTCAGTGTCTCCTTGGCTCAGGCATTACCTAAGCTTGCTGAAGCCACTTGATGCCAATCCTGTGGGTGGAATTATGAAGAGATATTTAGATGTAATGTAACTTTGTCGCCTATGTCATTTGGAGAGAGATGGTGGTTTGGGATTCATTAAATTTGGCTAGTTAGATGAGTGTTGAAGCCTCAACAATTTTTGAACGGAGGCCTGAAATTTCATCTGAGTTTAAGCTACTGTGGGAAAGCTTCATTTTGTGTTGATCTTGTGACTCATTTGAAAAGGTGGAATGTCTTATTTCTTGTCATCTTTTTCTTTTGAACTGATTGATTAACCACTGCAAACCTTTCTGGATATATAGAGACACTTTCGTATCGTATGCAGTCGATTTGTCTGATAAATTAATAACTATAAAGTAATAGTAATTGTTTTTTCTGATGGTCTCATTCACTTTTGTAGGTTAAATAGAGGCATCTTTATTTAATTGACACTAGTTCATAACAAAATATGGCGAGAGCAAGACAGTTGTTGCCAACAAAGGCAAATGTTCCGTAATGGCAGACTTTTGTGGTATCTTCCCTTCTGTGGTCAGATAATGGACATTGCACATTTGCAGTGCACATTTAGTCAGCTAAACAACACACTACATAACATCATCACCCTTACTGATCTACACCAGAATTACTAGTCAAACAAATTACGTATATTTTGATGACTATATGAAGCACTGCCAACCACGATTAGCCATTAACTGAGGCTATGGCTCCAGTTAATGGCTACTGCCAGTGCTTTAATTCTCTACTACCCGTATGTAAACAAACACAGATGAGCACAGATAGCATATCTTAGTGCTGTGCGATTTGACAGTATTTTGCTCTAGAGAATAAAGATACAGTTGTATGAAGGTTGTGTCTGGTTAAACCAGCATATAACCCCTTGACCGGAGCAATGCTGGGACCCCCTCTAAAACGAGATGGCACATCTCAAGGGGTTTACCCCAATAAATACATTTCTTCACTCAACCATGACGATGTTGACAAGCAATGAGGAATAAAGCTCTGCTAACATTAGCCATGTGTTGACTGTTTTCTGAGTGTTTGCTACTTTGCTTACCTTTGGCCCAGTGGGTTAGATGGAATTCAAATTTCTGTTGAAATGATAAAGAGTTGAACCCTACCAGATACAGTACCTAGTAAATTTGGTGACACATTTATTTCTTTCAATCTTGCTTGCTCTAAGTTTCATTTGCGCCCCATACAGACCTGGGTACATTGCGATAACTATATGCCATTTCTGACGTAGTTGTTCTCCAGGTTTGAATGTTGACTTTGCATCTCTAGGTATTTTCAGCACAGTTGCTTCTGATGCCAAAAGCCTTTTTGCAGCACATTTTTATGTGACTTTATGTGTTTTAGATTTGCATAATTTCTGATTTTGTTAAAACCTTGCAGGAGAGCATAGTGCTTGCCCGTCGGCCACCGTACTCAACAGATGGAGAGATGGGTGCTGAGCAGGTTGAAACAGCATTTGATGAAATGGTGGACTAAATGAAGAACAAAACAATGACTGAATGTCAGAACGAGGCTGAAATGATACCAAAGGAGAGCTACAGGAATATGATCATAAATCTTTTCCTACTTACTGTGGGCATCCCTTGTTGCGCCATGTCTGAGTTTAAGCACAAAGATGAATTACACAATCCCTTCCACACACACAAACATACACGAGCACACTAGGCCCTCCTCCCTCATGCTGCTCATCTTGATAATTACCTCCCCCAGGTACTGATATGCAGGAATACACCACACACATGCTGCCACCGGGGGCACTGCGCCAGGGAGAGCAGACGGCAGCCATTCAGGGGGCAATGAGGAGAAAAAGAGGTGGAAGAGTGATGATGATGATGATGATTATGTGTGTATGTGTGGATGTGGATGTGTGTGTGTGTGTGTGTGTGTGTGTTGAGTGGGTGGTGGGGTGGTTGGTGTGTTTGTGGTAGTACTAGGAAACACGAGAGTATTGGCTGCTTAGAGACAGGCGTCATGGCAGGCATACGCTCTTCTAATTACGCAAGGTCTCCTACAGCCATTAGGAGCTGTCAGTAACATGAGGGGACGCAGCCAGCCGCTACAGAGCAGCAGTCCACTGAAATCCACATGTGCGTGTGTGTGTGTGTGTAAGCTGTGACAGCCTTTGCTTAGGTTTTCATGACACATATGTGATAGTGAGGACTTGTTTGGGATTTGATACATGGAAGTTTATACCTGTGTTTTGTAAGCATGATCATCTGGTTGTTTAAAAATCACGTTGTGTATTCAGGTCTGTGCTTGGGAGATATTTTTTTCATAATCAACTAGAGATTCATATCTGGTCCTTGGTTTGATTTATTTTATCTTGTTTTTGTTTGTCTTTGTTTATTTTTACAAGCCCTACTATTCCTTTCATAATAAAAATGTTAAATCTAACAAAGTATTTCCAATAAAACAAAAATATTTGATGTCCATCAGGGTCTCATACAAAACTGAGATCATCATCATTGATCCCAATCTGTTGGGAAAACCAACACAATACGTTGAACACTTAAATTGCACATGTATATGTATACAGGCTCTTTTTTTTTTTTACATTTATTTTAATATATTTCGTGACAAAAAAAATAAAGGAACTGTACTTCTAAAGTGAATAAAGACAGACATTTTTTGATTTTGTAGAGGGAGATTTGAAGTGTAATTATCCTTCGCAATTTGCACCATTAATACAAATTAACCAGTACTATCACAAACAAGCCCCAGGGTCAGACATCACACTGCTGTCTGTACCGAGGTCAGAGTCCATGTCATGTCTGTCTGCACACTGTCCCCCTGCTCCTGGCCTGTGTTTCACTGGATGAGGGCTGTTGGGTTTTGTCCCCTCTGATGTTCTGTCACAGCTGGGATGGGATGAAGTTTACCAACCTGGCAACTTGCCAAGAGAGTTTGTAGATCTGCTGCTACTGTACTGAGCTGTACACCTGCACCTGTGCACCTGTTCACTAAGTCCACACACACACACACACACACACACACACACACACACACACACACACACACACATACACACACACACACAAACATGTTACAGGAGAAGGCACTCAAGCCAGGGACAGAAATGCTGCTGTTTATTAGTATAAGACAGCTTTTACCAAAATATGAAAACATCTTCTGACAAAGAAATTAAATTTTGTTGTAAAATAGTGGAATTTTATCAATCAATATACCTGTTATGGAAATATTTGACAGTCTTGGTTTTCCTGTTAACCACCCAGCCTTCCACGTTTTCAGTTTGTGTAGCGTTTCAGTGCATGACTAAATACATCTTCTTATGAGCCTCAACTGGACACCATGCTTCAAATTAGCACAATAATCTATTCTGCTATGGTCTCTACCAACCTGAGGGACCTTTGACATTCTATAGGTAAGTTTAATGCATGTCTTGGTTAGCAGTTTCCTGCTCTATCCACTGTTGTATCCTCTCTGAGTAAAAGCACAAAAGCCCCCAAATATAACAATACATTTAAAGCAAAAAAACAAACAAACAAAAAAACAAACAAAAAAGAAAGCAATCCAACTTTGGAGTGAGTATGTTTTAAATAACTAGTATAAAAGGGCAAATAGTCCTGGAATTGACTCAAACTCAAACAGTACAAACACACATGCAAACACTGTTATGTATGAATAACTTGTAAATCTGCATGCAGGGCAATTGATGTCATGCTGAAATACAAGATGCATAACGCATATTAAATAAGGAAGTATAATACAATAATTAAGTATGAAAAGTCATTTTTTTGTTGGTGTTTATTGGTCATCAACAAAACTCTTACCTGTTCCCTAAAAAATACACAGCCAAATCTGACAGCAACAGGTACATTCTCAGGGGAACGTCAAAAGGTCTTCTGGAAAATGTAGGACGTCATTAACTTAAATTGACATAGATGAGAGAGGTTGTTGGTGCAAGGAAATAAACATGAAATAACTGCTGGGATGCACTGAACACAGATTGATTACATACAGCAGTGCACAGTGAGTATGTGTGGGTGGAATTTAATGAAAGAGCCAGAAAGAGCACATTGGGACAGGTGTGTGTGTGTGCGTGTGTCTGTGTCTGTCTGTGGCTGTTTGTGTGTGTAATAGGAAGAAGCTTTTATATGTGCTGATACACCTCCACATCCAGGATGTATTTTGCCCCTTTTACTTTTCTCCTTTCATAGAAAAAAAAGTGTGGAAGAAACCAAGCTGAACACAAACAGTCCTCTGTGGATCTCCAGCACAGTGTGGCCGAGCTACGTCACACTGTGTTGTCTACCAGCACACTGCAGCTGCTGTAGTGATAGCCACACACACACACACACACACACACACACACACACACACACACACGCATGCACTCACACTTCTCTTCGCCTGTCCCTGGTGCCTTCCCCTTTAAAGAGACGCACGGGTGGCTGCGCTCCACTTGACATGTGGGCCTGTATTCTCACCTTAGAGACAGAGGATGGGCATGGTTGCACGCTTTGATGGCTTAATTACCGCCGTGGAAACAGGAGTGGCTCGAGAAAGAGGGAAAAAGAGAGAGAGCAAACGGGGAGAGCGAGAGTGAGAGTGGGAGGGAGGAGGATTGAGGGTTATGTGCAAGTGTTAGCGGCACTGATAAGCATGTGAGGATCATTAGCGTGAGGCTAAAATGGCACAGAGGTCTCATAAGGCATCCTAAATGTATGTGCTATGTGCTTTGAGGGGAAATCTGAGGCTTATTTAGGCTCATTGAATAGGGCAGATTTGTATGGTTGGTGATCATATTATAACTGTCCCCTGCTGAGATATTGCATTGATTTCTGTTAAGCTGCTGCCTCCTTTAATTTAAAACATTTACCCAATGCTGAAACACAGACACACAAGATTCTGTTTTTTTTGTAAGAAGATACCATAAAAAGAACAAAACCAAAACCCACATTTACTTCTTAAAAATAATTTCTCTGTTGCTGAAGCCTCATAAAGCTTACACCTCTTTGCCTCTATGTACAATCGATCAATCAATCTTAATTTATATGTCCCCAATTCATTAAGAGTATTATTTCAAAACACTTTACAAAAAGAGCAGGTTAGGCTGTACTCTTTGTTATACTATTTACAAGGACCCAAGACTGAGATAAGATTCAATCTTATCTAACTTAATCCTCCCCGAACAAAACACTTCCTAGCATTTAGCAAGTAACAGTGGCAAGGACAAACTTTCTTTTACTGGCAGAAACCTTCAGTAGAACCACTCATGTTGAACAGCCATCTGCTGCGACCCTGTTGGGCTTTGAAAGTGGAACTCAGTATGTAAGTTCCCTCGGCAGTCTAAGCCTATAGCAGCATAACTACGAACTGGTCCAAGGCTGAACCAGCTCTGACAATAAGCTTTATTCAAGAGGGGAGTTTCAAGCCTACTCTTAAAAGGAGAGAGGGTGAATGCCTCCTGGACCCTAAATGACTCCAAAGGAGAGGGGCCTGATAACTGAAACCTCTACCTTCCATGCTATTTTCAAAGACCACTTGCAGGTGTGCATTCTGGGACCTTTTCTTCTAGAGGGGTAATAGAGCACTATGAGCTCTTTAAGATATGAAGAAGCCTTACCACCAAGTGCTTTGAAGGTCAGAAGAAGGATTTTAAATTCTAGCCAGTATGGAACTGGTAGAGAAACTATTGAAACACTGTACTGAATGAAATCAATACTCTGCACCACAGGCTACTTAATACTGTCATGAAAAACAATAGATTATTCTTGTCACCTAACCTGTCCTGATTCTGCAAAACTCACAAAAATATTGATACCACACATTTAACATCATTCATAGGATTTGTTGTTAAGCTTACTTTGAGGTTTAAATTTCAATGTAGGATGAATGGAAGGTGGTGGATGTCACAAGGTATGAGTTGTATGAGGTTGCATTCTTGCACATTTTGGACTTTCTTGTGTTGACAATACAAAAAAAATGAAATGACACTAGTTTATAGTTTACTTTATACATTTGTGTTTATGTGTGCTATAGACATTCTGCTAGCTCAACACAGGTTCAAAGCATTTGAACATTTACCAAATGATTAACATTTCAAATCAATCCTCAGACACTTAAATATCCATACATTAGGGCACTGACAAACAACAAAACTGGTGCCCCAGTTGGTTTTTTTTTCTCATTTGGGCTTTTAAATCCCAGCATGCATCAGTAAGACCTTTTTAATTAGCATCACATGATTTGAATGAGGGTCAAGCCCCAAGACAGTTTCCTTGATATGACTTAAGAATACGGCTAGCAATAAATATGAAGAGGGTTTAAGTCCCAATTAAATGCATTAGATGTGTGTTTTTTTTACCCTCAGTCTGAATGCTGTTTTAAACACAAGTGAGAAACATTATTTCATACGCAGATCTATGAGCATCTAAAAAGTTAAAAACACACACAAATCAAATGTGTAAACATACTACAATAATTTATGTCCGTTCTGTACACACCTCAAGCGAAGCCAAAAAAGTGTCAGCGTGGCGATATTGGAGCCCAGTGGTAAAAAACGATAATGGCACACACACTCGCCATAAAGCATGGCAGCACCCGGGTTGCGTGGCAGGGGAGCGGACCATTTATCTTGGGGAAGAGGAGCTCTGTGCTCTGAGGCCCATCTGTCTCAGGATGGGGGGTGGGGTTGGGGGTTGGGGGGTTGTGGGGTCGAGCTGGGTTTAATTGAAGATTATCTGCTTAATTACTCAAGCAGAGCCGGCGTTAAACAGCCATGGATTAAGAAAGCGTCAGTGAGGCAGACCTTGGGGTCCGGTGATGCGCTCAATTAGCAAGAGGGCCTAGATATGCGTCTCCCCTCCTCACCCATCACTGCACTGGGACTGATCCTGAATGCTAAGAGACTGGCCATGGAGATCATAAACACACAGCTGAGTAACTGTAAACGCACATACAAAGTCAAAGTGCAGTCATAAGATCTGGACTTTTCTTTGTTATACCAGCTTTCTTTACCCTTTTCACTCAAGCTGCCCAGGATTACTGGAAATTACATTAATAATGAACAATGCCTCCTGTAGAGATTTTCATACAATGCTAAAGTTCAGAGCCAGTGTAGGATGTAAAGTGCCCTGGTGTATGCACCAAAAACATTGTTGGCTCTGTGTTCAAACTGAAACAGGCTATGTTGTAGGGAGCTTGTTGTTTTGGGTACACTTTAAAAAAGTGTTTGTAAAAAAAATTTCTAAAAAACAACATTAAGGACAGTAAAATCAAAAAGTGTGTATCATCATAGTTGATACATGAAATCACTGTTAAATAAAAACAGTGCAAAACACAATTTTCGGAAAATAAAAATATAGACAAATTAGTAGGAAAATACTGTGATGTATAAAGCGTGTTATTACTAAAATTTACAATATCATTCAATCTTAATTTTCAGATTTTGCTGGTTTGTACATTTAACATTTTGCAAAATCATTTCCACAGAAACAGCTCTTAAAATATGGTTTATATTTGCTGAATGGTGTTGTTGTGAAGAAAACAACATACCAGCAGTCTGCACTTAATGGTAAAATCCAGAAAGTCCAGTTTGAGAAGTAGAACCCTTACTTTAAAGCCATTGTTAGGAGTTCTGAACTGGTTGTGAAGCATACTGAAATTGATACTGATACCTTGGTAAAAAAGTAAGGGTTTGGAGTTGTGTTGTTGGTGAGTGTGCAGCACTACAGTCTTTTATACAGAAGATTGTAGTGTATTGCTTGTCATAGCCACAATCTGTCTTTAGATTTTACACTCACACTCAGATATAATGGTTATAGAGAATTTTGAAAACTTTAAAAAGCTTTATCCAGATTTTTGCAGAATAGTCACACATTAACTTTCTTTACTGTTTTACTATTATACCTACAATCTTTTCTGCCTTCAGAACACCTCAGTCCCTCCTGTACATGCTCCCCATCCCTCAACCTCTGACAGGCCTCAGTCTGTCAAGCTGGGGCTGTTACCCCAAAGTTAATACAGCCAATACTTACCAAGAAATGCACATCAAAGTGTTAAGGGCATTTTTGTTGCAAAGGAGGGTTTGTCATTATATTGTTGTGAAATGGTCTTTCTGTATTCTGTTTGCTTGCTTCTAGATTCCAGGTTAACTTCAGCAGTCCATACTGTGTATTTAATCATGATGTATTCTTAACCTTTATCGTCTTTAGCGTTCGATAGTCTTCCTTAACAACGCAAAACACAAATATTTTGAACTTCTCATACCACATGAATAAAGCAAGAAAAGACAAATCAAGTCAGCCATAAAATTATAAAAATATGCAATTGTTATGCAGTCAAAAAAAAAAGCATTACAGAGAACCTTTTGTTAAAAAAGGAACAGAATTTACAAAACATCTCAACAAAAACTCGCAAAATAATAACCTGACAACTAACACTCAAAAACAGTTCAATGTCAAACAACTGATACAAAATATCTTTGAGAGATTTTAGAATTTTGTTTGAGTGACTTTATGACTAATACTTTTGATTGTCATACAATAATAATAAGAAAAATTCCAGGCTAAAGAAGCTCTTTAAAGAAATATTTCACTATTAAGACACAACTAAGTTTTACTTCCGCTGTTAGCTCTGATAAGCACACTTTGTTACAGTTAAGAGCCGAGCATACAGTATGTTGATGTATTTATATATTTTTTAATGTTGCTCTTATTCCTCCTCTCTTCCTCTCTGGACCCAGCAGCAGTGTGATATTGATGAAGCTGGATGTCAGGAACTGACCGCCCCCCTCTGTGTTGCCCTGATATCCCCTCTGGTGGATGGCTTATTTATATCAGACACCTTGATGTTTGAAGGTTTAACCTCACCTAAAAAAATCTATCCCCTCATTCATCCCCTCGGACATCCCAGTTTTCATCATCTACAGTTGTCTGTTGTGTGTGTGTGTGTGTGTGTGTGTGTGTGTGTGTGTTTGTGCACTGTTTCACCTCTATGCAGACACGTCCTTTGGTTTAAGAACTGTTAAGTGAAATTAGGTGAGCCCTCCCTCCACTTTAACTACTGTAATGAAAGTTGTGAATTCCTCTTCATGCCATTGGGTTTTAAAAGGTTTTAAATGTTTTCACAGCACTCATTAGGAATAACACAAAGACAAACGGACGTAAAAAGTTTGCTTTTATATAACATCCGTCTGGACGGTTGCCATGGTGACCGGCACAAAGACAGAAGTGAAGGAGTGACATTTAGAGGTAGGTTACCTATGAGTCATCCCCCCTTCAACTTAATTAACAGCTTCACCTACACAACAACATATTGTCTGTGACTGCAGTCCAACTGTGCGCCTTATATGAGGATTTAACAGTCTGATGTCTGACTAACAGAAAGTAACACAACTTGTCAGGTAAGGATTTAAATATGAAGGTCTGTTTAGAACATTACAATGATTCATTATGAGTAGTGCCCTGACATGGGGATGGACTAGTTTTGATGTCATGTAAGGAGGTATATGGTGAGGGACTAGTGTGAGCTCTCTGGTGTGGAGTTAACATGACACCAGGCTGAAGGTGTGAGGATGTGGTTAGAGTCTATCAAAAAGGACAACGCAACTCCTGTGTGGTCTGAAATGTGGTCTGGTTTACTGAAATGTAAGTAATATTTCTACATGTATCAATGTGAAAAGCAGCTGTTAAGTTTTCTTGGTGCATTTGGCACACCAACACATGTTTCCTCCAAAATAAATCCATGAAACTTGCATAATTGTCCACAAACATATTCAGCACCATGAGCTGAAATATTTTTGCACACCTTTAGCTTCTGTAGTAAAATCATATTTTGGCTTGTATTGTTGCCACAGGGCGGCTGTGGCTCAGTGGGTAGAGTCGATCGTCTATCAATTGGAAGGTTGGCGGTTCGACCCCAGCTCCTGTGGTCACATGCCGGAGTATCCTTGAGCAAGACGCTGAAACCCCAAATTGCTCCCACTGTTGTTCAGTGGTGTGTGTTAAAGTAAACAAATGAGATTAGCTAATACTGATGGTCCCTTACTAAATAGCAACCTCTTCCATCAGTGAGTGAATGGGTGTGAATGAGTGAATGCGATGAGTAGTGTGTAAAAGTGCCTTGAGTGGTCAGACAGACTAGAAAAGTGCTATATAAAACAAGTCCATTTACCATTTTACAATTTATGTAAATTAAAAGTCATAACTACACCATGATATTTTTTTGGCATGTCTTGAGCTGAAATTGAGATTTTTATCCTCAAATGATAAAAGTGGATGTAACTGAAGGTTACTAATAGGGTATAACATCACTTTAAAGACTACCATGAAACCCCAGTTGGTTCACACCATCCCCTTTTTTTGCCACCTCTGCAAGAAAATCTCAAGAGGTGTCTGCAGTCTTCTTCTACGTCATTGTATAAATAAAGCTGCAATCTTCTAAATCCTTTAAATATGAGAACAAAAAGCTGTGAAGACAAGAATAAAATATTTTCTGTTCTTGTCTATTAGCTTAGAAAGATCAGAGGGCAGCACAAGGGCAGGTGTGGATATTTTGTTTTTATGTAGATATTTCAGACTTTACCTGTCTGACAGTGCAAAAAAAATCAGAGGAAAAATACATGAGCAACACAGGGGAAAATAGAAATGTTTGGTGTCACTTTGCAGGGCTCTGATTTAATAAATCTCTCTAAATCCATATTTTCTGCATTAAAAGCAGGAAGGGTGTGGCAGTTTAATCTGAACCCTGGGCTACAGTGCCACTGCATTTCAAGTGTGAGGAGAGGAATTTAATGAATGGAATAACTTTCTTCCAGATTCCTGTTTTTTTTTCTTGCCTCCAGAAACAAAACTCAAACCATATCTGCATTACACTCACAGAGACACTCTGTGTGAGGATTTACTTTAGTTAGAAATTAGAACTACAAAACAGTGCCAAGATATTATGTCACAAAATACTCTACATCCACAGCTGGGCACACAGTTAATCAGTTAATCAGTTAACTATTGGGGTTACTTCTTTTATGGACTTTTAACATGGACATTGAATTGAATAACGGATGTCGAAACCTTTAGTGTCCATTTAATTTGGTTTACTTTAATCATTTTTGCGTTACCTAACTTCCCTCTGTTTCACCTGATGCCGGCCTTATAGAGATTTGTGAAAGACGTCCAAACTTCTCACCACCTTATGTCACCAGTGTACCTCTGACTGACTTGCATTGCAGAAATTTGGAAAACAGTGAAGACATACTTGGTTTACCCGTAGTCAGTTTTTTTCCCTGAGACAGAAGAAGGATCCAAACCCTACCCTTACATGGTAAGATGGATCACAGACAACTTGAGCAAGAGCATATGGCCTTGGTAAATTTGAAGTAATCTGTGGAGCTTTATGGATATAATGTGTTTGGATAAAACCTTTTACTGGACTTGGATTGTTGGGACCCTTTCTGTTGCAGCAGGAGGGGAGGCAGACTGTCAGACTTTCAAAAGTTTGAAGTTAACATTGACCTCCTTTATTTGAATAGAATCAACAGATTAATTGCTATCTGAGTTTATGTCTGAGTTAATAGGTTAACAGATGAACGGTTGACAGAGTTCCATTTTTGATGCCCACCTCTGACTAAATCATCTTGAACTTATAAAACTCTTTAATACAAGTAGAATTTGTAGCCATTGGTCCTCTGGTTTACGTTTTTAGTCCAGCAGTTTTGACCAATCACATTCCAGCTGACTTTGGCTGTATGCAGGAAAACGATAAATGTGGATATGTGCAAAATACAATCCATCAGCTTATACCTACCCAGGGTTCAGCTTTTTATTTGAATACATAGTTACATACAGTAAGAGCATTTCACTATGATGTTACAGATGTTCTCTCTTGAATTCAACATCCTCCTTGGGGAGCTGGTTTGGCCTAAGAGGTCATGGTCCTCAAGTGAGTAGGTCAGGTTCAATCAATCAGACAAACTTTATCTATAAAGCGCAAATTATCAATCAACTTTCGATTCCAACCTGCAAAACCTTTCCCACATGTCCCTCCCTGCTCTCTCTCCTGGTGTCCTACTCTATCCACGGTCATATCCTATCTGAATAATGGCATAAATCCATCTTCATCCTTCATGCTTTTTTTTTTTTTAAAGAGTTGTATGAGGTACTTGTCTTTAATAAGTGTATTGAGAAGCTGGCCAGAGAACTAGAACTGAAGCTAGGCTATCAACCGCTGAAGACAGGGTCAATTCTGTCATGCAATATAGTTAATTTAACAAACTGAGACCCAAACACTGATGTCAGTAAAAGTTTACACTCTATTTGAAAATATACAGATCTTTACTTTGCAGCTAGAAGCCCATTTGTTTTTGTGCTCGTGATATGACATATACGTCTTCTTCCTGCACCAACTGAGCTGAGTTGCAAATGAAACACTGCAGACCACTGATTAGTTGGAGAGAAGTGTCATTTAAATAATAACCTCCTGACACCCCATAGATCAGATGAGGTCTTCAGTGGTTACTTTGCAAAGTGACAGATGAGACATACAAATCACAACATTAGCATTCATGACCTATTTGTTAGGTATACTGCATTAAGAAGAGCCTGCCTTGCGATATACTGCAAACATGATGTGAGGTCATGTGTTCAGCTCTCTGTTTAGCAGTTGATTGTGGTCTTTTGAGGACTGAGGCTGCTGCTTTTTGTAGTGAACCCAAAACAGCAGGTAAGTATTCCACCGCATATATTTAGATTTTCATAAAACAAATGCAACATTAACAAATCAAAACATATTTTGTCTGAATATACTGTAAACGTGTTTTGATGTGTTTAAAGGTCTAAAATGTTGGCAGGTCTGCATGTTTATGAACAATCCAGCCAACTCTTGTTTTGTTTATATATTTTTTTCTCCCATCAGTGAGCCGCAAAGGCCCCAAACTCCACAACACAAACACATCCAGGCTCCCAGTACAGTATTCCAAGGATAATTCTGTTTTTCTGACAGGCTTGTGGGAGCAAAAGATAGAAACAGTGAGAGAAAAAAAAAAGAGAAAACGAGACAGAGGGGTGGGAAAGGTGGTTTGGTGGGAGTGCAGTGGGAGGCGGACAGGTGAAGATTTGGTTCAGCCTGAGTGCTTCGCTCATGCAGCGGAAATGCTGAGGAGGTCAGTCACCAGCCACCCCACCCCCCTCTGCATCCACCTCCATCTCTGTGTCACTCTCCTCTCCTCTGTGCGCCTTATCTGTGCTAGTATTTCCTTTCCTCTCGAGCCACGTGCCATTTTGACAAACAGATTTATTGGTTACGTCATATTTCTTCCCTGTTTTAATCAAATGCCGGGGCGGCGGGGCTGACTCGTGCTCAGATTAATATCACCATTGATCAGATTGGATGGAGGTGTCCTCGCACCCTTACCACACACCAACCCCTGCCCCCCCCACCACCCTTACACACACACACACACACATACCCACACACACACACACTCTCTTTCGCTCTTTCATTGCCAGGAAACTGCTTTGCACTCTAAAATCCTAGTCATATGCCTCTCCCCTGTGTGGGTGATTGAAGTCACACATTCATACTTCATATTTACGTGTGTTAGCTCGTACAGCATTTTGACGCGTGTTTGCAGACAAGTGGTTGCAGACTCATCTGTGTTTCACCTCTTTGCCTTCATTCATAATTGCTTTTTTCTCCTTATTCATGGTGAAAAAATCTGAAAACAATACAAGTGCAAGACAATAGAAGAAATACAAAACATGGTGTTGAAGGACACATGGAAAGAGACAGAAAGAGTTATAAAGTAAGCTGACGAAATCAAAGCTGAAATCAACCGAATAAAAAAAAGCAGACAAGTTGTGTATGATGGTCCTTAAGTCGGTGAAGAATGAAATGAGAGCAGGTATCTGTGTCTAAATCTTAGTGATTCTTAGTGCAAGTTTTAGAAATGCCCTGCAAATGTGTAGACGTGTTGTTGTCTGAAGTTACTGAATTCACACATATTTGCAATGCTGTGTTTGTTAGGGGCACAAAATGGGACACTGTGGTTGATAGTGAGACTCAAATACAGAGAATGAGGAAGTGGATGCTGAGGTAGAGAAAGGCAGGTGCAGCAGCCAGCCACACAAAGAAGACATTTTAACACACCATGGTGTTCAGGGCTGGTGGCAACCGTCAGCACTGCTCCTTCCTTCGCCATCCACACCCCTAACCCCCGCAACACACACACTATCACACCACCTTTACTACCACTCTGATAGTGCGTGCATCCACCCTCCCTGCCACACCACATTCATCTCCCCGGCCTGCCAGTCACACAGCCGCAGCCCTCCTCTCTCCCCTACGTCGATCATGCGTGACATGGGGGTCAGCAGCGAGCAGCGGCGGAGCGAAAAGCCTCGGTACACCCCTCCCTCATCTCCCTCTCTTCCCTGCATTGCCCCCCCCCCCGGGGTGTGACCGGGGCCGGCGGTCTGCCGCACGCGCAGGGAAATTACCACACATCTTTGTTGCTAAGTGCACGGGTGAGTGATGAACAGAAGCGGCCTTTGGCAGACGCTAACTGCAGGGGTGTAGAAGGAGGTGTGAGTGGGGGGCATGGGGGAAGGGGGGAGGAAAAATGTAAAGAGAGAGAGAGAAAGAGAGCGAGAGAGTGCTGGGAGGGAAGTGGCGGCTGGTGGTGAAAGGATGGGAGGAAGGGGGATGGGGGTGATGAGGAGGATGGAGGGTGGAGCGAGGAGCCGCAGCCTTCTGATTAAGGGCGAAAGACTGCTAGCTGAGGTGGAGGGGAGGGGAGGGGAGGAGGAAGAGGAGAACAGAGTGAGTGAGAAGGGGAGAGAGACGGGGAGAGGAGATAGAGGGAATGAGAGAAAGGAGACAGAGAGGAAGGGGTGGGGGAGGGGCAGGGGGACAATTAACGAAGCTCAAAGCCTCTGCATCTCTGAAAAGCAAGGAAAGGGAGGCAGACACGGAGGAGAGCGGGCCGGGCTCAGGCTGGTGTTAACAGCCTGTTAGTTCTGCCCTCTCTTTTCTTCCTCTCCTGCCTCTTTGTTTGTGATTTGGTGTTTTGAAAAATGTGAGCCGGGATTACGCCAGGATTTTGGGGAAAAAAAAATCTGTTTTTTAGAAGTACAACAATAGTCTGCTAGGTTTCCATAAAGCTGCTGTAGCTTAGAACTGTTGATTATCCACTTTTTCTGCCTCAAAATCTTTAAATTCAGTTTGTATAAGTCCATTATGTAGCCTGAAAAGTTGAAAAAAATATTCTCAAAAACAAAAAAGTTAAATAAAAAGGTGTAAAAACAATGCCTCCACTCACATGCACGAGCGCCGCTGCTTCGCAACCATATGATCGTGACTGATTCAAAATCGGTCCTCAGCTCACCATTTGTGTTTTGCACAACGTCAACTCATGTCTCACTCAGCGATAAGAAAACACCAAAACATTATCAGAGTGAAAGTTAAAAACACAAACAAACATGAAACAGGAGGCGAGCAGAACGTCAGGACGGGATTTGATTGGTTTCATGTTTTGGCTCCCAAAGGCAGGGATTGGTTGGTGTTTTCCCAGGTTTACTCTGGCTGTAGATAGCGGCTTTTTTCACTCTTTTTTAAGAACACATTATGTATTGATTGACATCGGGACATCAAGATAGTTTTAACCAGTATAACAAAAAGTGTATCTAAATCAAACTACCAACCCCAGCTTTAAAAGGTTAAAAAAAAATGCTAGATAGAACACAGATTTTGGGAGTGCTCCTAAAGTCTAAAGTTTAAAAACATTTTTTTTCACAACATTTGAAAATGAATAAAGTAAAAGAAAAAGCACCGCGTGGTATATGTAAAAAAGTGAAACCAGATCATGATGTTCTGAATAATCAAGGTTCAACCTTCTTATCAGAGTAACAAATTCATGCTGAACTTAGAACAAGTGCCATTTAACATTATTGAGGGAAGGAAGCCAACCCCACGAACACTGGATGAGAGAGATGAGAGAGACGGAGAGAGGGAGAAAGAGAGAGCAGCACCTGTGTCATTGTTATGCCTGTTGCCTGGTAACAACATTCTTCACTGTGCAGCAAACGGAAGCCATGCATGAAGAAAGCCGTCCTCCTGGAGAAAAAAAAAAAAAAGAAAGAGTAAAAGAAGAATTCTATATTTCACGGATGTTTTTTGAAGATGGCGTTTCTGGTGGGATCCATCATCTCTGTGTTGATTTCAGCTCAAACAGCTGTTGACAATGAAATTAACTTGAAGTCAGCAGCAATATCTCAGTTTGTAGAAGCATTTTAAAAGACTGGGTTTTACCTTCAAATACAAAGCTGCACGAACAGACTTTGATCTACCCAGGGGTTCTCAGACACAGACCTGTGCTGTGGTAAGGTTTGGATCCACTGGTCTTATAGGGGTTGAATGCATTGCTCTCTTATCGTTCACAAAGACTACATAGGCTACTTATATTTGTAATAATTTGGCTAACCACCACATGCCAATCTGATTTGCTTTGAAACACATGAACCCCCTACAATTCTACAATTCTACAATTTCATTTAGCTGACGCTTTTGTCCAAAGCGACGTTCAACACAAGCAAGAATTTAGACTGGAGGGAAAAACCTTAGTGAGTGCGACAAAGTGCTTCAAGTTGATTGTCCACAAGTTCTGCCATCAAGAGCCAGAAGAAGTGCTAGGTGTTTTGTTTTTTTTAAAGAAAATGTAGCCACAGCTTATCACAACAAATAATTCAAGTCAACAATATCGTTCAACATTCAACAGCATTCAATATTCAGTGCTAAACATTCAATAAGAGCTGGGTTTTAGACCTTCTGATTCATTCTACCTCTGAGGACAAAGAGGAGAAGGGTCAGGTTAAGTGCCTAAGGGCCCGATTTACTAAAGGTTTGCGTGTATAAAAACACGTTCAAACTTGATAGCGCGCGCAAAGCAGATGTACTAACCGGGTGCACCGAGGATTGCGTCCGTCAAATGAGATAAATAGCACTCGCTATCCATTTTGCATGTTTGCCTTCATGAATATGCAGAATACATGTAGATCATCAGAACGCGCAAAATACTGTGAGGAGGAGATGCAAATGTAATCATTTAGCACACGCAATGTGATCTATCAAACCTGAAGCAGATAGCGTGCGCTGTATTTGCGTCTATATTTAGCACGTTTGAAAGGCAGGTGCAAACTGGCACAGCATTACGCACACATGGCTGCGGTCACTGTAAAGCTCATCATAACATCGCTTTACAAGATGCCCGCAACAGCAGGGCTTACAAGCATTGCTACATTTTTTAGTCAATCAAACCAAGAAAACAAACAAATAATGATAATAACACAACACAAATTCAAAGCAGTTCAGCACCACGCATCGTTCTGACACCCACTTTAACTCTTTCAACTAATGAGAGCACATTAGGTCACTGTATCAACAGCTACAAAGTTTAGTAAAATTGGCACAGCGGCCCACATGTTCACATACAAACAAAAACTCAATATGAACTAGGCCTACTCACCACTGTTTGGACGAGCCTTAAGCTCCGCAGACTTGTCCGTGGTGCGCTGTATGTCCATTTTCTTTGAGCCGTCATTCTCAATGTACAGTACAACATGACATGTCCTCAAACATGTTCACAGTTCCATTTAAGCTGGTGAATCTTTGGGACAGTTGCTGGATGATGACATCAGGCATTAAAAACATTCATCGGCACATCTTCTGTTTTGTCTCACAGCATTCACCTTTTCACAGATGGCCTCCCAAATCACGTTTCTAACTCTGAGATGTCTCTGCTGGAGTTCACCGATGTGTTTATTTCCCTCCTCCACAAAGCTCTCCAACTCCATGGCTTCAAACTTCAGTTATGGCTTAAGGCCACTCTGTTCTCTCAAACTCTCCATGGTGACAGCCGATGGCACATGCGAAATCCTCATTAAAGGGCGATCCGCACCACTTTTGCACCTGTTATCATTTGCGCACGCAGTCATAGTAGATCACACGCAACACGCCCAGAAATAGCACATGCAAAATTATTATTTGCACACGCAAATTAGTGCTCGTTATTTGGGATCTTAGTAGATCAGGCCCTAAGTGTTCCCTGAACAGTTGAGTCTTCAGGCATCTCTTAAAAGAAGAAAGGGACTCTGCGGATCGTAAGGAGTTAGGTAATTCATTCCAGAAGTTGGGAACAACAGAGGAGAAGCACCCCTAACATTCCCCTTTGGATGAATTGTAATATTTTTGCTGACTTTTGTGCCCAAATCAGGTCTAAATAGGATTTGAAATCCCATCGTTCTTATCAATTTAAAATATTTATTATTTATTATAAAAAGTTGGTGTAAGAACACATCAGCGTGTTAGCCTGCTGAAGCAAGCATTTAGCTCATTAGGATGCCAAAGAGCTGCTAGCATGCATGCAGGCCCTTAGATTCTTCAGAATCTAGTTACATTCATGTTATGTAACAAACATGTCCCGGGATTAATGGTTGAGATACAATGTGTTTAGTGTGGTTTGCACTTTTGAGTTAGTCTGAATAGTTGCTTTTCTCTAATTCCAGTCTTTATGCTAATCCATGCTAATCATCCTCTGGCTGTAGCTCCATACATTGCACACAGAGATGTGAGTGGCTTATATTCTCTTCTAACTCAGGCCAAAAGGCAGGAGAATATTTTCACAAAACACCCCACAGTGCAAATAATGTTTTAGGCCCTCCTTCATGCCCTAAACAGAGACACACACTCGGGTGCAAGTACATGCAAGTGAAGACACACACAACCACTCCAAACAGTTTTCAGTCAGACAATTGATGCCACCGTGTCAAGTCTCACGGCACTCTAATCCGAACTAGCCAATGATCAGAACAACGAATAGCAGCTGTAGCAACACAATTATCTACAGTGAAGGTAAATATGTTGCAAAATGCAAAACTTGTAGACTTGGGGCCTGAGCTACTAAGATCTCAAATAACGAGAGCTATATTGCGTGTGCAAACTAAAACATTGCACTTGCTATTTCTGGGCGTGTTGTGGATGATCTACTATTATTGCGTGCGCAAATGATAACAAGTGCAAAAGTGGAACGGACCGCCCTTAAATGAGGATTTTGCGTGTGCTCGGCTGTCCCCATGAATAGTTTGGAGAGCAGAGTTGCCGTAACGAAAAATGAAGTTTGAAGCCATGGAGTTGGATGTTTTAGTGGAGGACGCAATAAACACATCGGTGAAATCCATCAGAGACATCTCAGCGTTTTTGGGAGGCCTGTGAAAAGTTGAATGCTGTGAGAAAAATATCCGCAGAACAAAAAGAAAAAAACTTTCCCTTTATAAAATCTCTAATATTGGACACATTTAATTAGTCAAAAGTCTGCCATTCCTGCTCTAGCTACTTAATTGGAAAGTCAATCGCAGTTTTGAAACAACCAGGACCAGAAAAGTTAGGCGTCACTTTGATGAAGACAGTCGCATCACTGACGCAGAGAGCATCTTTCGGGTGAACGTTTTTAATGCCTGTCATGATATCATCATCCAGCAACTGTCCCAAAGATTCACCAGCTTAAATGGCTTAGTTAGCACACAAGTCGGGACATCGCCACAGCTTCCCTGACCAACTGCTTTCTTTTAGAACCTCTTTCAGGGACCAGATACCAAAGCAAAAGTCTGTTAAGGATCTGGCAAAAATGCTCATTGTCAACCACCCAGCAGTGAGGTTTGCGCCCTCCTGTTATTTTTTACTCTTCCCATCACTTCCAGCACAATTCTGAGCGCTCATTCTAGTATACTTGCCACATTGTTCATTGAGAAAATGGACATACAGCGCACCACGGACAAGTCCGCGGAGCTTAAGGCTCGTCCAAACAGTGGTGAGTAGGCTAGTTCATATAGATTTTTTGTTTGCATGTGAGGATGTGGGACGCTGTGCCAATTGCCTAAACTGTATAGCTGTTGATACAGTGGCCTATGTGCTTTCATTAGTTGAAAAAGTTAAAGTGGGTGTCAGAATGATGCGGGTCGCTATCCGTGGTGCTGAACTGCTTTTGAATTTGTGTTGTTTTATTATTTTTTTATAACAAGAAAATGCAGTGTTGGAAGGAGTTTCTCCATAGGAGATATTGCATGGCTCCTTTTTGTGACTGCTATTTGTGCGTAACGCTGTGCCAGTTTGCACCTGCCTTTCAAACGTGCTAATAGAGACGAAAAACAATACCGCTCACTATCTGCTTCAGGTTTGATAGATCACATTGCGTGTGCTAACTGATTACATTTGCATCTCCTCCTCCCAGTATTTTGCGCGTTCTGATGATCTACATTTATTCTGCATATTCATGAAGGCAAACAGGCAAAATGGATAGCGAGTGCTATTTTGCTCATTTGACAGACGCAATCCTCGGTGCTCCCGGTTAGTACGTCAGCTTTGCGTACGCTATCAAGTTTGCACGTGTTTTTATACACGCAAACCTTTAGTAGATCGGGGCCCTTGATGTGAGAACCTGCATTATATGATTTGAGAACTTGTGGTCAAAAATCTGAACTTGTATGTTTCATTTTTCACTTGTAAAAAAAATTCACACAAGTGAGCTGAATTTGAAGTTACAGAAAAGAATAACTACTTTGTCCACGTGTACAAAATATTCATACAACCGTGTTCTGTTGTGTGAAGTAACACAAAAAATATTCACACATTTGTAGATTAATATTTACAACCACAACTCGGTGATTACACCTCTCGAATCGCTCCCTGGAACTTCACAATGTGCTTTCTCGCATTTCAAAGTGACAAATATCCGCACTTGACTTTTGCAACACTTCTTGCAATAATGTGTTGCAAAATGAAGTGGGGGGAAGTGGTAGGGATGTGAGAGGTGGGGTGAGGGGTTAACCAATCAGAAATCAGAAGACGAAGCGCTGTTCCGCTCTTCTGTCCTTCAAATTCAGCTCGAATGTGTGGATTTTTTTAAAATTAAAAATGAAAACATAAAAATGCAAATTTTTGATCCACAAGTTTTCATAAGGTATTATGCAGGTTCTCACACTCAAGTCTACAAGCTTGTGCATTTTGCAACATATTTACCTTCATACCTAACAGCCTGCCTCAAACATCCGTAGCAGCTTTGGACATCAAGTAAGCCTACACTGTGGTGTTGACAAGCATAAAACACACAGCAAGAAATAAAAGAAGCACAGAAGCTTGTACATATTAACACAGTAATGATAACAGTCCCTCATTATCAATAATGACATGGCAGCTAAACTTTGAACAAATCTGTTCATGTCCAAATTCCTGGCCTCTCCTGTTCCTCTAGTGACACTACAGTATTGCTGATCTGCTGAGTCTATCCGCTGTAATGCTTAATGTTTGAGCTTGGCATTCATCCTGTTGCCTCTTCTTCCTTTTTTTAGCACACTTTTATTTCAGCTTTTTAAAAATAATGCAAGTAACTGGTACTCGGTTGTGTTTTTTCATCTTGCCTCTTCATATGAGCTTCAGACAAATTATCGTGTGACCTGGAGTCATAAGGTCATTGGGTGTACAAAAACCCTTTCCTTTACAACTGTGAGAAGAAATACACTAGACTAAGATGTGTTTGGAATAGATTATCATTAGGAAAATGTAGTTTCTATTGCAGAAATAATCACAAATAAAGTAAACTTAATAATAATTAAGGCTGATTGAAAACTGTCAATATAATGGCTAGATGGGTGGTTAAAATAAATGTCAAAACTTTAATATCAGGTTACAATAGTCTGATTTATAAGCACATCCTGCAACAGATGTAAGCAGTCATCGTGGGCTCTCTTTAAGGCGTTGATTGCTTCGGCTGCACAGCCTGTAGTTATACCAGTAACCTCACCTTACCTCATAAAAGGGAATGGCTGACACCCTTTCCAATCAGTTCTCTATTGATACACTGAAACAGTTATGTTGACCATAAACTGACAATGGGCTTCAGTGTACTTGACATCACATTTAATGAATAGTTATTTAAAATGCAAAAAGGTGAGTCTTCTTAAAAAGTAGGCCTTCTTTAGTAGTTTCATATTACCAGTGAAATACAGTATTGCCTTTACAATAAACTTTTAATTCATTTGTGTTTAGGATGGCTGCACACCAAGATTGAATTGGCATATTGCCCTGGAGCAGCCATCTTGACAAAGCTATAAAACTTACTTCATAAAAGCACATATGATTTTTTTCCTCTCGATATTTTGATTGTTAAACTTACTAAGCACTATGACAGAAGTTTAACAGTGTGTTAGAGGACACATTTCTTAACGTCAGCTCTGAGATGGGCCACTTCAGTGTTCAAACAGGACACATCAACATGCAGGTTTAGTGGACAAAACTGAAAACTTTTCATAAATCTGTATATGATTGCATCTCTTCTAATTCACGATGAAATGTCACATAATCTACCATATTCACATGGCATCTATTCCCTATGATGCCAAGCTAATAAAGTGGACTTCAAATGTTGTTCTAGTGAGCACAATGGAAAATGGGAGACATATTGTCATATATATTCAAACAAATCTCTGTTTGGCCTGTGCCTCTACAAACTGCACCTGTTAACAAGGTGTGGAAAAAGCCTGTCCTTATAGTTACACTGGAGGAGAGTTGGCTGTGAGGTCAGGCTCTGCAAATCATCTTTAAAAGACACAACAGTTCAATGATCGATGCCTGCGTGCTCTGTGCATCTGTTAACCCCAGCACGTTTTCACGTTTGTCCTGGTGGAGCCCTCTCGTATTATGGTCCAATAAAACCTGGGGCACAGTAAATGTCCAGCTGCATGTTGATTACTTTACAGCAGAGACTCGTCAAACTGCTTTAAATACTTAACCCCCTCTTCCAGTGGACCAATCAGCAGCATGCATGACTTGCATCATATCTTTATTGCACTTTGATTTTTCATGTCATATGTTTGCAGTTTCTTAGTATTCAGATACATTTTTCAAGTGCGTGTGGAGATTCTCTGTCTAGCATCCAAGTTTAAGGTCTGTGCTATACTGTCTTAAACTGACCTGATATTCACATTCATTCTCTTCAAACCTTTACTAGTTTATACGGCAGAAAGCACGGATTGGATGATTTGAAGAAACAAGAAGGATTTTCTTGCTCAAAACTCTGCAGCTACACAGCCTCATACACAACAAACTATGATGCACTCTGTTACCTGACACCTTTCTATCAGAAACCGGCATTAACCTTTCAGAGAATACATCTTTCAAACTTTGAATAATCTCTGTGTGTTTCTTGATAACTAAGCAAAGAGACTCATAATTCCATGTTTTATATCGCAGCCGAAAATCGCAATATTGTCCACTTAATTGCACAATTTTACTAAATCATGCAGTACTAGTACTGACCACTGGAGAGTGGGAACAACCCACAAGAGCAGGAAGTTTTGGAGTTGCTCTGACTCAGTTGTCCAACCATCCCAGTTTGGTCCTTGTCAAAGTTTCTCACATCCTGAACATCACCCATTTTTCCTGCTTCCAACACATTAACTTCTAGGACAAAATGTTCAGTGACTGCTGATGATATCTCACCCACTGAGAGGTGCCATTGTAAAGAGCTAATCAATAATACTTACCTCACAATGGTCAAAATATTATGGCTGATCTGTTTATGTTAGTTAACATTGTGTTCATTCTTGTACCAAGTTTTCAAGGATAATTTTGGCTGTTTGTCAAGGTTTTAATCACTCAGTATGATGCTTTTTAATTGTCTTAATCAACTGTCAGTTCGTCATAACTCAGTTGTTCACTATGAAAAGTACTTACTTAGAAAGGTCAGGAATTTTTATTTTTTTTAATAAGTACACTGGAGCAAATAGAGACAAACATATATATACTCTATATTTTCTTCCATGTTCTGATATCAGAATTCTAAATTTATCAAATACATTTATGTTTTTTGTCCTCAGTTACATTCAAACATTTATAAACAGAAGTTTTCCATGCTGCTGGACATTTGATGCCTTTAACTGTTGCTTTTCCTTGGTGTGGAGGGTAAAAAGTCTGTCTCTGCTCTGCTGCTCTTCTGGGGGTCTTGCGTATGAACTATAAAAGCTGGCCCTTGCTGCAGCTTCTTTTTGCTCACATGAAACACCATAATCTTTGATGGGTGTTTGTACCAGAAATCTGTCCCCACTCTGACTCCCCCTGCCTCCATCAGCCCCTATCTAAAGTAATGCGCAGAAGCGTGGAAATCTCCCCGCTCAGTAAGCAAGTAGTGGAAAGTCCATTTTGATTATCAGGGATAAAGTAGGTGAGGCCATTTAAAGCATACATATAACCCTGAGCCTCAAGTTTTGAATTTTAAAGACTTTACTTGCGTATGATAGCCAATATATGTAGCACATTTTTGATTCCCTCTCTTGCAGATAAGGGACATAGCGTTTTTAATCTACAGCTACTTTTCTTTTTCATCATACTAAGTCACCTGTCAAATATTATTTATATGTTTTTTTTTCACGTTAAACATTTAGCACTTTGTCTTTACTTTAGAACCACTGATGATGCACTTTGGGTTTACCATTTTACCAATACAAGACCATTAATTAGACAGAGCTTTAAGAAATTGACGTCATATCTGGCACCCAAACTCTGCCATGGTACAAATGACACCAAACGGCATAAAAGTGCTATTTACAGTAACCAGTCTTGGGGCGCTTTCACACCTTCAGCTCATTTGCTTTATTCTGATTCAGATGATAAAATTAGACATTTCTGTATTTTCCTCTTGTTTTTGTTGTTTTCACATAATATCGTAAAGCAGGCCAAAGCACACCCCATTATAGAGCTGTCTTGAAGACATTACGCCACAGCCTCCTTTTCTCACAGCGTAGGTAATCAAAATGCTCACCTAGTGGCACTCTTTGTATTGTGGGAAGACACTAACTGGTGTTAGCCAGTTCACTAAACCACAAAATGAGTTGTCGGTTAACTTGGTGCAATGAGGAGGCCAAATGCCTCTTCAACATTTGGGTGGATGAGCATGTTTGTAAGATGTTGGTTTACAAACTTGTGAGTCAGCGCATGAATGAGAGAAGCACATGACGGCCAAGCAAGAAGGAAAAAATCCCCTCATTCAACATGCTTGACAAAATTCTCTGAAATAAACCAGTTCTTGGAGCTGTTGAGTCCTGTGATTCAGTAGCTCTTCATTAGCTAGGTCACTGCATTACATTTTATCACATCAGTTATAATGTCTTCATGTCACTACTGTATGTTGTATTGGTGCTGACAGGACTGCATCGGCAAAATGTCTAATGGAAATTTTTTAATGGTTTTCATCAGTAGATAAAAACAGAATTGCAACGTTGAACACACAAGATAGATTGCATACTAGAATTTGCGATGGGACAGTTTGTATGGAGGTGTTACATTTAGAGAAAAGCCCTGCTATTCCTGTGACCCTACCTGCTGAAGAAATTGAATGAAACACACCAGGAAGGAGGTGCCGGGTGACACACACAATCCTCAAAGTGGCCGGCACAGAGTGAGAGTGCTGTCTGTTTCCACCAGGGTTCACATTACCCTCTCTGGGGTCAGATTTCACACGCTTTCTGCCAGCTGCTCGACATCACGGAGCGGCCCACCGATCTAATGGCGCACAGTGAGACAAAACTGCAGGTGAGATGTTGAGAAATATCAGCTGTTTGTAAGAACCTAAGTTTTGTGTGCATTTCAAGAGAAAAGACACTGACAAAGTTGCTTTATTACTGTGAGAGCATAAATTTATTAGTATTCCACTCAACCATCACTAGCTTTCTAGTAAGTACCTGCTCGCTGTTCCTATTGGTTGGGAGATGATGACTTAATCAGGCAATAACGCTGTAAACAAAATGATTTTCATCTAATATTCTGGCCAATCATGAGCAAAGGTAACGGTTTGGAAGCTGCAAATGAGCCACTGTCTTGAACGCCCACAGGCTAATGACATGATTATTTACTCATCAGGGCAATGTTGAGTATGTTTGTGTGTATGTATGTGTACATCTGAAAGTCTAAATGTGTGCTTGTTGAGGGCAGACCGGTGGTGGTGGTGATGGTGGTGGTGATGGTGGTGGCAGGTTGCTGGTCACATCTCAGCATGGTAATAAAAGCCGGAGCTGTTGTCACAAAACTCAGCCCCTACGCCCGGCTTTTAAGTGCTGCCTCTATTCTCCGAGAGCGGCGGACACATTACAGAGAGGAGAGAGAGAAAAAGAAGAAGAAAGAAGAGAGAGAGTGAGAGAGAGAGAGAGAGAGAGGAGAGAGAGAGAGAGAGAGAGAGAATCGAGGGGGGGGGGGTTGAGGCCTATGGCTGAAGGATTGATTTTAAATGTTCTGCAAAGGCAGTGTTTACTATCCTCTCTGGCGAGCCCCCTGACAGCGCCAGCATCAAAACAAGATTTGTCCCCCATCCCCCCACTCAGAGAGAGAGAGAGTGGGAGTGGGAGAGGGAGAGAGAGAGGGCAGAAGCAGGAAGGAAAGGCAATGGTTGCTTTAAATTATGCTTCTCTTCTCTCTGGATAACGGTTCTCCAAAAAGTATCACAATCACCTCCTCAAAGTCTTTGTGATTCCTGCTTCGCTTTTCTTCTATTAAGCCTAAATGTTTTTGAATGTGTTTGTTTCTTTAATTTGTGTGCCATGCTTTTGTCCTTGACCAGACTTTTTTTTTTTTATTGTTTTAACTGTACTACTGTGTAAGGGCTGTTATTGATGTGTTCTTTATGGGCCACCATAAACTCATCAGCAGTCATTATTCATACATGTGACAATGGGTTGAAGCCTGGCTCTGGTTCTCAGGATCAGCTCTAACCACAGCTATAGAAGCAGATAAGCTTCTAACTCAGCTTGCATAATGAGTGAGGGTGACAGCTTGGCTTAGGTAGGTCACAGAGCATGGTAATGATGTGTATAAATGTAATAGTTACATTTAAAGGTTAAGGTTAGTTTTATTGAATCGCATTCTTGCTGCCACACACTAATTACAGGAAAAGACCAAACCAACAATGTGTTAGTCTGTCTCTGTCTTTTCAACTTCAAACACAGCCTTTGAATCACATCCTCAGACTCAGAAAGTTGGATCATACTGACATAAATATTTGCAAATAAGTCACAGATATACTATATGGTTATTGTATCATTAAAAAAAATGTAATAAGTCTTGTTTTTAAAACTACTGGGTCTTGTCGGTTTTTATGAAACACAAACAGGACTAAATAGCACACTTTTTTAAAATGATGCATCATTTTGAGATGACACCCAGTTGTAAGCATCAAAGAAGTCAGCTTAAACCAATTGTTTGACTACAAGTTTGCCTTAGGAACGTTAGACATAACTGAAGTTATTGGCTAAGGATACAAATTGTATGTATTCTCCAAGCGGCATCCTCCGGTCTAAACATATGAGTCCAATGCAGAAGTGCTAAAAACTGCAGTTCATCAAGGATCCGCTTGAGGCTGGCTCCTGAAGTACCGGAAACCACATACACACCAAATCAAAAAAGCCGATCTTACAGCAGAAATAAACATGTTTCAGCCTGGTACAAAAGACAAGTGTAGTCTGGATAGTTCAATTCTTGATCGGCTCACACTGTACGGGCGGTGATTTTTTTCTAGCGTGGCAATTTCGAAGATATTGAGATTACGAGTCTTCCAATGAGAGGCACAGTTGACTTGATTGACAGGTGGGAACACTGTAGCTGTTTGCTAGGAGGCTCAAAGCCTGCCTCTTTGTGTCACAATCGCTCGACAGCAGCAATATGGCTGCCGGCGACGATTGGCCTCAAAACATCGCTTCAGAAATACATGGGTGACGTCACGGATACTACGTTCATATTTTATACAGTTTATGGTATTTACAAGTTTTTACAAAAATGCACTGATGTGGCAATCTACTACTCAAACAAACTGTACATTCAGCTTGGGAGGCAGGGAAAAGTGATCTTCCCCTTTCTACACTGTAAAACCTGTGGCATCCACTCCTATCCTATCACCAAAAGGAAATCTGTTAGACATTACAGAGAGAAATACACACAGGAACAGCACCGAACCAAGGCAAGAAGGCAGAACAGCATGATCACATTTCGAAACATCACAAGCATCATACATTTACGGTTCTCATTCTTTCTTCAAAGTTAATCAGAGAAAATGTCTTAATCAAGCTGCTCTGAATTCTTGACAATGTGAAGAATGTTGAGCCCACACTACTATAGCCTCTGGTTGTCGTGATAACTTCAGAGACTGAGATGTTTAAAATATTTTGAATTTCTACATCTGGAAGGTCTTCGTTCCAAATAAAAACCAATGTGGTCCATTGTATCAAATGTCAGAGCAAGGCAAGGACTCGGGCTAAAAACACTTTTCATGCCACGTGGCTACACTCATAATTATCCGATTGTTGTCCACCATTAGAAATGTGATTTATTGTTCCTTGGCAGTCAGGATGGAGGTTTCTCACCCCCGCCTTGGACGTGTGTGAAATGCACAAGTCTGGAGTGCTGAGGAGAATGTGGGGAAGCGAGAGCCATATGTCTGCGCTGTCAGAGAGCCACTTGTTAGAGGAAGTTTAGCCTCCCTGTGCCTGCAGCCACAGCCTTAATTATTAACAACATGTCTCCCTTCTGAAGAGCCGTGTGAGGGCGGCTTGCTGAAAAAGGTGCTTTGGAGTGTGGGCTGGGTGCAGGCTATACTCTGGATTCAGAGACATTCAGTTAAGGAAGTCAAATCTTTTGAAAAGAGTTGCTGGTTTGTAGACATTTATCCTCTCCTCCTCTCATTTGAGGCTGTAATTAAAGCTTACTTTTAAATATAAGCAAAACCAAAGTGACTCAGATTTTCTTACATTTAAATCAAGGCAATCATGATTAAATTGGTCTGTCAGTAAAAGATTTAAAAACCATCACTTCTGGGTTTTTTCATTCATGTTTTTTAATCATTTAGAAAGCAATCTGAAGAACGGCATTGATTGGCTCTTTGCATCATATGTAACAGGAAGTCTGTTTTTCCTTGCTGAATAAAACTACAGTATATGTAATTTGATGAATTGTACGTAAATATTGCAAAAAAGTATTAAGTTGCTGCCTTTAGTGGGGTACATATCACAGCGTCTTAAGTCTAAAGTAATTCCTAGATGCAAATGTAAACTGTAGATTCTTCCCGACAACGTGATGAAAGTTAAAATGTCCATTTTTGGGGAAAAGTCAGAGAAACTTTCTTGGAGCTAGAATAAATAAAATCCCTTGAGGGGTCTTGTCCACTCTGAAGAGATTCTACTTCACATTACCACCCGCTCACTATACATTATCCTGCTTATTGCTCTGTACTGACAAAACATTAAAAAGTAGTAAAAGATGATTGGATGATGATAGTATGATGATGACAGAAGAAAGATAGTAAAGATGATTTGAATTATTTAAGAATGATTTATCTATACAGTTTTAAAAGAGTCCCTCAGATTTCACAGCTGGTCACGCTTCCAATTGCAGGCAAATTAACATTAATTTTAACATTTTCATTCATGTTTTAGTTTTAACATAACCCTGCTTTACTGTTATCAATCAATTAATCAATCAATCAGTCAATCAATCAATCAATCAATCAATCAATCTTTATTCGTATAGGGCCAAATCACAACAAGCGTTATCTCAAGACGCACTCGACCGAGTTGGGGTTGGAAAGAGGGATAGAGGAGAATAAGAGAGAGAGAGAGAGAGAGAGAGAGAGAGAGAGAGAGAGAGAGAGAGAGAGAGAGAGAGAGAGCAATGATAGTGAATCACATGGAACATATTTACATTCACAGTTAGGTCAAAACATTTGCATTTTCAATTTAGCCGAGTTATAGATACAGTAAGAGTGCTTTAATAAACTGTATACAATGTACCGTAAAATCTGGAATATAAGCCACCCCTGTATATGAAACAAAGTCAGTTTTTTTGGGTCATTTGTTTTTATCTTGCTAGCAAATGGTACAGTTGGTACACGACTGCCCACGACCAATTCGCAGAGACTCGCCCTCTGCTGGTCATTTTTTGTTTGAAATTGAGGAGTCTTTTCAGTCAAACCAGCACTCCACAAGGTTTATTTACATAAGAGATCCTGCTGTTTTCTTTATCTGCACGATTACAACCTAATGAAGTAGTAATCTTTTAATAAATAGCCCTATTAGACTTGTCTACTTCTCTAAGTATCCATCATGCTTTGGCAGCAAAGTGGTCATTTTCTTCTTCAAGTGCTGACTTCTTGAGAAAATATCATAACGCAATTATAGATCTTTACGCATTTTATGCCAGTATGTTGGTCGTATTGTTCAGGACTTTTAACTTTTAGATGACAAAACAGGTATTAAGAGTGCATCTTAAGCTCAAATTTTACTGTAACTAACAAGAATTGAACAATATTTAAAAGTGAACATATGATGACTGAAAACAAGTTAGGACTTCATTAAAACCGTGTGAACATTAACCTATGTTCACAGATTAACAATAGATGCAATGACATCATGATAAGATAATGGATCTCCAAACAGCATCCAGTTGGCATCTAATCAATAAGTGTCTGTTTTCATTTAAGCTCCATTGTAATTATCCAACAATCAGTCAGCTGTTATTATCAATTACAAGATAAAGGTGGCTTGATAATTAGCGAATGAGATCAGGTTTAGCCCCAGCATTAAACCTGAATTAGGTCAAGATATGTTAGGATCTTGTCAACAGCAGCCCAATCCCACAAATCATTATCGTCTTTGATCACCCAAAAGGGGTCCTATAGATCTGAGATTTCCCAGCCTGTGATGGGAGAGTGATGATGTAAACAAAGGAAGTGATCTCAATTAATTTATACATTTTAATTTAAAAAAAGATAAGTATTGATGTATATTTTCATGGTGAATGAAGAACAAGTGGACATATGTGGCATAGAATAACAGAAAAACACAAAAATTGCCAAGAATTTTTTGACAGTCAATACAAAATATATGCCAGATGCATTGCAACCAGATCTTACTGTTTCCGGTCTGCTTCTTCCCTTCTCATGTCAGACGGATTCAGTTGCACATTAATACAATGTAACTCCCTGACCTTTTCATAACTCTTTTGTTATTTGTCTTTGTGCCCAAAACTGCCCGAGGGATGTGACAAAACACAAGGATCCAGAACAGCACTCACCATCCCCCATCCTCAGGACCGCAATTTTGGGGAAATAGTGGATGCAAAATCATAAAACCTGTCTTACAATGTGGGACGAAATCCAAAAAGCATGCACATCACTCAGGTGATCCTGAGCAGTTCTTTTGGAAGTAAGCTCAAGAGGAATCCAAATCACAACTGCCATGAACTCTTATCCCTGAATGAAACAATACAGAGATCTTTAAAGAGGCTACTCATGTGATTGATTTGATTGAACAGCTATTTTTTTAACAAAATCAACCGCTTATTTTCAAAGGCATGCATGTATGGTTATTCTCACAGTCTTACAAACCAAGTAAAACTCATACTAGTCCAAACAAGACACTTCCACTGAATAAAAAATGATACAAGCATTAATAATTGATGAAATTTTTAAATGGTGCTTTGAGAAGCCTAATTAATCACATTCAGCCTATTTATTGAAAGTGCCAGTTTAGAAAAAGTGGGACTAAGAGGCCAAAAAGACAATATATTAAACTTTTTAGCTGAATCTAATTTAGTCTCTTGTTTTTTTGTTTGTTTGAGTAAATTGTAACCTCCCTTGTGCCTTGTCCTTGTAAGCTGTGCCATCTTCTCCCACTGTGTGTACTTATTGTGTTGGTAACAGACAAAAAAACAATAAGTGCGTCTGTGAGGCTGCACTGGCTGCGACAATGCAGAGGGACTGTGTGATTTTTTCTCATCTGCCTTTCCATCCACAAAACCCCCTCACATCCCTCACACACAGACACACAATGGCTCCGTACATATGCAAAAATGTGCACTCACACACACACACTCTCTCTCTCTTTCTCTGTCTCTATTTCTCTTGCTCTCTCTCTCTCTATCATACACACACATGCACGAAGCCCAGTGTGGTGGAACAGCTATCAGTCAAAGTGTGTTGGCGCTGCAGGTCCGGGGGCATTTACATAGATAGATGATAGAGAGATTATGGGGCACAGGGGTTATTAATCACGCTGCTGAGAAGGAGCAGAGGGACTCCTGGGTGTCACTCTCCTCTCCAGGGATGGCGCTTTACCCGGGATAAGTCTTTTGTGCCATTTCCCATGTTCTATTTGCTGCCTAGCTAAACCACAGTGGTATTACGTGAGGTCTGGCCTTCAATATAGCTGCAGGGAGAAGTATGGAGCAGCTGAGTTCATCTGCAGCCACTAGCTTCAGGGATATAAACTGGAATTTCTTGCTGAACTTTATTTTTTGTTTGTAGGCTTCTCAGTTAATTTCATAACATCAGCAATATTTCATATTAATGTAAAATACCCAGCTATAAAAAGCCAAACTGATTCGTTAGGTTTAGATTAGATAGAAAATCCTCATCAGTTGTAACTATTGAAAAAATTCAGTGAGGGAGAAACACCAACTTTACTGCCCCGATCTTCTAAATGAAAGGATGTTCAGGGCTTTTGGTTGAACAAAACAATATATTTTTGTTGAGCATTTATTATTTCTGTTTTTTATTGACCTAATGATTAATGAACTGATTTTTCAAAACCGTTATCAAAGTTGAGACCCTTAAGCTTTTCCTCACATGTAACTTGAAAAAAAAATTTACTTAAGGGGTACATGATGAAAAATGTGTAAGTGTTTGCTCTGAGAAATATAAATTTGCTCACTTTAACAATTTGTCTTAATGGACGATGTAGATCACCTTCCAGGATATGGAAGCTGCTAGCTTTTCCTAGTTCTCAATAGAATCAATACTGACATCAGCAACACTCAGTTATTCCAGATCATCCTCTTGCATTACTTGTTTCTCTAGCTTGTGGAGTTATTTTATTTTTGTTTGTACCACTGGAAGTTTTTGGAATGTATCTTGAAATTGGTTAAGAAGTAGCGCTAAAACCTAGAAAAAACTTAACACCAACGACTGACATTATTAAGTATGTTGTGTTTGATTTTCTCACTTACGCAAGCAGAAGTCCACATTTTAAGTAAATTTGCAAGAAAATTACAGTTTGGAAAAACAGTTAAAAAATTGGGTGACACATTCAAAAGTGATGTCTTTATCTGGCTTGGAAATTAGCTCAGAAGGAAATAACATATAAAACACTGATAATAAGCAAGCGGCAACCTTCGGCCTAAAAATATGAGTCCAATGCGAAAGTGCTTAAAACTGCAGTTCATTGAGGATCCACTTGAGGCTGGCTCCGGAAGTGCCGGAAAGCACATAAACACCAAATCAAAAAAGCAGATCTTTACAGCAGAAATAAACATGTTTACAACCTGGTACAAAAGAGGTGTGTAGTCTGGATAGCTCATTTCTCGATCAGCTCACACTGTATGGGGAGTGAATTTTTTTCTAACGCTGCAATTTCAAAGATATTGAGATTACGAGTCTTCCAATGAGAGGCACAGCTGACTTGATTGACAGGCGGGAACAATAGACTGTATAAAATATGGACGTAGTATCCGTGACGTCACCCATCTGTTTCTGAAGAGCTGTTTTGAGACCAATCGTCGGCGGGAGCCATAATGCTTCTGTCGAGCCAGTGTGACGTAAAGAGGCAGAGTTTGAGCCTCCTAGCCAACAGCTACAGTGTTCCCACAGGCAGCTGTGCCTTTCATTGGAAGACTAGTAATCTCAATATCTTTGAAAATGCTGCGTAAGAAAAAAATTCACCCCCCTCACAGTGAGAGCACATTGAGAAATAAGCTATCCAGACTACACTCCTCTTTTGTACCAGGCATGTTTATTTCTGCTGTGAAAGATCGTCTTTTTCACATTCATGTCTTTGTGACATCTGGTACCTCCGGAGCCAGCCTCAAGCGGATCCTCGATGAACTGCAGCTTTTAACACTTCCGTAATGGACTCATATTTTTAGACTGGAGGTTGCCGCTTGGCGGGAACACTGTAGCTGTTGGCTAGGAGGCTCAAAGCCCGCCTCTTTACGTCACAATCGTTCAACAGCAGCAATATGGCTGCCACTGACGATTGTCCTCAAAACAGCGCTTCAGAAACAGATGGGTGACGTCACGGATACTACGTCCATATTTTATATGATATGTCTATGATAATAAGGGGTTCCCTTGGCCTAGCGTTCTAGTGCGTGTCCCATATACAGAGGCTATAGCCCTCGTCGCAGAGGTTGCAAGTTCGAATCAAGCCTTGACCATTTATCCCAATCTCTACTCCCTACATTTCCTGTCTCTCTTCAGCTGTTCTATCCATTAAAGGCAAAAATGCCCAAAAACATAACTCAAAAAAAGATTACTGGTAATGAAGTTGTATTTTTATGTTCTTTCTTTGTTTTATTTAGAATTTTAGATTTAGATTTTGGGTTTCTATACTTATAGTCCTTAATGTATTGTTGTTGAGTAGCGGTGTTCCAATCACCACGTCAAGTTCCTTGTGTGTGCGAGCTCACTTGGCAATAAAGCTTTCTTGAACCTTGAATCTTGTCTTATACTTTTAATGCATTTGTAATTTGATGGATTGTGAGACACAATCAGTGGCAGAATTGATAATGTGACATCTCTCTAATGCAATTTAGTTTCAGAATAATGTAACTAAATGGATCCCCCTTCTTATTTTACCCAACACATTGCATGATTACACCACACAGTGGTACAAATGAATCACGAATCATGACTGGCATCCTTGCTATCATCATCATTGGTATGAGCAGAGGTACTGAGATTTATACAGTATTCATTGTATCATTCAAGATCATTAAGTATAGGGTTTGAGATTAAAATCAATGTATCTTCCTGATAAAAACAACGTCTAGAGTAGCTATTCAACAAGTTAGGCAGAATGCTAACAATAAATCAAACACACTCTTTCTGGCACTCTGTGTGTTTAGGAAGTGGCTTACAGCTAACACTGGATTAGTCCAACAATAATCAAAGAAGTCACATCTTGTTCAACTAAGCTAATGTAACTTTGTACATCATATGAATATAGTGTGACTGCTCCCATTATTCGAGATGATCAAAAAGTAAAACAGTTCCTCACGCACCAACCAAATAAAGTAGCCGACTCCTCTCACTGACAATCACAATGCCCCTTTTAATATTTGAGCCATGCTGCAGTTTAACATTTCATAGCACGCACCCTTCTGTTCCTTGTATGAATTTTGAATATTGAGTGTGTGGAAGAGGACACTGTGGGACTGGTGGATGTGATAATGGAGTAATCCACAGCGACAGGTGAAGTACTCTGCTCCTCTGGGCTGTTTGCTTTGGTAAGTGTTGACGCCATCCTCTGACCCCAATGGGACCTGACACATGGACCCTCCCTGTCCTTCCCCCTCACTCCTCCATTCCTGTTCTCTTTTCAAACATTCAGCTCGTTCACCATTGTGCTTGTGGCGTTACCACTTTTGTTTGTTTCACTTTAAGTCTATGGTTGGTGATAGCAACAAAGACCTGTGTTTTTTTGTCTTCATTGCATGAAGTAATGGGTTCATTGGATCACTTGACTAGACTTGGGGGCTGAATGTATAGAGGGGTTAATGGAGCGGCTGATAAATGGATGGATAGATGGATGGGTGGATGATGAATTGAGTGGTTGATGCATGGCTGAAAGATGAATTGAAGGATGGGTGATACCTTTTATAGATAAGGGTATGAAAGCTTCTTCAGAGATATGGTATGCAAGTATTTCCTTCTATGTTGATGACTTCTTTATGTCTACAGTCTTTTTAAGTTTCCAATCTACAACACAGCTGTACTGCATCAGTCAGTCTACTGAATTATTAATCTAATATTCATTCATTTAACTAAACAATTTGATTGTCAGGGTCCGGGTTAGTTGAGGAAATTATGCGTTTAAAAAAGAAAGGGAACGATCCAGACTGTATACACAATGAACATGACATCTTTGATGTCACCCATTAGCTTTCCACTGCCTCTTACAATCTAGGCTTTGCTACCTTGTTTGTTGAAAGGATGATTTTCAGTGACCATATTTGGATGGGAGGGTGGTGCTGGAGAAAGGAAAAGGATTGGCAAATGACTAATTTTCAATACTATACCAGATGCTAATTCACTAGCTTTAAATTGGCTATTTAATTATTGTGTTTCACACTGAATGTTTTTTCTTTGTTGGTAGTTACTCACCAAAATTGTGATCAAGACTGGCTAAGAGAACTTCTAGAACGTATCAAACTCATTTATTTTTCAACCAAATACCCATTACCAGAAATTTAGAGACACGTGCTTAACTTAAAAAAAAAAAAAAAAAACTCCAGTCTCGTCATGACTTCATTCAGCTGTCTGACCTGCAGTGAAAAGCCTCAAACAATTGTGGCTTCTATGCCGTGGCAGCCATGCATAAATGCATGTATGTGAAAAAACGAAAGCTAACAAGCAGGGTGTAGATACAGATTCCTGTCAATAAATGCTAACCCACTAATAAAGTAATCTGTGAGGCCCCCAACCCCGTATGGATTAAGCGGTAAAAATAACGGATAGAGGGAAATCTGTGAGGCTGAATAAAAAAAATTCTATAAGTAAAAAAAAATAGAGCAGTATCTCCTTGAATATCTCTAAGTACCACATACAATGCAGCAAGGCCATTTTTTGATGCAATGTTTGCACAAAACAGTCCTCAAAGAGGTGACAAGCCAGTATAAACAACTGCCTCTCAAAATAACTACACTCTTAACTATGCAAAAATTTCAGCCTCACTGTTATATAAATAATAAGTTCCATAGGAGTTCATAAACCATTAGGTTTTTCTTTTGCTTGAAACACTAGCCACACAAATCTGCCAAAGCTGTGCGAAATTGCTATGAATGACCCATAGTTGGCACCATATTTTGACATTTGATTAATGTAAATATGACATTTTGTCACTCTGCCAGTTCCTCTGTTAAATGAGGGGTAAAACAGTGTCTTGTGAATCCCTTTCTCTTCATTAACTGAAAGACAATTTTGCTACTCCTAGAGTTTTAAAAAGTGATGGATTGTTTTAAACCTGACCCTTGATGTATTTAGTGTTGTATAACTGGTGGAGAGTAGGCTACACTTAATTTTCAGAGCAAGATAAGTTGATGGATTTATGAAGCTTGTGATTATTAGTGTGCCTTGGATCATTCAGTGTCTGCTGTGGAAAATGTTTATACTAGGAGTTACAACCTTTCTAGGAAGCACTTAAGTTGTTGTGAGAATGTTAGGATTTGGGACACTAAAGACGAGAGTAGCTTGTAGGTACTGTAAAAGTTCTGCCACTTTGAGAAAAACAAAGGAATGACATGAATAAATCAGGTATTTTTCTTATTGTTTTTAATACTTTTTAATTTTCTTTTACAGAAAAAAAGGCAGTAAAACAAGCTTACATTTTAGCCGTGTGGTATTTGTGAAATGCTTCGCCATCCCAAAGTGTGAGAGTGTTTGCTAACATGGACCTAGTGAATTACTGTAGTCAAGGTTGGTCTGCTCTGGTCTGAGGGTCTTAGTTTGTGCTCTCTTTGCCTATTTCTATTAATTGGTGGAATTATATGACTTTTTGGGTTAAGTTATAAAATACATGAGCTCGTATTGAACAACACTGATTTTAATTTGGCATTGTTTAATATATTTCTTATCTTTAACACTTTGTTTTGATAAAAATGACACTTTTCACCATGCTATTTAAAGGTAGATGTTACATTTATTGTCCCCAAGCCCAACCTCATACTTCTTTTTTTCCCCCAATGGTTTCAAGAGTAGGTCTCCTCCCCTATATTTGCCATTTAGTTTGGACTACAGTTTTATACCACATGAAGCCAGATAGAATTATGGCTGCGTTCAAGCTCTGTCAGCATGATCAGCCCAACTAACTTCTGCTATTGTGTCGGAACAGTTGCCAATGCCTACAAATCATATCACAACATACTAATTAGAAGGCCAAGTTGTAAGAAAAGTTCTTTATTTCTCTAAGTTTGTCTGTTTGGATTGTTACTTGGGCTCCACCTTGGAATCCTGCCCCGCTGACTGTGATTACCCAATCCCTCAGAGATCGCACTGAGACTCCTGCTGCCCAGGGCGTTGACATGATGTGGAGAAATGTTGCCAGCCGTCATGAAACCTACCGGCCCAATCAATCAATCAGCATGCTTACACCTCTCTGGAAGGGTTGCTGTGTGTGTGTGTGTGTGTGTGTGTGTGTGTGTGTGTGTGTGTGTGTGTGTTTGTGTGTGTGTGTGTGTGTGATTTAGTATGGAGATTACCCATTTGCTCTCCCAGGTCAGCATGCAGAAAAGGAGAGGCGGGGAGACCCTAAATGCACCGTCTTCCTCATTCATCAATTACTGCGCCCAGGAAGGTTGTGCCTGTCAGGATGGGCAGATGGTGTCTGCATGTGTGAAAGTATAGATACTCTGTGTGTGCGCGCGTGTGTGAGTGTGAGTGTGTGTGTGTGTGTGTGTTTGTGTGTGTGTGTGAGTGTGAGTGTGTGTGTGTGTTTGTGTGTGTTTGTGTGTGTGTGTGTGTGTGTGTGTGTGTGTCAGAGGGGTGTGGATGTTTGTCCATTTGTGAGAGACAGAGAACGGTGATGGCAGAGGTAGAGATAGAAATGTATGAGATAGAGATGCAGAGATGTGTGAGGGAGATACGTACAGGTGTGTTACATAGGGAGAAGTCGGGGAGGGGGGAAGAGCTGGCAAGCTTGGCTGTTTCACTGCACTCTGATGTCTGCAGGATAACTAATCAATCTACACCTGCCTGGGAGAGTGAGGGGGGGGGGGACAGTCAGACAAGATTAGTTGAGAATGATCATGTCAGCCAGGTGCCTCACTGGGTCCTCTGCAGACCCTGTTAAGTCTGTGTCCTGCTTTTCCATGCTCCACCCCACCCACTGATCACTGAAAAATACAAGATTATAAGATTGAATTTATTGATCAAAAATGCCTTTTTCTGCTTTTGATACCATTGACCTTTGGGAGTTTCTGCTTTAAAAGCAAAATCTGGACAATTCATAATTTTCCTCTGATTATACAGCCAGGGTGGAAAGCTAAAATGTTGTTTCAGGCTTATTTACGCGTCCTCAATGACAACATAAACATGTTTTAAATGATACAATCATCACTGACCATACTTCCACGAGTCCTTTATGTTGTTCTGACAACAAACATAGCAAGGATGGAGATCTGTTAAGAGAGGGACAAAATCAGAGGCAGCAAATAGACGACAGTGGTCTGTGCATTAAACACATCATGACGTGGTTGTAGAAGTCCTGTCCTAAAAATATCAATGAGATAAGTTCCATTCATTTTGGATGTCCGCCTTCACTTCTCCTTCACTGCTGTCCAACTGACATTCAGTTCCTGTCCGATCTCTGCCCAGCTGTTCTCTTGTGGTTGTCTGTCCCTGTGTCTGGGCAAGGTGCCATCATGTACAGACAAATCTGACAAACCACTGTCGCGGTTGCTGCAAGCATCTCCCTAAAACATCTGCACATTTTGTGCAAGTTGTCCTCAGAAGTGATCATTTATCCATTTTCACCATTGCTTTATATGTTACTTTATTTTTGACATCAATGAAGATGACTTCAGGAAGTACCTGTGGAGTTCTCAGTTGCTCAGTCAACACAAACTTTGCACAAAACACAAGCCTTCACTTCATGAGGAGTCCCACCGAGTCTGATATACACTGCATCGGTTGCACTTTAAATTAGATGTAAAGAAGCCTGCTTGATGGTCCCTGTGAAGTTGGTAAATAAATAAAATCAGGGATCAATGAAATAATCTTGGACATAATGTTCCTTTGCTTGCTTGCTTGCTTGCTCATCAACAACAGCTGCATGATCTGTTATTACAGGAAAACAATTGAAAGAAAATACAGGCTTATTCAACCATACAATCTTGGGTGAAACTCCCAGAGTGGCGTTGTCTGGCAACTTTAAATCTAACTTCATTTGATAATTGTAACATCATTGGACAGCTACTGTACCAATGTTCCTCCACTCGCTGCCGCAAACTTGGCGTTGCTGGCAGAATTTACTCTTTTGAACAGCCGAGACGTGTGTTACTTTTGCTTTCATTTTTTTTGTTTTGCTTTCCTATCTTCTTGTGTATTGATTGTGCATGTTTTGGAGGTAAAGCAGCAGTGGTTCTCAGCAAATCATTGTGACAGTTTTGGTGAGGTTTGGTAGTCATGGATGAAGAGATACAGGAACTCAGAGATTTAGTTGCACAGTTAAAAGCTGATAATGAGCATTTGTGACAGGAGCAGGCTGGCCCTAGTGCTCTTCCATCTACCTCTTCTGCACCACCTATTGCCCCCTCCACTTCTAGTGTCCCTGGTGTCAGATATGTGAGAGGCGTCAGATTGCCAAAGATGTCCACCCCAAAGCTCATGGCTATATGGGGCATCTTCACACGTCTTCACTACATCACACCCTAATGAAATCCTTGCCACTGATTACCCCACCCTGGAGCCTGCCCAGAACATCTTGGTTATGACAGATGTCTTTAGTAAATACACTGTAGCTATCCTGATGCTGGATCAGCTTGCTGCCACTGTGGCCAAGGTTCTGGTGTTGGAGTGGTTTTACAAATTTGGCGTTCCCGCTCGGTTACATTCCGACCAGGGCCGTGATTTTGAAGGCTCTCTCATCCAGCAGTTCTGTAACTTGTAGGGCATTGTGAAATCCCATACTACTCCCTACCATCCAGAAGGGACCGGTCAATGTGAGCAGTTCAACCAGACGCTCCAATCTGCTGTGTACACTGCCGGTTTCCAGAAAGAGGAATTGGAATGTTTGCTCAAGGTCCTTTATTGTTATAACACTACTCCCCATCAGGCTACTGGAGAGTCTCCCTTTTTCCTGATGTTTGGCCAGGACCCTCGACTGCCATTTCCTGTTGGGTAGAATTGAGAGTCCTGTTGGTTGGTCTGTTTATGAGTGGGTTCAGGAGCGCCAAGCTCGACTGCAGGTGGCATTTGAAGGTGCAAGGGAACGCTTGCAGCAGGCTGCTGATTGCCGAAGGCTAGCCCATGATCAGCATGTGAAAGATCTACCGCTGAGTGAGGGTCAGTTGGTATTCTTGCGTGACTTTAGTGCAAGGGGGCCCCACAAGACCCGGGATCGGTGGAGTTCTGTGAAGTATCGAGTGTTGAGGGCACCTAGCCATGGTGGCTCAGCGTACACAATCGGGCCAGTAGATGACCTGACCAAGGTTAGACAGGTCCATCGTACCAAGTTGAAGGCTGTGGTTGGAGTAGACTATCTGCCTGTGGAACAGCCACCCTTAGAGGAGGAGTGCTCATTGAGTATGACTTGCTGGCTCTTGGACAACAGTCTCCTGTGGCCACCTCTGCCACGCCTTCTACCAGATTAGCCACAGTGACTCATTCCACACCCCAAATGCCACCATCCACCATCCAACTCAAACTCTCCTGGGTGTGGCCCGTCAACCGCTTCATACTAGGAAGCATGGACATCTTTGGCTGGTCCTCTAGTTAGCTGTCCTGGTTCTGATTACATGGCCCCACGCAGGACCCCTCGTTCAACTGCCACCACTCTAATGTGTACCATCTACCGCAGCCAGCTGGAAACGCACAGGTTGCTAACCTTTCTGCTTCTGTGTTCAACGCAGTGTCTGCTTTGTTTAGACCTTGGAGCTAGTTTGTAGTGTCTACCTTAATTTGTCCATTGTCGGGGCGACGATGCACAACTTGCATACAAGCTCTTTGTAACAGTCACTAGAAAAAATATCCTTCAAAGGTAAACATCTCTTGTTAATCTCATGCTGTACTGAAATATTGTCAAAATGTATTGTTGAAACAGCTGTCATGCTAGCCTACAGACAATTCAATGCTAATTGTTTTATTATCCAGTAGAAGGCTAATTGCTTATGTTAGCTGTCATCTGACCTTTGCTGTTGAATTATCAAATATGGTTTTCAGCTTGAAAGATGACCTGATTTCTGTCTGGATTTTACTCATCATTTCTTTTTAGTTGCCAGTCAATCAGGAAGCAGTGAAATGTTAATGATTTGTCAGATTCCCTACATTTCTATTATTTACAGCTTGGAACATGGCAGTACAACAGAACAGTTTGAGCTTCCAAGTCTGAAAAATTGCAGCTATTTATAGTTAACAATCATAATTGAAGGAAACAGCTCTTATCTAAATTCAAAATTATACTAAAATTTGATGAGGTTGCTCAAAAGAACTCTGCTGGAGTCACTATATTTAACATTTTCTGACCTTATGGAGACATACGATTAGAAAATGACACAATGCACTTGCTTGATATTTATTTTTAGTGTGCTTCAGGAGAAATTTCAGAGAACAAAACAAAGCTAGAATCAGATTTTCCTTCCCCCAAACTTTTAGAACTTTGTAAATCTACTTTTCACCCAAATGTCGCTTGTGCAAATCTTGCCACTTCCTTCAGTGGGGAGATGTTTTTCTTCTCCCTCCTGCTCTTAACTGTGTACCAGCGGTTCTAGGGGCTGTCATATTGCATCAGCGCTCTGCTGATTACTTCCACCTTGTCTCCCTCGTCAGGAAATGATTCTGACACGCACTCACACCCTGCTTTCTCCGCATCAATATGCGTGCGATGGAAAAACTGCAGACAGTAAATAAATAATGAAAGACGAGGCAGGGGAGGAGGGGAGGGAGGCTGTATGTGTCGTTCCCTCTCTGTCTCATTCTCTGTCCTCGGTGTGTGCCAGTGACTCAGTGTGGGAAAGTGTTACGTGTAAGGATATGTATGTGCTCCACAAATACACAGGTGGAGATGGGTATTAGGAGAAAGCTGTAATTTACTAGGGAAAATGTAATTGTACTGGAAGGGGCCAAATAAATGAAATGCTTTGTCATCAGGTTTACCTTGAAATTTAGAAAAAAAGATGCATTAGTATACATAGTTTTGATTAAAAGCACTCGATGTAATTATTGTATCTCAGTCAAAAAATTACAAAAGCAAAAATCTAATAAGGTGATGAAATACCTTTTGTTGTAAGGAGTTGTTTGATGGTTGAATACCCGACTTGTTGATGAAATCTGACATGACTCAGGCAAAGTCATATTCCCAAACATGGTATGGTATCTTTTTTTTTTTACAAAGAGAACTCAGTCATGATGATTGGAGTTATGTCATCTCACTCTAATGAATAGGCCTGGGACAAGATATCAGTATGGAAATGTATCATTGTCCTGACTTGTGTGATACAATTATTGTATCACTCGTGCCAAATATTGACATCTTAATTTGAATATAATACTAAGCTACCTTCCAGTTTGACTCCCTTCACTACTTCATGAACCCTTACAGTGGAACTAATGACAATAACCCTGCACGTTACTTTTAGGGACATGTTGTATCTTTCAGTTAATCAGATATCATGCTGTGCCATATGATTGTCAGGTATGGAATCGTATCATGTCATGAGTTACCATGATACTACCACCCTTACTAATTAATCAACTTTATTTAAGTAATGCTTGCTAACTTAAATAGTTTGCTGATCTACTTTTGCACTCTGAGGTATCATCCCATGTCTTCAGTTTTTCGCTGAACACAGCTGACACTGTGGAGGAGCATTGTTAAGGCCAGGCAGTCATATGGTGCACTTCATGTAGCGAGTATAGCACTCAAAACTGGCGGCTCATGTTTCAACCTGTGGCCCTTTGCCACCCATGTCATTCCCCTCTTTATCCCCCCTGTTGCTGCTTTATCTACTGTCCTATCCTCTCAATAAAGGCAGAAAAATAACCTCTGAATAAACACTTATGGAAACATTTGGGATAATGTAAGAACACAACTGAACACCATAAACAACATAGATCAAATGTTAAAGTGAAACACAATCTTCTTTTAAATTGACAGGTTAATTTGAGAGCATTTCACTGACGTTATTCAATATTCCTGTGGTATTTTATTTTCCAGAAGTACATGTCCTTTCTAAGCACCTCCATGCAGGAAGATGTGTGGGTTTCTCCCCTGCTCAGTCAGACATATGCCAGTAGAGTGAGGGAGCATTTTCAGCTAGAATCCCTAAAGGGATTATCACAGAGACTCTGCATTCCTGTGGAGGACACAGAGAGGGTAAGCACATCTGATTGGCCCACTAACCTCTGGCACCCAGTGGCATGACTGACATCACAGAGACCTGGATTTATTTTGGGGTTTATTCAACTGACAGCTGATATTCAGCCATTCCTAGATTTGTAAAACGGGTCTTGACGGGAGTACTATGAAGTGCTGGGTTTTTGTATGTCATGATGTGAACCACTCAGCTTCTATGAGACTTCTCAACATCACAGCCGAGTCAACAGGATGTGTAGTTTTAGATTAAAGTCATTTGACACATTGATGGCATTGACGTAATACCATACAGACGTAATTAATGACGAGCAGGTCTGAATACCATTCTTGCTCACCGCTCTTCAGTTTATCAGAGACGTATGATATCGAGACAAATGCTGCATCTTTTTTGGCTTTTTTAGTGAAAACAGTTGGGTTCAAGATGAGTTCACGTTCATTTCTTTTTACAGCCAATACAGTTTTTTTTTTTTGGTCAAACAATGTGTTTCAAACAGGATTGCATAATTTTCGATCCACCTTGTTTCAGCCCTCTTTTTAAGCATTGCAGAGTCGCAACAAAACTTTTTGTGGTTTACAAAAATTTTAAATGAATGATCCATCAAAGCAACAGGATGAACTGTACCTCCCTTTGAAGTCCAAACATTGGCAGCGGGTATGGCGACTCTACAAAAAGATAATATTCCCCCAAACATTCTTCCTTTTTCAAATGAACAGTAAATGAGCATCATTTCCTGGAGACTGTGCTGTTTTTTTTTGCTGGTCTCCCCTAGCATAGGTCAACCTTATCCAACCAGGAAGTAACAGGGTTGCTATGATTGAACCAACAAACAGGACAATATGAAAGAAGATTGGAATCAAATAGCCTGGACTTTTGTGATACTAAACCTTAAACTGCTTTTTAAACTGTAATTTATGGATGATTTTGCACAGCTTAAAGACAAAATAAAAAAACTGTTAGTGTATTATCTTAAGAGGGATTGGTTACTTTTGTCTATAGAGTAACCTAAGCTCGATTCTTGCTGCTACGCTAAGTTAATACTACCATTGTGCTAGCTCCATCCTCACTTCAGTGCAAATACATTTTCTCAATGAAACTCTTCAGCTGGGCATACACAGTACGATTTTACGAATGTCTTGGTGTAATATGAACTTGCACTGTGTGAGTGAGTCGCGCGACCAAAGCTCACAGTTTACTGTATGTACTCTAACTGTATGGTCCAAATGTCAAGCAAAAACTGGGTGCTTACACTGTATGTGCTAAATCAGAATGAAACACTGATGATGGTCATTAAGGTTTCTTTTGAAAATTCCCAAACACAAAAGTTGAAGTGAGAGATGACAACTTCAACAGTACAGGAAAGTAAAAATCGGGTTTGCAACAGCCCCTGTTCACACAGTGTATGCTGGTCTTGGGAAAACAAATATGAACATTTTACCAAAACGGTGATTAAACAGTCTTAAGAGATCACTGAGTAAATCAATTCTACCTACAGATTCTCTACAGAAATATGGAGGTCAGTGTGGTCTTACGAATTTTTTCAACTAGCTTTTGCAATGCAAGTTTAGCCTGAAAGTTGTTTTGACTGACTGTACATGTCGTAAAAATTGCGTTTGCTTGAGCCTTAAGATCAACAAGGATTGAGGGGGTATATATTTTCCGCAGCCTCCTAAAGCGGCGTACACACTACAAGATAATCGGGGCGATTTTTGGTCTGATTCACCCCTTTTAGTCCACAAAGGCATTTTCTGATGGTTCTCCAGATTAACTTTCAAGATGTTCCAGTGGTGTGCGACATGTTAAGAGTTATTTGCTTCCCCTGATCTGCTCGGAAGATGATTTTAGAATGCAAATATCAAACATTAAATACTTTTATGATCAAAAATCCTGTTATGTGGGGGGGGAATGTTGAAGACAGCTGAGCTCACTGTCTGTTGATTGTCAAGTGAACATGAACGATGGGCAATCAGAAAGCAAGCTCACTGAGGAAGGAAGCACAACAAGTGCAGCAGCCATGGAGACAATATTAAACACGACATAAACTTAGATGGAGGTCAGAAAAAGAGAACCAACATGTTGATTTGTGGCAACAACATGTGTTTATGTTTACCTGTGTCCTGTAAAACATACCACAATCAAAGTGACGAGGAGAGGAGTTGGACAGAACGTGTCACTGTGGCTGTACCAGGTAGCGAAGCAGCTTGCAACATTTAGCTTGACAACCACCATACTCTAAAATGACATCTTACGGCAAGAAGGAAGACTATTTGTTGGTGAATGGAATCTGTTAATGTGGTGTGCTGTGTTGGTCATCTCATTACAGTCCACACCATGTAAGAACAAAACTGTCAAATCTGTCAATATTTGTCCTGTGTGGGGTCTCACATTTTCAAAATCGGTTCAGATTTTTAAAAATCTTTCAGTGTGTGCCAAGCTTTACTTGCTAATATAGCCCTGCTACATCCTCAGCCTCTGTCTGTGCCTCTCTTAAGCAGGAAAGTGAACATTACCAGGAGGACTTTAAATCCCAGTTCCAGAGCTGGGAGTGGGAGGCGGGAGGCGGGAGGGGGGGGGGGGATTAGAGAGAGCTGTCTCTGATGTTATTTAATCTTACCGGCCAGGGAGTGAGCGAGCAGAGCACCCTGATGCACGTTATCAACCTCTGATGACCAGCGAGGGGGGGATTGGGTGCTTCAGATGCCACATTGCAGCTAACGCCGCCACTACAGAGCACTCTGAGTCGTCTTCCCGGTCGGCCCTAACCAGTCAGCAGCTCAATTTGGGTGATGGCAAGCGTGCTCAGTGAGGGGAGAAGTCGGTCCCGGATGATTTCCTCCTTCTCTGCTCGTTCTCTTCAGCATCAACGCCCCCCCTCTCCATCCTCACCTCAGCTACTACCAAAATGTGCCTCCTCTGTCCTCTCTTTTCCTCCGTAACTACTCCCCCAACCTCGCTCTACCCCTGAAACCCAGAGACCCGGCAATCGCTCAGTTCAGCTCAACCTATCTCAGGAGCCTGTCTTGCTACCACCCCTCCCTTCCCAAATCCACCATCCTTCCTTGTCTTGCTTCCCCTCCTGTACCCCCCACACCCCCTCCCCCCAAGTGCATTCCAGCATGACAAACCACATGGGATTTCACTAGTCCTTTAAAGTCTGCTGCCTCTGGGAACCACTCTTCTCCATGCAACGTTTTAGTATTCAAGGGGATACGTGACTGGGGAGGCAACCAATGCTGTTATATTCCTCCCGTCTCCTCCTGGATGTTATTTCTGTTGATGTTCGCAGCAAGGAGGAAAAAAAGGAGAGTGTTCTATTACCAGGTGATCATAATTGATCAATGATTTTTTCTTCTTTTTTTTCTATCCCCTCATCAAACATCTACCATCAAGAGGCCTCTTAAACTGAAGTCATTTTTTTTTATTTAACACATAAAAGCATCACAACAACAATATACAAATTCTTGGTAATCTTTAAAACCAAAACACATTTACACATGCAACAATAGGGTTTAAGACAATGAGTAACTTATTGAATAATTTTGTTTTGGAATGTGTTTGTTTTTAGAGGACAGTGCTGTTGTTCAAGTCCAGACCATCCGTCTGCGCCAGGACAACATCTGATATGTCAAATAGTTTAGTGTACTGTAATTAGTTCATAATTTGACTGTTTTCAACATAACATACAATTCCTTTACTGGCATTACTCTCTACCTTTTAGACAGTTACAACCTTTAGAAATTGAAACTAAAAGAAAAAAAGAACAGATCTGAAATGTTGATGTCGAAGTAGTTCGGTGAAAACACAAACTTGAATATGACCTCCAGACAGAGATCTGACTCATAAACCTCTGCTGCTGTCACAATGAAATGACACCCAGTTTGGTTTTTAAAAGCAGTGCGACTCACCACACAAGACAATGTGCCCTGTTATGCTGTGAGTCCACTCAATCAAGGAAACGTGTCATCATGTCTGTCACAGAAACATGGCCGTCATCCTCCTCTTCTACTTCAGCTCTGGTCTAATTGTTAGACGGGCATTTCGAAAACAAAGTATTCATATAAAATAAAAAAAAACAGAAAATGGTTCAGTATGATAAAGTAATTATAGAGTAAACAGAAAGGATGAAGAATAATCAACACAATAGGTTATTGCTCCAGAGTAAAGTGTGTGTTCATAATGTCATCAATCCTTGTGGCCTCTTCTGTTTGTCAAATTCAGTGAGATTGGTATGATTGTCTGTTGGAGTCCTTTACATAGGATCGGCTGTAAACGTACAGCCACAACACTGAAAACACATTCATAGACACCAAAAATATACATTATGATACTGTCAAAAGGTACAATAATTACACAGAAAAGGAAATTACAGAGTTAAAACAACACCATTATGTTTTCATTTCTCCTTTTGTCCATCCACTTTTCTTCCCTCGTCCTCCACAAACATTTTGGGCCCACTGGATTCTGTGAACCCATCGAGAGCTGCTTTAGCAGAGAGTCAAGAGTCCCACCTGCCCTCCTGCTGCTGCTGCTGCTGCTGCTGGATGAGGCGGCCATGGCTCGTCTCTCTAAAAGAACCATCGAAAAGCTTCGCCATTATTGACTGGCGTCCTCTGCAGGAGACAAAATATGAAGGAGATGTTTTAGTTTGATGGCTTTTGAGTTTGCATTATGAATTCTCTTCAGTGTAAAAACAGAAAATAATACATCTATTCAAAGATTTCAAAGCAAATTATTAGTAAAAAATGAGGGCTAGGACTGGATGACAGCAGAATGAAATAAAACACGGACATTAAGTAAAGTAAAAACCCAGAAGGGCACTTAAAATGGCAATAAAGCACAACCGCCAAACCAAGTATTTCATCAAAGAGCCAGCCAAGGTGATTACATCCACGTCCCACCCACACCCAAATAATCATTACGCTGGATGAAATATTCAATACAAATTCCCAAGAAGCAACAATGAGGCATTTAATTACTGCGAGCTCTAGCTGCAGTGAGGGGGAACAGTGCATCATTTCAATTTGAGCCCGCGCCAGCAGCCGCCCCTCCTCCTCCACCACCTCCTCCTCCTCCTCCTCCTCCTCCTCCTCCTCCCCAAAAACCTCTGTGCCAGAGTGACAGCCTCCTCTTTCCCAAACTCATTTGGAAGTCAAAGACATAAAATACTGAAGTCTCCCACCAATCCCCATGACCAATTAGCACATTTTTTGATTATTTTTTTCTGCCGTTGACAGGAGGGAAATAGTGCATAATCACAACTAAAATCACTTTAGTGTGAGTGGAGGGTAATTTGACATTTTAATACCAAGTGTCATCAGTGGCTCTTTAAAGGCACGCTGATGAGTGTTTCAGCAGCAGACAGGCTCCTACACTTAGGCTTATGGGCCATATGTAAACATGATTTAGAGTGTGCAGTTCTGCTGGGCAGTAATTTCAAACACACTTACATCCATGCCATCTAAAATACAAAGTGTTGGAGAAATTGAGGTCTTTTGTTTTAGATGTGCGAAGAGTTTTGCCTCGCTATAGAACTACGACAACTGGTCAACAAGAGGATTGACAGAAAATTTCAGCAGCTGTATTTTCACAAGCAGACAATTCTTAAAAATTTCTGGAGTGCTGGCTGCATGTGTAAACACAAACAGCCAAACTTTTCACCTCGACTTTACCCAAACTTTTTCTTGCCAGCCCTAAAGTAAGATTTCTGTGTGAAGTCAGAGTGAGCTGATGTGAGAACACAGCAGGAGATGTTCAGGAAAATTAACTGTGAGAGAGCAAGCGGGGGTGATGTTGTTTATTTCACACGACACGGTGCAAACCAGGTAGAGTGCCACGAAACATGATGAATAAAAACATCCAAGGCTGAAGAGGGGAGATCATTTTTAAGATGAGAATAGCAAAGATGTGTGCACATTTGTTTACATGTAGCGTTGATATATATATGTTAAAAAAAAAAGCATCTGAATCTGTTGCCATCATGTAAACATACAATTGGGTTTCCGCTGCAGTCTTTTGACATAAAGTCCAGCCTCCTGGGACTCAACACTCCCACACACCACCATCTTCATCCGACAGGGAAGATTTCAAGCTGTGAGGGACGTGTAGCAAGTTTGTAAATTCTGGGGGTAGTGCATATGTGAAGGAGGTTAATGAGTGATTGTCAATCAAGCCTTTGGTCAAAAACAAGGAGCATAAAAAAGACACAAATTTACCATCTTGAGCCTCAGTAAAGCTAAAATTCCCTGCTTTTCTTTTTCATATTACATAGACAGAATTTATATTTATGTTTTTGAGACCATACTGTTTTTCTGTTCTTGTTTTCTGACACTTCATAAGGTAACGATCTAAGTGTTAAACAAAATCCAAAGTTCAAGCTCTGAGAGGTGAAACAAGTTCACACTTCTTTGCCATCTTTTTTGTATTGAAACAACAAAATATTGCAATTATTGTAATATCATTATAGTTGTGCTAGCTTTGTTACAAAAACTTTTTCACAAAGCTGTGGGAAAGGTGTATTTACTCTCAACAAATTAACATTGCAGTTGGAGTTTTGCTTTTGAATCAGAACTCTGAGAAAAAACCCCAACAACACATATTCACCAATTTTAGTTTCAAGAATCTAGAGGGTTGTGATTGAAGGCACATAAGCTCTACATTACACATTTTCTGGGTCTGAAAAGATCATTGAAAAAATACCTTTTTTCAACTTAGTATCTACCAGACAAACAAGCTAAAAATCAAGCACCTGCACCTGTGCCCATTAGACTCCACTCCTAAAACACACAACAAACACATGACTCGTGATGTCATTTAAACAAAACAATACTTGAAGCCTAACTCATAAAAGTTAGGACATTCTTTTCAGTCCCAAACTACGTTTTTCAGCAGGTTCTAGCTTAATATCACTAAAGCTTGGGACGCTACATATCTTCTTTTTCTAGCAACCATTTACCATTTTTCACAGCACATTAAGCAATTACTATTATCCTTCCAAGTGAATAATGAAGGCATCGAGAGCAGCAGGATACCATCATCACCAATTTCAAGTCCTGGATGAAATGAAACACTGTCATGTTTTGAACGGTCAACATGCTTTCACAGATCTCCTGTTTTCTTCTTTGATTAATTACATGAGATGACGCCTGCCCACTTGTTATGTCATCATAGCGCCATTAACTTTCTTTTATTTTGCTTGAAAGCTATTTGGCTGAAAGAAACATGTTATTTAAGCCATTATTAAAGTCACTTCTGCTGTAAAGATGTCTGAGAGAACAGAAAAAACCTGAAAGTATGATCGAGTGTCAAGACTCAAAGGTGCAAAACCAGATCCCACCATAGTTAGATTGTGAATAGCAACAGGTCTGAGCAATCAGCATTCACACAGGAAAAGAATATTTTGCTTCACGTATCCAAAGTCTAAATATATAATGGAGAATAAAAGTGTTAAATTCTCTTCAACTATTGTTTAGCTCAAAGTTGAAAATCCCCAAAAAAGAGGTTTGACATTGTATGAGTAAAATGTATATAAGCACAGTAACAATAGAGGCATTCATGAATGTAACAATGTCTTTAAGAAGATGTTGATTTAATTCTTATTGTCAAAAGTGAGTTGAAAAAAGTTGCATCAAATGTAAAACAACAATATTCTGCAACACAACAAGCTAACCAGCTATGCAACTCTCCAAAGTGTTTCAACAAAACAGATATCCTGATAGCAAAGAGGATTTATTGCAGTAATGTTGTATTAGACTGCTTTAGCTTTAGCCTGATGTACCAAGTCAACTGGCATCAAGGTGTTCGGTGATGCTATCAAAATTTTTGGCCTTGAAACAGAGGTAAACAAACAAAACAATATGCCGATGTGCACTACATTCAGAAGCCATGATGGGTAATCTAGATATATTAATCCCTCAAAAAGACAACATGGTTTTCAAGAACTAGTTTGCCAGTCTCTCTAATAAGCCACATAGGAGACAGCACAACAGACATGTGTATGTTAAATGCAGTGTTCATCATGTGAACATCCGCACTGCACATGGTGAAACAACAGTGGTACTTTAAGCCTAAAGCGATGTTGCTCTCTGTCAAGAATGTGAGGCTCTAAGAGCTGAGGCAAACAGGAGGTGAGAATGTTTATCTTGATCCATATTCTCACATTGATCAGTCCCCGGTGGAAGTGCGGCTCGCCAGAGACAATAATGACCCTGATCTGGGCACTCGGCATGTCTCTGTTTTGTTAAGTTCCTGCGTTATCGATCCAGCGGGGCTCTTGAGTGCTGCTTGGATTCACTCCCGGGCCTGCTCGCCTCGGCACACTGCAGTGACCAGGCACAAAGAAGGCTCAATTAGCACAGCTCTGCGTTGTCTGCTCCCCCACCTGCATGCAACTACAAAATCACTCCATCAACCACTGGGGAGGGCGAGGGAGGGAAGACAGGGGAAAACAGAAACAACAGGAGAGAGCAGGAGAGCCAAAGAGGGATGAAGGAAGAAGGAAAACAAGGAGAGAGGAAGGAGGGGAAAGGTAAAGGGTTGATAGTGTTACACCGAGGTTTCACCTCAAATCAAGACGCTGTGGCAACAGCTCAGCCTCACATCAACACGGCAGCCTCTGCAGCAGAGCATGCATAACAACCTGGCTACAACGACACACACAGGGAGAGACAATTTCCCGCTCTGGCAATGAATGCACACCACTGAGTATTGAACCGACTGAAGGAGGGGAGAGAGATTTTTCTCCAGACCTCAAATTAACCCCACCACACCACCACAGCAGGCAGTGTTTTCTGAGTGTCTGCTCGTGGCTTTGGGTGATAACGACACAGTAAAAGTGACATGTGGTGGAATAATTCTCTGCTGATTCTGGCGAGGCGGTGTGAGGTCTCTGGGCAGCCATGACACCCTTTGATCCTAACTGAACCTGGCAGGTGCAGTTAATGCTGGAGCCACAACGTCGGCTGATTGAGACGATGTTGTAGAGACACAGAGCTGGCTAAAAGCAGACACTGGCAGGCTTAAAGGAGGTTTCTGTAAAGATCTCTGCACAGCCACATGCATGTGACACAACCAAAAACCTCCACAAACTATCCTAAACATCCAGGTTAGGACCAAACCTCCCTGTTTTTGCCACAGAAATAATAAAACACACGAACAACCAGGTCCACAACCCCCAGCCCACTCCTGCCCCCCCCCCCCCCTTTCCCCCCTGCAGCCTTGGCGTCAGACCGAGCTGAGGCCAGAGATAAACCACTCAAGACGATGAGGATGATAATGGCAGACGCCGCAGCGCCTCAAAATTCAATCAGCACCGGGACGTCAATGCGGATGAGTGTAAAAGTGAAATATGCTCGCCGGCGTGTGTTAAAAGATGCCGCACAGGGCTCACAGAAACAACAACAGGCGATGAAGAGGGGAAAAGGCAAGAGAGGTAAAGAGAGAGAGAGAGAGAGGGAAGAAAAACAAGAAGAGGACAGAGAAAAAAACTGAAAATAATGTGTCTCTACTACTCTGCTTCCCGGCACAATCCCACTGGCATTCTGAGCAGCCTCGCTTTAACCACAGACTGTGAATAAATTACCCTTTTGAACTCGGGGTGATTGCAAATGTGCCCCGGTTTCTCTTGAGACATGTCTGGCACTCACCCTCAGCTCTGTGCTCCCAGCCAGCCTTGTCACAGATGCCCCCCACTCCCACCATCACACACACACACATACACTCCAGACACACACACAGGCATGCACAACATCATAAAACTTTTAATTTACCATAATTACGGGTGGATTTTTTTTCAGCCAACTACGCTCGCCTTCTCTGCCTCATCTTTCCCTTTTTCTGTCGAAGAATTCTCAAAAATCCCTGAGCTAAAGGAGTGTAAGAGATGAGACAGTTTCCTGAAAAAAGTTGAGATGGAGCAGATATAAGCGGGGCAGAGACAGACAAATGGGGGGAGACAGAAAGGGAGAAATCACAGGCTGGGAGAGACTGTGTCAGTGGGCAGGTTGAACAGCAGCCTGTGGGAGTGTTGCTGCTGTGTTTCAAAATGCTCATTACAGCACATGGCCTGTGCATTACCCTGACAATTCCCATAATTTATTAACTTATAGACCAGCGGAACCAGGGCAATCTTATGGATGCAGCACTGACAGGCAGCAAATAAATATATATAAATAAGAAAGCACTGTCAACCGTCACTCTTTTACACATATTCTGCTGCTGACACTGCTTCAGCTGTATGGACATCACGGATAAACCATGTGATTTTTTTTTTTAGCCAATACCAATAACTGATGGCTTATATGGATAAGATTACAGATACTTTTTTGCACACTTCTGTATTTTACAAAGTTCATAATGTGCACCTGAGGGTAAGAAAAGCTAAGATGTAGTTAGCAAAAAAAGGAAACATGCATTTTATATTTATCAACTGAAGTCATTACTGTGCAGGAATAAGCACAGAAAAGTTTTAACCCTTCAACTGTTACTTTTTTATAAGCTGTAAAGTGTTTGCAATACAGCCTAAGCTTTTAAGGGCACAGTCCTCCAGCCTTGGTCATATTGTGTATATCCGTCTCTAAGCACAACATGTGCCCTCTCCTTTGCAATGTGTCGCTGCCCGAGCATGGTTTCAAAGGCTACATTGATTGCCGCTGCTATATGCGAACCAGAGCATTCCTGTGCATGAAATAATGTCTTTTTCCTGTTAAAGTCTTCATTCAGCTACTGACGTGTTTAACTCTGCAAACTTACTGGACTAATGTCAAAAGTTTGTGTGTCTGTGGCTAAACTTTTGTTGCTTACATTGTTGTCGATAATGTGTCAAAAAGGGCAGGCAGGAATACGTCTGTGGCACAGGGTATGCTAGAGTTCCAAATGCACTAAACCGGTGAGATTTGTTAAAACTTTCCTCCTCTGGAAGTCCTTGCAACACACGTTTTACAACTGTGTCATCCCCCTCAGAAACAGGTTAAAACTTGGTGATGCCATGTTGACTCAGATAGCTCAGCTGCACTTGTTTTACTGCTCTGCATTCAATGGCTGACAGCATATTGCCACCTAAAGTGCAGAATTGTAAAGGATTATTAACCGGTGCACTAATGCCACTCTTATGGGCTGTTTTTTAGATCAAATCAGATTTTTGGAATATCCAATAAATATAAAGTTTTCCCATAATTGGACGATTATTTATCAGACAGACATATATTGTCATTTTTTTCCAGAAAAGATCATTGCAAACCCTTTCATGCACCATCCAGAGTGCAAGTAGAATTGGTGTGCAAATGCCAATCACCAGATCCGTTTTTTTTTTTGCCTAAAACTTTGCAAGACCCAAGTAATTATGAAACCTTAGAACAGCAGTCAAAAAAGTTAAAACTGCAATAATTTCAAAGGAAATCCAACAATATGCAGGAAAAGGACACAAATGGCTAGGGAGTTGTACAAAACTACTATGGGAGGAATGAGGAGACACATATAAGGAATGTGCTGAATAACAAATGTTTCATCTGAATCAAGGTAAAGGAAGAATTTGGGAGCTGGCCAAACATCCAGAGCTGATCATCAAGTCTGAGGAGGAAGAGGAGGGAGGAGAAGTTTCAGTGGTGCAGTCAGCCTTAACTGATGTGTTATATATTGCCTGTCACTTTATTCTGCAGGAATATTGGGGCGTTGCCAAGCTCAAACCTGGAAGGTAGAGCAATCCATCACCTGCACCGTTACCGGCGTTGGTGGGTGGGGGCTGAAATCTCATCTTGAAGCTTGTAGCAAATATTCCAGCCACCCAATGCCGTTTATAAAAGGTACCTCTCCAAGGCCAACATCACGGACAGACCGCTCATCGACTCATCCACCTGCCACTGCCTCCAGTCCTGCATTACAAAACAGCAATGCAAACAGACTCACTCAAAATGTGAACATTACCAGCAAATACAGCGACAGCCAACAACAACAACATCAGTTCTGGTTATATCTAGACTGAACAATTACAGAATTAGCATCTTCTTAAATCTTAAATAATATTTAGATATTCATAAAAAAGAACATCATAAATAGACAGAGAGAGAATAATCTGTTATAAAAAATATCTATATGCATGTGGATACATGGAAAATAATATCTATATATCAACATTTACACTGATCACACTTGATGACAGCCAAAAGTATAAATAGAAAACTATCATGGCCCATTAAAAGTTAAGCCATCCACCGTCCCCTTAGGTATTAACTTTCAAAATATGAGTTGAATATGATAACAACATTATGATCCATAGAAATAACACCAAGTGTAAATCATACTGCTCTGGGATTATTGCAGTTCCTTTGTCACAGTTCTGTCTCTGTAACTGTGGCTCTCTTTTAGTATCGACAGCCTAAAACAGAATAACACTCAGGGTCTTTTCTTTAAAAGGCTGAAAAATGTGCTCAACTTTTACAATTTTGGCAAACATTCAATATCATTTTTGGTTTGAATCGTCTCGTCTCTACACAGCAGCCAGTCAGACAGGGCAGCACTCAGCTAAATCAAAGGGAGCATGATTTCAGTGGTGTGTAGGTACACAAATGTCATATACCAAGTGTCATTCCATACTGTTCATTGACCTCAAAGGAGCCAAACATGCAGGATTCAAATCTACCATTTAATCTTACCTACAGGTGAGATTATCATACAAGTGATGCTAAATTAAAGTAAATTATAGTGTATGACTTCTACATATTTATTATCAATAAGTTAAATGTTTGGCATCAGTGTTATAGTTCTATAAAGTCAGTAGGACATTGATTTTCTATCGCCTTAAGAGAAACTGAATTTTCAGTACATGGTCTACTTCTGCAGCAGTTTTTCTTCTCTTATTCTACAATGATCTTCAGCCTTTTTGATTAAAAATAGAGGACTTGAAATCTGTGATGTCAACTAACAATGTCAAATACCATAAGCTTTTTCTTCCCTCTGATTTCAAGAGAGTGCATATTTAAATCACAATTCCAACTGATTATATTCTGAATACTGATTATATATAAAGAACGATATTGTTGTGATGGAATTCAAGCGCTAAATTACAGCTACAATCTTTAATTCAAGGTCCAGCCTTGCACCAGGCATCCTTTGGAGCAAATCAGGCTAAGTGTATTGCGGATGTTTGTGAGTAATGAGGAATTTGGGAGTTTTTTGCTGACTAGGCGTGTATGAACTGGGGGGTAGGGGTTGGGGGGGGGGTGTCTATGATGATGTGCTTAAGAGCTGTGCCTGGGAGAGGCGGGGTGGTCACAGGGGGGAGATTAGGCTGAGGGGCAGCGGAGGAAAACCAAATCCATCTCCATCTCAGAAACATCCTAAAGCAGATTACTTTCTTCAGTGGGAGAGGAGGAGAAGGAAGGGAAAAAAAAGAGAGAGAGAGGAGTCTGAGATGGATGGTAGAGCAGAGGGAAAGAGAGAGAGAGCAATTAGCATAGATGCAATTCTGGCACCGTCCTCTGACTTGATATTTGACCTTCTGCAGAAGTCTTGCCAAATCTCGCCTGAGAAGCGCAGACAGACCATATGGCAAAGTGCTGCTGGAGGCTGAGTGCAGTGTGACTCTGAGCCTCCGTATGCTAATAGGGGAATGTAATTACAGCGCAGTATTCCTGTAGGACGTATATTTTACCAGCCCTCCATACGAGAGGGTCTGCAGCGAGACAGGCCAAGCCTCAGTGGCTTCAGAAAATACACTTTCTATCAAACAGTCAGTGAGCTATTGAGTGGACAGTGAAATAGAACAAGCCCAGTATATCTGGGGCTGTATAGGGATATGTCAGCTTATGAGGAGGTGGGTTTATGTTGATCAAAAATCAAACACCTAGAACCAAATGTTTGAAAAAGGGTACAAGCTGCTGATCTGCTGCTAACCTCTCCCTGATCAGAGATGTCACAGCAGATGTTTTCTATCAGCTGCCAGCAGAAAAACACCTGCTGGACTTATGACATCATTGATTGGGGCGTTGCTTCAGTGCAAGATGCTTGATAGCACTGAGATTAGGGAAACACTGGATTTCTTAGGAAAAATCAATTTCAATTTACCAAATAAATCTCAAGATATTGACATGCTTTGAACTAAAAGTATGTTGATAACTGCTAAGGGACATTTTAGCAAAGAACCAACATGAATGTAATTAATTTCAACTACATATTACATTTTGTTGAAGTAGAAATAATGCACAAGGGCATAACTTCTTAAATAATGCACATTTTAGAAAAACATTGGCATTTTCAAAGAGATATGGCATTCGTTGACAGCCGAGATACAGATTGAGGTATGTGGTGATAGGGTTGCATCAATTAACAAGCCTCAAGGCTGAAATCATATAGGGTTTACTGAAACTATTTAGTATGCATCTTTACTATATGTTGTGTTTGTTCTTTATGTTCACTGTGCAGGTGTTCCATATGCATGTATTAGCATATCAGATCACTATGAGGCAAACTGGATTCAAATGCTAAAAAATTATATATATATATATATATATATATATATATATATATTGTTAACATGTAGTTATATAAAGGTATATAAAAATTAGACCTCTACAAATTAAGTCATGGCTGTAAGCAGACAAACATTCTTTAAAGTGTTTGCTAATGCACAACTCTCAACAATTTTAATCTCTTGTATGACCACATTATTGCTATTTAGTACAAAAAGTTTACACGCCAGTACACCTATGAGTAGCAACAGGAGTCATTGAAAAGTACACAAATAAACACTTAACTACAGAACTACATAAGTAAACCATTAATTAAGTGGTTATTACTGCATATAAACAGAAGACAGGGAGACTTACAGTGAAGTGTTACTAAAATATTTGCATTTTCACCCTTTTTGTATTTTATATATGTACTTATGTTTAAAGCCACAGTGAGGAGTTTTTTTGATGATGATGAAACAGACTGAAATGAATACTGATGTCTCTGGGTGACCTATAAAAACAACTGAGACCAACAGCATGAAGACTGCTTCTAAAAAGTTATATTAAATGCCTGAAGCCACTGCCACAGGGTGAGAGTCAGACAAAGTGATAAACAGCCCTCTGCTGGCACAGCCTTTCATCAAATTTTCCTCAGCAAAAACTCTCATTGAGTATTACATTTAACTAGAGAAAGAAAGCAGAGTAAGATACTATTTATACATGTGCAGTACCAAAACTGGCACAAACTGAAAGTTCTTTACAGAAGCTTTAACATTCAGGAATCTTTACAATTTATTATGCAAAACATTTGATCTGATATCAATATTGGTCATTATTTACAGTCAATATTAACGTATGTTTTCTTTCCAGCCTCAGCGTCAATAAACACGACAACACAAAACTTTGATGTCTTGATCTTCAATATTTATAAAAAACTGCAGTCTTTCCTCAGCTTTGACCCAGTGGCCTAAATTTTGAAAACACATGAGACCAAGCACGCAAACCCCAGTCCCATATGCGAATATCATGTGATATTAATGTACAACCATTTATCCTGACCTCCATTCATCCTCCCAAAACAGTGATGTCACACTTTCTAGAAATTGACAAATGAACAAAACAAAAGCAGCAATTGTATCTGTTCCAAAATGCATTTTGTAAAGCCAGGCTTTAAAGGCTGAATATTTACAAGCAGTCCTGTTTAAAAACTTTGCATATGAACAACAAGTGTTGCTATGATTAAAAGATTTGATTTTCTACATCATCGGCACAATTACAATAAGTAGAGATGGCACAAAAAGGGCTAAAACATGTATATTTATTTATACTGTTTTTACAATTTCTGGTAAGCTTGACAATACGACTAACGAAGTAGTGTCTGATTCACATTATTTAACGGAATAAAATCTTAAACATCCACCTGGTGATATCATGACCTGAAAGCGAGTGACTCGAAGAAGCCCTGTCTCTTCCATTTATGATGCATGGAAAATCCCTGCCCACACAGACGGAGGCTGAAACTGAGGCAGCACCCTTGGGTCAGAGGCTGCAGTCTGTAGCTGGGATCACCTACCTGCTACTAAGTGCAACATTGCCAGCCTCCGTTTATATTAGCTCAGAATCCTCACCTGAGTAGAGCAATTTTATGTCAGGCTGCTGCAAAACTAACCCTCCTCCCAGAGCAAAACCTTTATGAGCGATAGCGGAGAGGCTTTCAGGTGCTGCTGAAATTTCAGTTAAAACTAAACAAAGAGATGCAGCAGGGAGGTCAATTGAGCACCACAGTGGGACATCAGAGCAGTGTGAGAAAGGGAGAAGGGCATGGGGGAGGTAGGATCGGGGAACAGAGAAGGAGGGGGAAGATGAGCAGGACACGCGTTAAAGTGTGTAGATACCTGAGGGATCGAGTATGGAAATCCCCAATTTCTCCGCCAAGTTGCAGCCCTTTGAACAGCGGAAGACGTCAGCAAGCACGGCAAGAAGCCATGTGGGTGTAACGAAGCGAGGGCTAAGCGAGGCAACGTGCTGCCAGTTCTCTGAAATGTTAAATTGAAATGCAAAGTAGGAGCAGGCCTCCTTGTTTTGAGCAGATTTCTCAGCATCTGTGTGGGAGCCCTTAAACTCAGAGGGTCTATATGCAGAGCTCTGCATATTTACTGTAAATCAACATCATATTTAGGTTAGGCTTAGAGAATGCACACAGCCTCAGTTGAATCTTTAATTGCTCTCACTTAAAGGAAAATTGAGTCAAATAAAATTGGCATCAAAATTATGAGAAACAAAAATGTCAGTTCAGTAAATAAGATATTGAATATGTTTGCACCTGTTAAGTGCAATGCATAAAGTCTACATTCTGGTGACTCACAGTAATATGTCTCAAACAGATATGAAAATTTGAAACATTGATTTCACCCTCATTAGCATCACTTATGTGCCCCTGAGAGAGGCCTTTCACTTCACCTGCTCCAGTGGAGCTGCTCAGGGGCCAGAAGGTCACCCTGTGGTTGTGCCTGGTGACACCCTGGTGTGAACCTGTGTGACTGATTTTTCCTTCTCCTGCAGAAGAAAGCTAGGCCTTAAGAACAAATTCTCTGAGCATAAAAATGCAGGATGAGGAGTAAACTGTGAATCCCAAATTGTATTTTATTTAGAAACATTGCATTACAGGGATAAAAGTGCTAATGCTGATGTGAGGTGCTAGCAGCAGCACCTGGAAGCTAAAGATAACTGACTTAACAATCTGGTTTGATGAGTTCAGTTTCAGATTTACACTGGACTTCCACCCGATGAGTGTCTGGTCCGTCTCCGATTCCACTTTGCTCCACTAATAACTGCTCTCTCGTCCGTCAACACCATAGACTGCATATATAATGGACAGTGTCGCGCCACCTTTTCCCATTGTACGGTTTTGAAGTCAAAATATCCCGTTCCAGAACGCTGCCATCTTGTGAATTTTCTGCAGCCAGAGTCTGTGCAGTAAGGAATTTGTGTTTCCACAGTAACAAGCTCCGCCCTAAAGCGTACCGTCCCAAGGTCCTACAGAGTCTCTCTCTACGGCAGCTGTCAATTAAAGCTAACCCGGATGTAAAACCCAGTTTTTTAACCTCTGATAACTAACGAAAAAGAAACTTTTCAGACAAAAGAGGCCTTGAACACAAAACAGTCAAATAATAACTACATATCACCACAGCATACAGATGTGAGAAACGTTCGCACGACGTGTATTTATTCTTTAAAGTTTGACTGCAGCCCCATTCAAATGAATGGGGGAGACAGAGTTTTTGACCTATACTGCAGCCAGCCACTAGGGGGAGCAGTTTTTGTGGCTGCCTCACTTCGAGCCGAGCGAGATGACGTCCATTTTACATTCAGCCTATTGTTAACACTCACTGACCGCGTTTTAAGAACATAGCACAGAGCATTTGGAGTTACCAAGGTTTTCCCGCGGTAATTACTGAATCAACGATTATCCGACTCCTCTCTGCGTTGGCCTCTGAAAACCTCTGACCCGGTTGACTCCAGGCTTGGCTCTGCACATAGTGATGCTTGTTGTTTTAGTTAACTTCAATACAACTTAGCGATAACACAGTGTTTTATTCTGAAAATTAACCAGATGTTTTAATTTTGTTTCAGTGCCTGACTTCCTGTCCCACTCGATCTGCTCTGTGCAGATTAATGTGTTGTGCTCTGGCATCTGGCAAAAATAGAAGTCTTACGTATCTGATCCGGAGGGCTCTGGCCTGCCAGATCAGAGATGCATCCAAAATGCAACGGAGCAGAGCCAGTGGAAGTTCAGGTGACATGATGGAGCGGAGACGGATTGGACACGGATCTGGTGGAAATTGGCCTTGTGTGTAGAGTCTGGATTTGGACACTGTCTTCAGCTGGCTGGTTTCTTCATAAAATGGGGTAGAACACCATTTTTAATGGACAAAGATTACATAAGAACTATAATGGCCTCAATATAGGACTACTTGGTTCACTGTAACCTACAACTGACAATTTGCTCCATTGATGATTGTGCTCTGAAAATCAGCATCAAGACTCTGCCTCATTCATTGGTTAACTTGGCCTACTTTGAGTCACTTTGTTCTGGACCATCACTGTGTCTCTCCATCTTTCATCCCCCTGGCGCTGTAGATGTGAGAAACAGCCAGCCTCAGTTATGAGAGGTACGCTAGTTTACAGACAGCAAACCACTGTTAAGAGCAACAATGACTAAATCCTGATTATAGGCCAACTCCACTTTTTTCAATGGCATCCAAAGGAAGAAAAATATGTCTTATGTTCCGGTCAATATGATATTACAGCTTCTTGCTTCATTTTTTAACTTCTCATCCTCGCTTTGTCCAGAGAATCAATGGATACTTTGAATTCTTCAGAACTACAAAAAAAAACCAGTCTGTGCGACGCAAGTGTGAAAATATCGAAAACAGTGTCATCTCTCCTAGATAAATAAGTCTGGCCATAACATTAAAAGAGAAATTTGAGTGGGAATAAGAAAAATAATTCTGGAGCCGGCAGCTCCTCCCAGTTCAAGTCAATAAATAAAATAATAATAATAAAATTAGATGTGTATAAGGATTGGAAAGCGGCAAGAACATACTTCTACACTAAAGTTTTATTTCTTTTTTCAGACGTTTGTTCAATCTTGTTTTTTCTCTGGTGCATTACTTGCATTGGATTTAACTTTTAGTTCTTAAAAAAAAAGGGGGGGGGGGGGGATTCTGCTTTGTATTGGAAATGGAGTTAAGACTAACTCTGGTTGAACATGCTAGTGCCATCAGCAAGACTGTTTCTTAAAGGTAAGGATGTGACACTGATTCATGGTCTGAGCAGGTTTTCAGAGACCATATTGTTCTTCTTCAATGACACATTTGACTAGTTCAAGAAGTTGCGTGGTCAAAAGGCCATCACAAAATCCAACAGTGGTTTCATTTGATTCTGTTTAGCTCAGATATAAAAACAGTAAAGGCTCAGCTCTCCAGGTGTGTTAAAAAACCATGCCTCTCTCTGTATGAGAAAAACAAGGATTAAGGTCATCTAGTTAGAGTCATAAGACTAATATTCCACCTGGAGCCAACGTAAAATGAGGAATTACATAAGTAGGCCGTAGTTACTCAGGGAGGTGAAACTTGACGGAGAGAAAAACAGGAGAGATGTCATTAGGAGAGAGCCAGTGGGCAATGAAACATGCTTAAAGCTGGTTTAAGACAGAGCTAATCCAACAGACTCCCCCCCCTATTTTGTCACTCCACATGCACACAGATCAGATGGGAAACTGGTCACACATTGTCAAAACACAGCTTGAACTGTGAGCAGATTGAAATCATTTATCTCCTCAACACAATGCAGCCGGCAAAACAGGTCTTTTTAGGAGTGACATCAAGCTGAGGACAAAGGGTCTCTCTGCTCAGGAATGAAAATATCCACCTGATGTCATCAACCGCTGCATCATAAATCCCATCCTCTGCCCGGGGGCCACACGCTGACTTCACACCTCTGCGACACTCTCTAACCCCGGGGTTTCTATCAGGGAAAAAAAAAAACTTGAAATATCTTTCTGGGCATGGTGTCAGATGCTTGCCATGAAATATTCATAATGCGAGAGCAGAGCCACAATAGAGGAGGTGGCAGCATGTGAGGATTTGACTTGCAGAAACTGAGACGCTTAAAGCACGCTGGCCGATTCCTCCCATCACCACTCGTCACTCACAAATTGACTTTCACATCAGTTTTTCGTGGATGAATGGCACAGAGCCGTCTGTCATTTACTGCCTTTTAAAGAACAGATATAAAGCAGTTAGTGCATCCGCAGACCAAAATTCTATTGCTCCGTTTATTACATTTCATCTGCTTTGCAAACTACAATGAGGTTAACAAAGATTAGATTTTTATTTTGCAGCTCAATATTGTACCAAGGAATGATGCAAGTTAATAAAGGACCGTTCCTATGTTTTTCTAACACAACCCCAAGTTAATAATCGTGTTCATGCTCAAAAAAGTTTGAATATCTTAGATTTAAGAAACTGCTGCTAGAAAGAAACTGTTTTAAAGACATAAACTATAACTAATTGAAGAAAAAACTTACACAAGTTAACTTTTGACTATCCCTGTTATTTGTATAGTCTCTTTGGCCAAATCCACATATTACTTTTCTCGAAATCCGAATGTAGTAATTGTTTCTTACTTGGTTTGATTTCCTGCCAACCAAGCTTGAAAATCTTAACATGTTTTTAAAGCATCTGATCTTTACACTCTGCTCAGCCCAAATCCTGTAACAGCTCTTACTCCAACAAAGAAGACTTGAAACTAAAGGTCTGTTTTTATAACTACATTATTGTGTGTTGATAAGGTCAACAGAATAAAAGGAGACACAAAGTTTTGATGGATAACCTATTACAAACCAGCTCTGCAAGCACTGAGAAGGAAGCTTCTTGAAAGACAAGACATACGAAACAGCGTAGTGATGAGAAAGATACAATAATTGTGTGTTATTTTAGTACTTCTTTGGGGTTGGGTCACAGAACTTAGTGAAATCTGAACCTGATTATTTAGGAGTCAAGTTTTGAAGTTTGAAATATCTGACATATTTACTAAAGTACTGATCTAGCATGCCTCAGAAGATCGCCTTTGTGCCAAGTGTCTGTTCTGTTTGCACAGAGAACAGTAGCACTCAATATACAGAAATTAACAACTGCCTCCAAAAATCATCTCCGGTCTGGACACTTAAAAGCACTGATCTGGTTAATTAACTTCCTACTTCAGGGCCAGATAAACACCATCATCTTCAGCAACACGAAACACCCATACATCCACACAACAGGCAGCAAGTGTTGACAAGAATTTGAGCTTTGATCAGGTAAAAAATGTTATAAACTGATGAAAAAGCAGTAATTGAATAGTCTGACAAAGTAAACAAAATATTGATGTTTGATCAAGAGAGTTACAGAGACAATAAGACAGAAAGTCAAGCGAAGATTAGCTGTGATACAAATCCTCAAAAAGAGAACAGATCATCCATACCTTGCGTTTAATTCAGATCTCATCTGTCACTGATTGACCTTAGAATTAGAGGATTATTTTAAACCCATATTATGACTCAGTGGTGACTTGTTGCCCCCTAAAAGTCGATCCCAGTCTTTTTAATTGCATACGTGCTTGAATGTGATTGTAGAGTTTGTAGAGATTGTGAGTTCATGGATAAGGTTATGAAAACACATAGACAAAATACAGACAGAATGACTTAATGACTTTCAATGTATGTCATGATGAGGTATCAGTATAAGGGTGAGACTGCTTCAAATTCAGTTCCAAACTCTCCACAGTGACTTTCACTGAATATGAAGATGTGAGTGTAAAACACGACTAATTGTGTGAGATAGGTTGTTGCTCTTTTATTCAGATCCAAACCACAATTTGTTCTCTCTCTCTGGTTTGCTAATGCTTTGTGTAACAGAATACACATGCCCATTAATGTCTCTTTCCTAGAGCAGACTTCGCAAACCAAAAACTCTACACATAGATGGCATCACAAACACAAAATACTGTATCTTATCAGTGGCTTTGACTGTTTTTTACATAGAACTGGACAACAATGGGTTGACTCAACTTTCCTGCTCTGTAGCATCTTGCTTATAATTTGGGACATTACTAAAGCGACTCACTTTTTAGTTGCATAACGGAAAGTTATATTGTGATTTACCGACTAGTCTAGGGATAAGAAAACACTCAACAAACAGCCAAAAATTCTGCACAATTTATTACAGAGTCTACTGGTAAATCATGTCAACTTGGTTTGATGGGAGCTAGCACCACCAGCCTTTGGTCCTCCTTGCAGATTAATGTCCACAATTCTGTCAGGGTTACACATTGCTCCGGTCAAGTGGTTATATGCCAGTTTAACCAGACACAGCCTACATACAGAATAAATATTGCCAAACCCTGCCATCCTGCGTTGTGAGATGCTATCTGTCATGTGTACTCGTTTACATCTGGGTAGTCGAGCATTACAGCTGTGTGTCAAACATTAAAGGGACAGTTCAGTTATTTTAAGGGGGGGGGTCCTTGTCATTTGTAAGTGTATTAACCACTGGGGGAGAAAGTGGCCAGAGAACCAGAATAGTAGCTAGACTATCAACCACTGCTGGCAACAAACTCCAAACAAAGCACTGTGTATGCTCTACTTGGAAAATGTTCATCAGTTTGCTTGGATATTAAAATGCTCATTCCTGTTTTGCGCTGTTCTCTGACCCCTGTTTACGACGTATTCTTCTCTTTGTGTCCCACGGTTTTGATGACTGTTAGACATCTCAACATTTCTTGAAATTGGCCTGGATCTCAGAAAACAACAAAGTCAATGTCTCAGCAAGGACGTGATAGCTGACCATTTCAATTTTCCCTTATTTTCCCCTTGTCTTGTTACACTTAACAGTAAAAGGTGATATTTCTGTACAAGAAAGCTAACTATAAGTGTTCAGTTGTTGTGTTAGATCCCACACGTAGAGAAGAAATTAAAACAAGTCAGCATTTTACTCTTTTACAGAGTATAAAAAGACCCTGTTGTGACACTCTGAGCTCATTGCAATCCCATGATGCATTGGCTGACGACTTTTCTCTCACACTTTTTCATACAGGCTCCCAGTAATGACGAGATACCTTTTAACTTCTCAGCCAGAGTCGGCATCAATTATTTATTCTCATCTGTTTAAAATTTAAAGTGCCACACATTAACGTCCTCCCGCACCTGCTCTTTCACGCTGTCCACCCTCCACTGGGCTGCCTCCTTCCCCCCATCCCTGCCTCTCTCTGTGAGTCTTTCTCTCTCTTTCTGCTCCGGCTATAATAAAGACAAAGACAATGAGTTCTCTTGCACCGCTGAACCAGGGATGTTAAATCAAACAGGTCCAGAGGAGGTGACAGACCACATAATGTAAGGCCATCGTCCAGACGCCTCCGATTACGCTTTGGCCTTAATTGGTGGCAGTGGCAAAAACGATGAATTCTTTAACAGTGCCGTGCGGTTGTGCCGTCTTGAATGCAGCAAAAGGCCTGAGGAGGACAGCTACTCTGTGCAAATGGAAGCTGACAGAAAATCTACACGGCACGACCAGTCTGGGGAGAGAAAAAAAGGGCATGACAATGAATAAGGGGGCCTGTGCTCTTAGGTAGCTTGCAGGGAAGATGTGTATAATTAAGCGGTCTGCATCGTGGTTCAGATGGCAAAATCCTATTGTCTTGACAGGAGCTTAAGGTTGCCCTTTAGGTTGAGATGCGTGGCAGCGTTCAGGCCTCATTTTTCCTTTTTTTCACACTCCTCTAGACCTCTGCGACCAAATTAATCTGCAGTTTTAGAGCTTGAATAAATCCAGTAAGTTAGGGATCTGCAGATCTAAAGGCCGTCTGTCCCTCAGGCCTTTTCTTCTCCATTTTTTTATTTTTAAATTTCCTTACCCCCTCTCCTTTGCCCACGGAGATTGGCTGGCAGCACTCAGTGTTATCTCCAGGGAGGCAAAGGTTGGGGGGAGGGGGTGAAGGCCACAGATTCGTCCTTATCTATTCTGAGCACACCTAAAACAAATTAGACCTGGCTGCCGTTGCGTATTTGGCTCCCGTGCTCTCATTAAGGGGCTGAATCCGAGCTATTTTCCTCAAGGTCCTGCTTTCTAGCATTTTGGGGCCTTGTCTTTTATCACAATAGCAAAGGTTTCCAGGCAGCCGTGCCACCTTTTCATCTCACCCATTTCATGTAGTCATATCAACACAGCACAAAGAGCAGCAGGAGAGAAAGGGAGAGAAAGAACATCCTCTTATGTACACTATAGGATGCTGTTTTTCTGCTCAGTATTGGACGTTGGACTTTGACATTTGTTAATTGAAAGGAGAAATCTGTTCAATTGGATTTTTGTTATTTTTCCCTTTTTATGCTTTTCTTCGTCTTTTTATTATTCAAATCAAACAGCAGAGCCTTTAGGTGTTTTATTTTAAGTATTTAGCTTTTTCGTTCCATTATAAAAGTAGAATACATGTGACTGGTGTTGAAGTCAAACTGTTCCCATTGATGCAGTCAACAACCAATTGAGCTAACATGAAATGAGGATGCCGCTATTTTATAAATATAGTTAAATAGGATGTTGCTTTAGAAATCTATCACCACAGACTTAAAGTCTGCTTCTATTAGGGAACAGTCACGAGAAAAACATAAAAAGAAACAAAGATGGTACCTATGAAAATGTATAAATGGGTCTGACAGGATGTCAGACTTAAAGTGCACATTGACAGGAAGGCCTTCTGTAAGACTTTACCAGATTGGTCAGACTTTTGGCACAGAAAGCTAATGGATTTGATGGATTCATTGAATGAAATGACTGCATATAATGAGAAAGAGACAATATTTTATTTGACTTTAACTGATATTGCGCTTATCTAGACATTTTCTACTACACTAAAACCCTATAGTATAATCCATTTGTGTAGTGAAGGGGGCAGGGGGGAATGGGACTGAGTTCCCAGGGCTCCCTTAAACGGGAGCTCAGAATGAAAATAAGGTTTTTATTGACATTTTTCTTTCTAAGTTATAATAGGTAAACTGAATCTGACAGATTGATTAATCATAATTCTGAAGTCTATCTGAAAAAATGTGGAGACTTTCTCTGAGGCGTCCCTCTTCTTTGCTAAATGTGCAAAATGGTGTGTGAATGTATTCCATTTATTCTTTTTTATTTATTAATCTAAAATCTAATAAAGTTTTCTAATATATTTTTCTCAATTTTTTCCAGGTATTGTATTGACTTAAAACAGAATAACTGGGCAGTAACATCTTGCTTAAATGTCAAGAGTGAGGAGAGGGAGAAGATAACTTTTGTTCGTGAGTTAAGACAAGTTTAGCAGAGGGAATAAAGTCTGTTGATTTTCATTGTAACTGAAATACAAGTATAAGTGTATACTTCTCTTTACCTTGCTGTTTATATGTCAACAAAGTTAGTTGTACAAATAAATGTGTCTGCAGATGAGGGCGTTATGATATTGAGAAAACTCACAACGCGATATCTTTTATTTAGGTGACATATATTGCAACATGAAACAGGATTGATACCTGCAAAATGTGTTGTCATGCATTTAATGCCTGCATTAAATAAGCAAAATATGTAATCTGAGATTACATTGTTCAATATAGAAATTAGAGCTATGTTATACTAAGAAATATTAAAGAGTGCTATATTTAACAGTTTCCATGACCGTCTCTTCTCCATATTTTACAGGCAACACGTTATCCCTGATCCCGAGTGTAACACAGAGTTATAGTAATATAATAGCTTTTAATGGATCATTTGCGTAATGGAGGTGTGGTTATACAGCCCTATGTGGAGCTGGCTTTGGCTGTTGTGTGCGGCCAAATGTCCTATCTATTCATGGGGCCCAAAATTCTAGGCAACACCGGTGCTGTTATCTATTCAGTATCAATTACAAAAAACTGAGATTCAAACCCAAGTGTTAATAGAGACAGCCGGTCTTACAAATTACTTCCAAAAAAACCCCAATACAAATAAAAAAACAGAAAAAATACAGAACCTGATTTCTTGGATAAATTTGACTATATTGAAATTCAGCCCACTGAAATAAACAAAAGCTTGCAATAAACATTGCATCTACAAAATGTGTCTTTGAGAGACTATTGAATTATGTAAAGTGGAATACTAACTTATATTATAGCTACCTTTTGGAAGCTGAATACAAAATACCTTCATTTAACATTGGGCCAATTCCCTGTTGGCTTTCCAAAACAAACTTGCAGGGTGACAACATTATGATCATAAAACTTTGTGATTATTTCTGACTTTTCTCTCAATTTTGCTCTAAAATTCTAGCCCTGCTTTAGGCAAACACAACCCCTTCCAATTAAACTGTTTGTTGAATTGTTCAAAGTAATTTCCTCACTAAGGCCACAACCTGTGATCTAGCTTTGTTGTTTAAAGGGCCCACACATCTTAAAGATTTCGAAGTGCTGCATTAGAAAATGACAGTGTGCAATCATTTGATGTTGAGTTTAATGCCACAGTGATAATTAATCTGTTAAGCAACACAAGCTTATGAGTATAACTTTTACATCTACAGTATTTAGGAAAGACTGCAACCCTTTTCTTTGGTGTAGAAAAAAAAAGTGAAGTTGAGGTAAACAGGTGAGCCACACTGGGGTGAAGATGCAACGTGCCCACATTCAAGTCTTATTGCATTTGAAAGTTAATGAAGGACCTTTGAGCTATAGGAGCTCAAGCTACGCAAAGGTAACTGCTCGGGAAATGTTAGGTTAGATGAGATGCCTTTGCCAGACTAATCCATCCTGGAGCCTGAGAGCAGCACAGACACAGAGTGAGAGAGAGGGAGAGGGAGAGGGAGAGAGAGAGAGCAGGATCTGCTGCAGAACAGCACAGCAGTGACACAGGGCAATTCTCTAGGGCCTTGCATTAGCGCGCTAAATTAAAGGGGGTATTAGATTAAATTGGCTCTCCGATTTCAGGGGTGTGAGTAAAATTCTGATTTGCATTTTCCACCGCTGCTTAAGATATAATTAGTTCAGGGTGATTCCCATGTGGAAAACACTGACAGCCAAATCTAACTGGCTGCCAGTAGCTTATCGTCTTCTTCCGAGGCAAAAGGTGCACTCAGATCATGCCTGTTTGTTTGTCAGCGTTTGGTAGGAGTGAGGATGTCAGTGTGCATCTGTGTGTGCGTGAGAGAAAGAGTCAAAAGTTCTCCTTCTAAACTGACTTCAGGACCTGATTTGTCCCACTTCTCAACCAAATCCCCTCTGAACCGAGAGCCACCATTAACACCACAGGAGAAGAACTCCCTGTTACAGGTCACATAAAAGTTTGTGGATGCATAAGCAACACTTCACACCTCTGAGACGCCTTTAAACTCCAAACCCATTTCCGCAGCAGAAGGTGCACCTGTAATTACAGATGCAGAGTCAAAAATAACAATTACAGCAGCAGAGCTCCATCATATGAATTACTGAACTCAGTGGAGGAGCTTTTTAAAAGCAAGTGTGGATTTGTTTGGGGGTTTTTCACACCCTGGGTAATTCTAACTGTCTTTGCAAATGGATGTTTTCCAAAAGTGAGTGTACCCATGCATTATGAATGTGAGGCCAGCTTCCTGGACACCTGTTTGGGACACCTGTTGGTACATGATATATTCAGTCAACATTAAATGAGCTTCCGATTGTAACCTCTTGTCTTTACATGTCCTACCTGCACCTTTAACCCATCAGTGAGCTCTTTATTTTAAAATCTAAAACCTCCCCAAATTCTCCACACTGTAGGAAAGGTCTAACAAGCTGCTTCAGCAGGTTTCAAATCTGTGTTTAAATAAATGCTGTAAAATGAATGCTTGATGAAAGCTATTTCAGCTTTATGCTTAGATGAATGGAAAGGCGGAAAAAGCACTCAAGTCTGCCCCCACGGGCCATGGTCCTACGTGAGAACTGCTGCCCATTTTATCAACGAGTAGGGAACACATTGCTACATGCTAAAATCTGATGCACAAGACTTACACCAGTGCTTAAATGACTGAAGTTTTACTGAAGAGGGATGAAAGCTGAATGTAGTTATTGACAATGTAATGAATACATTTGTGGCAGTTGGAGGTACAATCATATACGTTTACATAAGCAAAATCAAGTTTTAAGTTCAAGTTTAAAATGTGAACAGGTTTACTTACACAAGTTGCTGATATCCATCAAGCACTATAGTGTGTATATATTGCCTCAATTTCATAGTTGTTCTGTAGTACCGTAGATATTGTAATGTTTTGTTATGTCTAACAATATATTACTTTATTTACTTTACAATATATGCTTTATTTCATTATTCTATCATGTATCGTATATCATATCGTATCTTACACTACCATGCCATGCTGTATCGAATCACATAGTATCGTACTGTATCATACTGTACTGTGACATGTTGTGTCATATTGTATTGTGCGATGCCATATCGTATCGTGTTGTGTCATGTCGTTTCGTGTAGTGTCATATTGATGACACGTGTGTTGCCGTATCGTATTGTATCGTATCATAACATATGTCGTATCGTGTTGCGTCGTTTCGTGACGTGTTGCGTCGTGTCGTATTGTGCCGTATGATATCGTATTTTGCAGTGCATAAATGTTTACCCCAAAATAGCGAACTTGAGCAAACTTTGGTAGTGTCACTTTGGTTTGGTGGTGTTTTGAGATTAAATTTCTTGTTTTCTGGGGGTGAATTTCTAATGTCTGATCTATTTGTGGAGGTTAAAGACACAAGAAAGAGTCCTGCACTCTTGATCTCTATTAAAATGACAAAGTGTGTAGTCTTGTATGTGACTTCTGGCAAGGTCACATGAGGAACCTGAGCTACGACTAATATGGTTTAAAACCAGGATTGAGTTGACAAGAAACCTTCACATTGAACTTATGAGACACATGAGACCTAAATTACATGAATAAATAATAATGTGTTACATCACATTAAGCTAGTCAACACTACAGTCAGAAATTAGCTTTCACATTGGCCACCAGGTACATATTCAATGTGCTTTGAATCCTTCACACAATTTAAAGTCCTAATCACTGATGAGCAGTACAAACCATCAGTTATAATATTTATATTGTTAAATAAAAGGAAAAGCAACCTAAGCATTATCTGCACAACATGCATTTAAAAAACCCTCTCCTGGATTCAGACTAGAGTCTGACAAAGTGATGTCAAATACATACTAAACAAAAGAAACCTTATATGATGTTTTTCCAAGCGCATATTAGGTAATAGCTTATAATAAACCTCTTTTTTCTTTGCTGTGTAATTACTTAATTAATGAGCAAATCATCCGGCCTTAGGTTGCCTGTGTCGGTGACTCATCCACAGAGACTCGAGTGAAAGTCAGACAGCAAGTTCAAACTCTGAGAGTGATGAGAAAAACCATATCTGAAACTTAACATTCATATTCTGCCTCTTCTACCCTTCACAAGCACACAGCAGCTACAAAATAAATCAATTAAAATGAACCTTTACAAAACAACACAGCCTCTGATTGTGTCCTAATGAAGCCTCTTGCTACTTGTCAATTAAGCCACTGCTTAAGATGTTTTTCTCTCTCCTAAGTGACACTTTTTCTGCCTCCACACCCTCCTGATACACATCACCCCCCAGATTGATCCATAATTGGCCATAATGACACAAATGTAATATAAAATGATTTCATCTCAGCCCTCGTGTATATGCAAAAATCAATTCATACAGGATCAGTGGGAGAGGATCAGCCCCCCTTCCCTTATAAAAAACTTGGGGGCTGTTTTGAGAAACACCATCAACAGCTCTGCCATCACTCTCAGCATCTCTTGGTGGTCGGAGGCTGAGGCTTTGTGGGATATTGATTCTCCCCATCCAGAGACGGTTTCCATAATTGGTTAAAATGACCGGGTGCAGAGAGGGATGGCTCTCTGCTGAAAACCATTTCCCAGCCCTGCTTGGAGCTGAGCCAAGCTCGGGGTTGTTCGGATGCGTTCCAGCCCCAGCCTGACTGGCAGCAATTAGGGGTGTCTGAGCCAAGCTCAGCTTGCGCTCCACACAAACACCCCTAATTACTGCCAATTAGGCTAGGCGGGTAGGCAGATTTGAGAAGCCGGGGGGATGTTCAGGCATGGGTGGGCATGGAAACAATTTTCAAGGGCTTAGAACGTGACTGGATGAAAAGGTTAATGCTTTGGAGTGCGAGGGGATAATAACAAAAGAAGGGGAAGCAGAGCCCCGGTTCTCACCTCCAGCGATGAGCCCGGCTTCTTCTTCAGCTCCTCGCATTTCCTAAATTTGCAGATCTGGTGGCCCGTTTTGCGGTTCCGACAACTGCTGCAGACACCACAGTTGATTAGCCGCCTGCAGGGTGCACAGACCCCACACCTTTTCCTTTTCTTCTTCGCCGGGTTTCCACTGGATACCGAGGAATTATTCTGTGGGCAGTCTGCCAGATTGGCAATTTGAAACGCACTGTCTGTAACGGCTGCTGAGGCTGCGGGGGAGTGAAGGGCTGTCATGACGATGACCCCGGGAGGTAATGAGATGCCCCCTAAAGCCGGGATAGCGGAAAAAGTTCCAACGCGTTCTGGGAGATTCATTATCTCTGCTTCAGCAGCGCCGCATTTCAGCTTGTTCATGCATTCTCCTGCTAAAGGTCTGCAGTGTTCGGGGGATAAGGTAGAGAGGAAATTATTATTTGCCATTTGCAGCGTCTCTGGCGGCACGCCAGGCTTCCCCGGCCTCTGGGAGTCATTTCTATGCATGCTGGTCCTATTAGGGTTTATTGCCGCTGATTTCCTTCCCCAGAGCATGGCGTTATCGCAGTTCCACGGGGACATGCCAATTCTGGCACTGGGAAAAATGGGCGTTGTGATGCGGGCAATCTTAGCAGTCTGTGGAAATGCCCCATTGGTTTTATAAAAGTTTGCAAAAGACCTGTACCTTTCCATTTCTGCGTTATAATCCAAAAGCTGGCTTAATCCACCATCCATATTATCCTTTTGTAAGAGGGAAATGTCTGCGTTCTGTCCATTTTCAATGCAAAGTGCATTGTTTAAGTTAGACATGGCGGAGGAGGGGTGGTCGATGTTTGGGAGAGGAGCGTGAGGTTAAAGCGGCCTTTGTGGATCTGAAGCTGGTTACCAACAGTGTGTTACCATCCTGGTTTATCTTCTCCAGAGCTAAGAACAAAAAAACAAACAAAAACAAACAACAGTTACACATAAAAGAGGCAAATGTTTTCATTTTAATCAGATCTCAACTTTTCTGCTGAACACTCGACGGCTCTTCTGGCACGTTGTTTATGCTCTGTGTGTAACACTGGAACTATCACAAACAGTCAGAACTGATCTTCCTCTCATGACAATAACGTGATGGCTGTGACAGACCAACGTGTCATTATTTTAATGGGGAGAAGAATTAGCATGCTTCAAAAAATACCACTCTTTCAAGATTGTTTAGATGTCTTGTCAAAGTATTCTTACGTATTTGGAAAAAAGTCCAATCAGTGACTTCACAGAATGAATAAATACATTTTAATACACAAGGGGATTTATCAGAACAGGGACAATTTAATATTCAACCCAAAATATCACTATTTTGAAAAGTTTGAGGAGAGCTTCACCAGAATTCAGATTATGGCAGCAGAAACTACAAACAGACTTTTATTTTTGTTTTACCTCAGGCCTGCGATATAAGCTCTGAGAAGTAATCTGCTTTGGGTGCCAGGAGGAACATAGTTAAATATTTTCATTTTTTTTATCTTATCAAAATAGTGAAGGTGGTCCATGCATGTAAACACGACTGGCCTCTTAGGAGCACCTGGTGTTCATTCATGGCCAGCTCTATTACATTTACTCAATAACAGCACAGATAGCCACCGGTGGATTTACATCCACATCATGGACCAGACCAACGATGGTGTCATCTGCCTCAGGAGGGTATGTGTATGTGTGTGTACAGTGTGTGTATAGGTGTATGTGTGTCTGCATATGTGCGTTCGTGTGGTGGGGGGTGCTCCATTTCCTCCCTCTCTCTTTCTCCAGCAGTCTGTCTGGATTTGGTTTCCACAGATAAAAGCCCATTAGACACATCTCCCCCTACTTCCATTACCTTTTTCTGGGCTTTCTCTCTTAATTGCCAAGCTGATCCATTGCTGGAACACTAAAGCATTTCAAATCACTTCCATGGTGCTACCCAGCAGCTGTCTGGAAAAAAAATGACTATAAATATGCACACATGGAAGTGAGAAGATCACACTGGGTGGCTTATTAAAGTCCTCTAAATACTGAACTGCATGCTAGAGCAGGTAAACCAAAATATCCAGAAAATAAATATGAATATATTCTCAGTTTCTACTGGGTTTTACATTAAGTCAAATTCCACTTTCTTACATGCATTCCTAGATCAAACGTGATTTCTGTCAAAATATTAGAATTATTTCAAGTTTCAAATGCACAAATGTAGAACCACGAGTCCTTCTAAGCAGCCTCTAGTCCAGATCTGCAGGTTCAATGTCGATGTGGCATCCACAACACCCCGCAGACCGGCAGTAAACAAAACCTCCTTGGCTTAATGATCAGCCCTCCTCAGGGTCATTATTACTTAATCAATTCACCCCCGGAGCGAAATACGCAGCCCAAAGGCAATCAAGTCACGGACATTGATTTCTCAGCCTGTAAACAAAGTTTAGAGAGACAGAAATGTTCAATACTTGGAGCTGGAGAGAGACACATACAGAGAAAGGAAGGAAGGAGGGAGAGGGGGAAATAAGAGGGAAGAGAGAAAAGTAAAAGAGCCTGCACGTCCGATGACGAACCATTGTGCCTCAGCTGCTGCACCACGATGCCTTTAATGACACTCAGTCTGCTGTGTGCTGGACATTCAGATCAAAGGTCATGCAAAGATAATCCCAGGAGGAGCGAGCGGTGCAATATTGCAAACACAATCCTATAAAAATTAATCTGGCACTGCTAGGATCACTTGGCAGCCACATGTACACAAATCAGGATAGGAACACGGGGGTTAAAACGCATGCAAGTGGACGGGGGAATATGGACACGCACACACATAGAAAGAGGGAGAGAGAGAGAGAGAGGGGGGGAGAGAGGGCGCATCACCTACCAGGTTCCTGTTGAGAAGAGCTCCCAAGATGCTACCAGCCTGCGTCCGCGTAACGAAACATTACCGCGAAATAACGCATAGATGCGAGAAGACGCACAAACACCAGGCTGCCGAAGGAGGAGGAGAGCAAGGCGCGCGGGTGTGTTTATGTGTGTATGTGCGTGTCTGTATGTGTGTGTGTATGAGTGGTGTTTGTCAGAGCGTTCAAAACAAAGAAGCATTTTATCGACTTTCTGGTGGCGGTAGAAAAAGGTTGGAAAGTGCGTAAAAAAAGCCAAAAGGTGCCAAAAAAGGAGAGGAGGGGAGAAATGGCAGAGGGGGTGAGGTGTTTCCTCTCCTCCTCGTGATCCGGGGGCTGTATTGTGTGTCTGCCTGCTCTCTGCTCGGTCCGTGTCTCCTGTCGCTGTGTGTGGCTGATTGGTGCTGAGGTGAGGAAGCAGGGATGTGGACACCTACTGATCATTGGCTGGAAATTACTATAGAAACACACGGGAGGTGGGAGGGAGGGATGGATGGCTCAGGGCGCCCCACGGGGAGGAAATTATCCACGCGAAATATCTGCCTCTTGAAGAAGCCTGTTTTTTTTTTACTATTTCCAAAAAATATTTTTGATATTTCTTTCATGACGAGGCATTTAAAGAAGAAAAGGAGGGGAGGGGTTGTCATTGAAGATGCGTCTTTTAATAAGGATGGGGAAAACTTGTCATATTAATTTGAATGGAGCTGAGCTGTGATTAAGATAAAATGTCTCCGTCGGGTCCCCCCTCCTCCTCCGTCCAGAGACAGCCATAATTACTGAAACCTCCGGGATTCATCACCACAATAAATCCCGCCTGCTGGCCACCCATGCCTGCAGCTCCCACAAGCTGACAACACGCGCACGCATGGCATGTTTGCTTCACGAGTCCCCTCCCCCCCTCCCTCGCTGCACGTTCATTCATGTTGAAGCGCATAAGTTTAGAGATTAGATGAAAATAATGAGTCCAATCACTGCCCGGGATTATCTTGTCCCCCCACATCAGCATTCATCCATGAGCCTCAGGAGGGGAGTTGAGAGAAAAGTTAACATGGGACCATCGCTTGTGTAACTCCAGACTGAAGCTAATTAATATTTAATTACCTGACAAAACAGGTTGTCGGGGCCCAGGAACAGTTTTTAGAGAGACGTTTGAGAAAGAGTGTGTCTTAGAATGTAATGTTACTTTTGACCACACAAATTGTTTAAATAAAACAAAAGAAGAAGAAGAAAATACAGATAAACTTTCTTAATAGAATGAACGTGTTGGCATAGCATTGGTAAAGGGTGCCTTAAGGGACCCTAGGTTTTTATTTAAGGCTTTATTGATATTCAACACATTTTCAGTGATTATGTCTTTAGTTTTATTCCACCTGGGGTATTACTGTGGATATGGTGGCAATGGAGTTCGTTATGGAATGTGTCTGCAACCCAAAAGTTGTTCTTAATGAAGTTGGACAACTTGGAGAAACAAACACTAGGAGACAAGATTTGAAAACAGAGGTATCAAGCAAAAAAAATAAAAAAATAAATAAAAAATATATATTTATGTAAATCTATATCACAAAAGACAAATAGAAAAACAGACTGCCCTTTCCAGTGAGAACCAACTGGGATACAAACTTGAAAATCTGTAAAAAACAGATTGAAATAGGATCAGAAGGTTCCACACCAATTTTCAACAGGCTCAAATATGGTTACAATGTGTATGAAGCCACATTTTTGTTTCACAATTTTTTAAAAATTGTCCTTTTTGGGGGGTTGAAAGGGGGCTGGGAATTGTGGCAGCAGCATTTCTCCAAGGTCATCTTCCAGCAGTAGTTAAAACCTGTCTACACGGAGGCAAACTAAACCTGTTTTATTTTTCAAACAAAAATCATAAAAACGAAAATGAGCTGAGTGATGTTAACAACAAGCTCAAGAGACATCATAAAGAGAGCAGTTATAAACATTCCCTATTGAATAAGAAAAAGAAGTCTGCGCATAAGAAGTCACTTAAGCTGTGAAGCTCTGACTACAGAATACTCCGGATGCTGACTCAGTTGATTGACATACAGGACTCTGTGGCTGATTGTGTTGAGCGGCAGACCTGTGTGTTTAAGGCCCTGGGAACAAATCCTTCTTAGGACATATGATTGTTTTATCAGTGATTGGGATACAGTCATGTTAGCCCCAATTTGATGCTGTGCTCTGATGACACACCGGGTGGTCCCTCTTTTCTTCAGAATAGAGGATGCCCCATCCATGATTTCCACAAAGAGGTCACATTTTGATTCTTCAGACCTTCTTAAACGCTTGGGCCGAAGAATTCATTGGTATTTCGGCATGTTTAGATGTGGTTTCCTCTTTACATTGTAAAGTTTTAATCTGCATTTGTGGATGCAGTGACAAATGTGTTCACAAACAATGCTTTTTGGAAGTGATTTTAAGCCCATGCAGTGAATTCCACTATAGAGTCATGTCATGTCCGGTTTTAATGCAGTGCCGCCTGAGGTCCCAAAGATCACGACCATCCAACAATGGTTCTCGACTTTGTACCGTTTGTACTGAGATTTCTCCATACGCTGAATCTTTTCATGATATTATGTACTATATGACAAAATCCCCCAATCTTTGCAAAATTGGGCCAAGGAACATTATTCTGAATGTGCTGGACTATTTGCTCACGCAGACTTTCACAGAATGGTGAGCCTTTTCCATCTGTATTTCAGAAAGACTCAGTCTCTCTTGAGTGCAACATTTGATATGTTGTCTTTGCACTATTTACAATTCAATATAGGGATTAAATGATTTGCAAACCATCAAAATCAGCTTGTTTTTAAAAATATATTTTACATTGCATCCCAGCTTTGGGAGAGTTGGAGTTATTGGTATGTAGACTGGCTAGAAGGCCATCAGGACAGGTTCAGAATGATTACTCTTTTTTAATATATTGTTTGATTTATAGTTGGAAAACTAGCAAGTATTCATAGTGACTGAAGCAAAAACCAAGTAATGTTGGTATTTTTTGCACTTAACAGACTTTCTACTTTTGGACTACCTTTCTGTAAATGGACTGATCAAATAATCTGTTAATAGTTCTATGTTGCTCCACATGACATATCATCTAAAATGACATGTGACAGAGGAAAAAACAACCCCTGGTTTCAACTTTGAGACAGGTTTAAGCATAAGTAAACAACCTGACAGCTACACTGACACATTTCTAAGTCATACAGCCCCAGCAGGTGAGCTGTGTGACACAGGCCTTCAGGCTGCTAAAGGCTACACTTTAATGAATTTATTGAGAGCAGGGAAACAGACAGGACGGAGGAGAAGCAAAGAGTTTAACGCTAAATGTTGAACAATCAATTCTAAAAACACTTATTCTTCAAAATTACATTTTTTTCAGTAAGAAATGACTATTATATTCGTCACATTTACTTATTTGAGATCTTTCAAAGTTTTTTACTTGCTGAAGTATAAAGAAATACTGAATTTGAAGACTTCCCGCCACACCTAAAAGACTCCTGACACAACCTTTTAGGACTTGGGCAGTGAAAGTTTATGTGATTGCCAATCATTGTTGGCATTGTCAGAAACCTAAGATTGAAAAGACTTATCAGGTGCAACAGATACGCAAAGCTCCAGTGCAGCTGGTGCACTCATGTGAGTACATGTTGAATTGTATGAACTTCTACTTGGTGGGTTGGGTTGTCGTTTGGAATAGTCCTAGAAACAGTTACGTTTTCCACCACAGATGCCGTCGACTGTGAGTACTGTTAATTTCATCAATCTTTGTGGAGGAAATCTGTGAGTTTTCATTACACAATAGAGTGATTCTGTAAAGACTGACTTAAAATACACACTATGATGTAAACTGAAAAGATATCAAAAGCTGCATTAATAGATGTTGGTTATTAGAGTGCTTGGACACATAACAATATTAGACTATGAATGAGAGTGGTGCTTCTACCACCCCTCCTGCTCATAACCCACAACTTTTTCTTAGAAATTCCCTATATTATTTCCTTTTTTCCTAAAACACACCAAGTGAGCCCTCACCAGAATGAACATTGAAATTTGAAAGAAAACAGTGAAATAAGTTTAATATCCAAGTTCAAAAACTTTCAACCAGTTTCATCCAGTTTCAACTGACATCACGTGTCAAGAACACATTCCTGTTTTTTTAATATTGATTAATTGTTTATTTAAGGAGTGAAAGTAGGACTAATAGATTAATATGACACTATCTTTTCTACGTAATTTTCCAGCATTAGTTTTTAATGCTGTGATGTCGAAATAGTTTTTTTGTCATGCAAAAAACATAAAAACAATACATGTTAACAAGAAAGTTCAGAGACACTGTACAGTCAGCTGCTGTGAACATTAAGGAAGAAGAAAAAAAGAAGACTGGGCTTCACAGCTCTTACTACAAAGATAGAAGGACTCCTGGATGCTGACGTAGTTGATTGGTTCCTGATGTTCTCATCTGCATCTGTTATCATGAGCAGCTGACTGTCATGCAGTGAATTGTGACACTGTGTCCAGCTATCCTCTTTCATTTTTTCCCAAGTGACTGTAATGCTCCGTAAAATAATATAATTAATACCAGATCGCTGTTTATACAAGTGCTTGAACGTAGGTAGTGAAAGTATGTCACCCCCCACACAGAGGTTTCTCAATCAAAACAATTACAGTTGTCTTGAGTTATTTGGTGACAGCAACAGATTTGGTGACAGACTGCACAGCAAACTAAATACTTGTTCTCCATCACATGTGAACAACACTAAGCAGTCCACAGTTCTTTTCTTTCAAGGAAACACAGGCAGGCGACTGAAGGAAGTACCGTTGACTTGAAAAAACAATGAGGTTCTTTTAGTTTGAATATTTAAGCATTAAGGTCCTGTAGTCTGTAAGGATTATAAAGGAACTCTAAATATGATACACAGGCTGGTGAGACGTAACGATCTTTCATCCTGTATGATGATGATGTAAACATATTGTTTTATCACTCACTTTGCACAACTAAAAAGGAAAAGGTCCCTTTCACTTTTAAAAAAGCATGTGAAAAAAAGTTTGTTCAGACCAGAGTTTCTGACTAAATTTGTCTGAACTTTGTGCCAAAATAATAATGAATCAGAAGGATTGTTCTTGGACATGACTGACAGTTACATCAAAGACAGAAACTCTCCTCGAAGCGTTATTTTCCTCAGTATCAGACCTTGCACATCTGTGTGTGTTGGTGTGTGTGTGTGTGTGTGTGTGTGTGTGTGTGTGTGTGAGTGTGTGTGTGTGTGGTGTGTGTGTGTGTGTGTATGTGTGGAAGCTCCTCTGTCTGAAAATCATTTTATCTTCTGGGTGATAATAGCCCCCGGGGGAAATCTGCCTAGGGTGTCCTAACCTCTGTCTTCAGAGCGTACAGTGTGTGAGTCTGTAGCAGTGGGAGGCTTGAACCCGTCGTGGCAGCCTTTGTTCCTGTCTGCATGCTCCGCCGTCGCTCCCCCTGCGTCTCCTCCGCCTCCCCCTGTTTTTTTTTTTTCCACTGGGCTTTCAACTGAACTCTGAGGAGTAATTAATAACCATGACCCCACATTCAAAAGTAGCCTGCATTTAGTCGATGGAAATGGAATCAGGGAGGAGTGAAGTCATAAGACATGGGTGTTTGAGGGCTGATGGTGTGAATCCATTGATTCATCTATCTCAATCTGATCCTAGAACATCTGTCACCAGAAAGACGCTGAGGATACAAGCAGCATGAATACATACAGTCTGCTTCTTTCTTCCATTGAAACCAGTTTAAATTAATTCATTAAAATCCTGAAAGAACAATTATTTTACCAAACAAAAAACAATAGAGAAATTAAGCCTCTGTGTATGAATTAAAATGTTGACCTTTTGCAGGTACTGATGGTAAGACCTATATTTGCATATAGGGAAACAGTGAGCACTTACACATACCACAGCATAACTAGAAAATAGAAATGTGATTTCATACTGGAATGAAAAGTCCATAAAAATGCAAAGATATATTTTTGTAATCTCTCTCATTTGTGTCTGCTTTAGAGCCTTGAGCTTGTTTTATTATATTAATATTTTTATGATTTTTAATACCAAGATCAGCTTGTTTTTGAGTACAAAAGATATATGTCCTGTAATCCTTTTTTTTTCCTGTTCAAAATTTCACTCAAAGCGAACAGAGGAATGCTAACCACTGAATTTACTAATAGATACAGTAAGTATGGACGACTCGTTTCATCTTCCCCCCACTGTAAAAAGTGAAGCCAATGGGCACCTGCGATGAGTGCTGACGTAATGCGCTGGTGAAATATTTTAGAGCCAATGTGGAATTGGGGTGTTGAATTAACGCCCCCCGTCCACTAACAACACACACATCTAACTTACCGTAAAATTAAAAAGATCTTGTGGTCTTTGTTGATTTGAAGTGGCCGCTGAAAGTGATGAAAGTTTAATGACTTTAAATCAGTGTTTGGTTTGTTTCTTTTGCCATTCCTCCTCTACTCTGCTAATTCAGGTAAGAACACTGCAGAAGCATGCATTTGTCAACAGAGCTGTCAATCATGGCGTCACAGCCCTTCTTTTAGCATGAAATAATTAATCGAAACTTTTTTTGAAAAATGAACACTTTTACATAAATTAGCATTATAAGAGCTAACTGCTATGATGGAAAAAACATAATAAAAACATTTATTGATGTGTATTTTTTAATTTTCTAGTTAACTCATGTCCCATCGGTTATAATGGAGGAGGCTGGCCTTATTACTTATGCTGCAGCCAGTCCACTTGAATGAGTTCAGAATATTTCGGCTTCACTTTAGTGCGATCCATCTTCTTATTCACTCGACAATGTTATCTCAAAGGCCCTGGGAACCCAAATCAACAAAAGCGTTCTACCTATGATATTTCAGACCATATGTAAATACTACAAACTATGTAAAATTATTAGAACTCAACGTCAATCCATTTTCAAATATGTTCAATTATGTTTTTTTTAACACATTTTTACAATGGGTTTTCAGGGGATTGGTTTAACCTGATATTTATTACGTAATAAATATCCAACTGATCAGAAATGAAACACTGGGTCACGTGCACACATGTTTAATAAAACTACTCCGCTCCTGCTCAGATTGTCTCCTTACATCTCAGCCAGATCCCCTCAGTGTTGCCTTAGCTGTTAGCTTGTTTGCTAATCACGTACTGCCTACAATCTGTCTGTATTAGCTGCTCTCTGCTTTTTGCACTGCACTGCATTGGGGAAATTTTGGGACACGGTTGAGTTGAGCCGCGGACCGAGTGGCTGAAGCAGTCCCACACATGCTCGGCTCATTTCCCCAGGACCGCTTCACTAACTTTCCCCAAACAGCTCAGAGTTTAGCTGAACAGCTCTGTCTGACACCCGGAGCCGAGCTCTTCTGGGTGCATATACTGCACTTAAACCTCCACTGCTCCGGGCATCCCATGGTCCTAATGCCCCGGGTACTACGGAGTGATAAAACTAATAAATGATATAAGTTCTGATTCTGAAGTATTTTGTAACTCAGCACTCAGAGACTATTTGAAATGAATAATTTTCAGATTCTGGAGTTTTTATGTCTTTAGATTCAGAGTCCGACGACTCAAACATGCAGGCTGCGAACTCTCTCTTGACCTATCAATCAAAAAGTTACCTGCCACGCCCACACAGTCCTGAGAAATACTCTGAACTGGAAAATAAGCTGTTTTGGACCAAGATTTTTCAGTTATGGATTGTTTATTTTCTCTCAGATTTATTTTTTATTCATTTATTTATTCTTTATATTTTTGCCCTTTTTGCCTTTATTTTATAGGTCAGCTGAAGAGAGACAGGAAATGTGGGGAGTAGAGAGTGGGGGAAGACATGCAGAAGAAGATTGACCGGCCGGGAATCGAACCAGCGACCCCTGCAACGAGGACTGTAGCCTCTGTATGTGGGGCGCTTAGACCGCTAGGCCACCCGCGCCCCTTTCTCTCAGATTTTTGTTGAGGCTTGATTACACATCTAATTTTGATATTGGATGTGTATTTTAAATATTCCATTTATGTTTCAAGGGCCTTTAAAACAAGCAAAGCGCCATCATACAAGCGAAAGAAACATTAGGCAGCTCAGCTCGCAGCTCCTCAAACAGCCTGTGCTCAGCAAAGCTTGGTAGAAACCCTGACCTCTAATGTGACATCACTCATTTGTTGTTTGTTGACCAGTCATGCGTTCTTCTGTGTTTATAACAGTATTTTTTGAATAGCAGACACAAACCTCAATGGTGATAATCAGGTATTCTTGTGACACTCCATCCTGCATTCTGGGTGGAATAATTCCAGTGTGAATAGTAGGTAGTGCATACTTCTTTGTATCACTACCTGTTATTTCTGTCAATATCTTGGTTGGAAAGTCTTGAAAACCCTGAAAGACTTGCAGAATGTATAGATTGTTTGAATGCAGGTAAAGGAAAACCACAACAGTGTCATATTTTTCCCAGTGAATCTATTTGAAAAATATAATTCTGACCTGGCAAAGAGAGGGGCCACAATTGCTCTTGGAGGTGGTTCTGATGGGATCCGCAGGCTGGTTGAGGAAAACCGAATTCCTCTGAGGTCTTTAAGACGTGAAGAGAGGACTGAAGAGAGTGAAGACAGAGAGAAAGAGAGAGAGACGAGAGAGAGAGAGAGGAGAGAGAGAGAGAGGAGAGAGAGAGGAGAAACTTCGGAAAATAAACAGTGTGAGATTATGGCTTTGGCAGTGATGCACTATAGTGCAACAGCAACCTTGGCACTATTGTTTGGAAACCTGCCTTGTTTCCTCTGCAGGCTGTAATGTATGGTGCCCTCTCCTCACACACATTTGCCTTTTGCTGTGATTTGATATGTATCGGGTGGTTTTGCCCTTCTTTCCTCAGATACAGAGGAATGGTCCCTCCTCCCCGTGCTATCAGCTGCTAATTGGCGAGTACAGAGCACCCTTAATTATCCAGTTAGCAGCTTTGCAGAAAGAAAGCTGACTTCTGGCACACAGTCTGGTACAGACACAGCCTCTACACACAGTCCCTCGACGGAAACCTCAAGTTCAAGAGTGCCTGCTTGTTAGATACATAAATGAAAGTTTTAAGCATGTTTTTGGGTCTGTTTGGATTTAGAACTTCCTTCACGTAGAGGGAATGACACCAGAGATTCCTGCTGGAAATGTTTCTTTCTTTCTCTTTTTTTTTGGAACCAAAAACCTAAGCACATGTGCTCCACAGATAAAAACATCACTCTTTTTGTATATCCTGAATATGTGGATTTTTTTTTTACTTTTTTTTTTTCCAATCCATAATCCATTGGTACATACAAGACTTTCATTCTCATTGTTACTATTGCAAAAATCAAGATTTAAAGAGTATTCCTTGCAAAATTTGTTATTGGGTGTTCTGTTGGATTAAACGAGTACTCTACTAAGAGAGTAGAGTACACCCAGTCTAATTTTACACCATTATTTTCATGTCTGTCACCGTTGTCTCAGGATATGTTTGTATTTATCACACAAAGCTTCAAATAAGCGGTTCTTTACTCAGAAATGCACGAAAATATAACGAAATTCTGTTTTAACAGAGTTTTTTTTGTGAGGAGGCATTTTTTCTTACTTCATAGGACAACTTGAGAGTGACATGAAAAGTATGGAATAGAGAGAGGGGGAAGTCCTGCCACAAAGGCTGTTGCAGGGAGTCAAACCGGTGACTGCTGCCACGAAGACTAATACAGCCTCTGCACATGGGGCATGCTGCCCTGAAAATTGGGTGTTTTAAAGGTAAAGAAACCAATGGTTCAGCATAAAAAGTAAAACAAAAACAAACAAGTGATTTGACTTGGAGTGTCCCCCGCTCAACCGGGGCTGGGGACATTTCTGTTTTGGTGCGCCTTGTGCAAACACAGTTGCTATTCTTATCTGTCAGTAAGGGTGGACAAACAGCTACAACAAAAACACAAACAACTTGGAAGCAGCCGCGTTAAGGTCCATCACTCACATTCAGCGAAGGAGTCAGTTTTACGTGGCTTCACACAGTTGTTGTTCTTGCTCTCAGACTTGTCAGATGAAGCGATTTACATGTGGACATGACACCAACGTATCTCGGCTGCCCTGCTAACACAAGCAGCAGTTTACCTTATACAACAGCATACAAATGGTGTTGAGGATTTTGCTATGTGGATTCTTTTTGGTCTTAAATTAGTTTCTCAGACTTTATCGCAGCTATTTTTTATTTACACAACAAGTTCTTATAATTAATCCTTTGTTTTTGTTGGTGTAACACATCACACACCCACTATCACAAACTGGGACAAACACTCCAATAAGTAATCTATTGGCTGAGCAAGCTGTTCGTTCTCTGAACTCCCTTCTGTCTGACTGTAAAGCTGGGGTTGGTAGTCTATAATACATATAATACTGTAACAGCTCTCCTATTTGTTTAACGTGTTCAGGTAGGATGTTCTTAATTCCTACAGTTGTTGACAGTCAGTGAAGCATCAGGAGAGGTGTAGAGTGTGTGAGCGGGAGAGAGGAGAGACAAGAGGAGAAGTTCTTCATTCATTTCATTGTTGCTTTGGTTGGTTGGCGGTGAAACGGCCGACAGTGACAGGTTAGTAAAGATCAACTTGTTCACGAATCGGATCGTCATCCCTACGGTCCAGGACGGGACGCTACAATAACATATACATTTTCTGTAGGACTACTAAATGTCATTAATTCTTTGCTTGTCAGAGCCCCGTGGCTGTGGTGAGAGCTTTTTAGACTCTGATCCGGACTAAGGGTCCTGAGCAAAGTACCTCATCGGGGAAGTGCCGGCTGGGGAATGTAACACGCAGGAGCGGGGCAGAACTGCACAGGACGGGATTTGAATGGTTTAAAATTTTGGGACCCAAAACGGTGATTGGTTGGTGTTTTCCCAGGTTACTCAGCTGTAGATAGCAGCTTTTTTTCACTCTTTTTTTAGGAACCTATTATGTATTGATTGCCATCAGGACATAAAGATCATTTTAACCAGTATGACAAAAAGTGTATCTAAATCTGACTACCAACCCCAGCTTTAATGTAATACGATCATTCAAATTAATTTCAATTTCAACTGGTATTAACATGTGATTGGTATCATGATAGGTTATCTTTATAATTGGATTACACCTTGTATTGATAGCTTGTTACTACTATTAGTAAACCATCCTTGTAATCTAGATCCTCTTACTGCCCTGATAATTATCAGTCCTTATTATCAGAAGACATCAGACTGTGATTTGGCAAATGAAAGTTGGCAGAGACATCAACAAATTTCCTCAGGTCAAGACAGAGATGCTGCTGCTTGGATCTACTTTTCCTTCGCTGAGCAGGGCTTAAGAAGATTTTTGACCATCTGCTGAGTTTGTGTTCTCTCATTCGTCACATTTAATCTTCAATTGGGACTAACTGAAGTCCAAATATGCATCAAATGTCCTCTTTTGATTATACAAGATCTTTCAGAGGATACAAGCAAGAAGTGCTGCACTAGCTGCAATGACCAGGAACACCAGCACAAAGACACAATTACACACACTGACACTTATCGGACCCACTTATCGCAGCGATCATTGTATCAATATCAGGTGAAATGAATACAACTTTTATATTTCTTTTACACAACTGTCAAGCCGAACTATCCTCTATTTATCTGTGTGTTGACTCCGAGCCGCAGCCTTGGCTTTGACAAAGTCCACAATAGCAGGAGCTGAATCTGTCTGCTGCACAATAGCAGAGCAAAAATCAATGTAATACAGCAAAACAGACTTCAAAAACTATGGCGGGTAATGAAGTTCTGCGTTCCAATCACATGAAGCACGACTCCTGTAGACATGTGGGCAGAAAGTCAGTCTTAGATTATGAGAAAAAGGGCCTTTGTTTAAACAGCTGCGAGTCTATGGATTCTCAATAGGAGCGATATTGTGGATTAAGTGCTGTGATTCCTGACAGGTATCTTTCCAGTGATGCAAAAGGAAGTAGGAAAACCAAGGCAGATCTCTCTAAACTTCTTAAATACACCCAAAGTATTAAACTGACCCATATTCACTTCTGTTCTGCAAAGATTCAGCTCCAGTTAACCGTTGGGACACAAGTGCTTGAATATTGATTTGTCACATTCTGTCTACAACAGTAAAAACTTCAACCATACTGTAAAAGGAAGGAACAATGAGGTCTCAATTTGTGGTAGGCCGCCCTCAAAAAAGCAGCTTATATACTCTTGTTGTATGATCAGCTATCCCAAGATGTTTGTGCAGTATGAGCAAACTCCTAAAAAAGTAGTATTTTTAAGAAAACAAATCAATCTATGCAGGTAGAGTTGAGTTGTGATCAGGATACTCTCAGGGCCTGATTCACAAAACTATTTTGCAGCTTTTGCGCCCACTAAATCTGTGCAAATAAGCAAAAATAAAGACACGGCCTCAATCACAAAGCACATCCAAATGGTTAAATGCACCGCAAACTGAGCTGCAGAGCAAATAGCTTCCCTGTGTGGTATCTGCAAGCATTTAGATAAGCAATTATGAACTCCTTTTCAGTACAATGTGCCTCTTTCTACGCGAAAAAAAGTTATGTTAGAGTGCAAATAAAACATCTAGCAGCCTGTTGCAGCCGAGCCCATATAGTTGATTTCAATTTCCCCTCAGAATCAAGCTTCTTACACAACAGGAAGATCAGTAAGAAAGCCATGTAATAAAGTATGTTAAGCTACACAGCTAAACATTAAACTAACTGTTCACGAAAGTCAGCTGCAGGTTCAGGCATTCATCCTGTTAGCACATCACTTGTGAAATACAAGTGACCCCTTTCCTGTTGTCATTGGATGTATTGATATTAAATCATAAGTAGCAACAACTTCAGAGCTTTTATTTCTAATGCATTACGTTTTTTTTACATGAAGCTGCTGCTAGTGCCATTACTGTTCTTTGGACATCAAATAAGGCATGCAAATCAATAACAAAAACATTTTCTCTACATGCAACATGATTTCAAGTGTATATGGTATTCTCTTTGACTTCCGTTGCTCCCTTTATACTTATAAACTGGAAAATATGCAGGCTAACCCACCATGCCAGAAAACCACTGCAGGGGAAACTGTAAAATGTCCCTGGTCAAGCTCAGAGTTGAAATTCAGGTCATTCGCTCCTCCACTTGGTTTGAAAGTTCACTGCTTAGCCTGAGTTTGTCGTCAGCGGCCATTCAAAATGTCATCACCTGTTTCTGAAGGCATTATATTGTGACAGCGCATTGGACATTTCCATGAATTGTGTTTGTTGTGAAAGGGCTGCTACGCTCGCCGCATGGACTTTGAATAACCTGCTCAAAATATTCCCTTCCATGTCAGGCATGTGAAAGGTGTATCATGTGTTTCCAGGAGCCCTGATGGGTAAAAACACAGACCAGGTGCACTTTCACACTCAGTGTCAGTCATTCTGCGAAGCACGATAGCATAGAGGGAGGCATCTATAAAACAAACATGGCAGCAGCAGAGGAAGGGCAGAAGTGGCAGGATGGGAACTGCTGCCAGACACATTACAAGAAGCTCTAATGAGGGAGCCCACACTCTCACCCCCCCTCCACCCTGCTCCCCGCCACCACGGAGGAACGCGAGGCGGGAATTAATTGTGAGGGCGATGATGGCGAGCGAGCTGAGGAGCAGGTCATTACTGCACGCCTCCTCCTGGAGCGCCGCGGGCAGAGCGTGGAACGCCACGCTACTTGCACAATTCCCATGATCCCACAGGAGGGGGGGAACAGATAGCAGGAGGGGGAATAAGGGGCAGCGAGAGAGAGAGTAAGAGAGAGCGAGAGGAAATGGAAAAGATAGGCTACTGGAGGAGGAAGGAAGCTCTCTCTTTGTTAGAAATAAGAGGAAATTTACTGATTATCGCCAACACACCTGAGTATACAAATAATTTCTGTGCATTTACTTTTCATTTGTGTTATTTGCTACATGTCTTTTACTAGAGACCATATCCTTAATTTTTTTTCATCATGACTGCTACTAATAAACAAGTAAGACTGGAATAGAAATTACATTTTATTTGTCCCCTAAGGTGTGTCTTCATTCATATATTTCTTATTCATGAATCATCCAACTGGCTTCATCATTACTGGATGTAATTTGTAATATGTCATTGGAAGGTAGACATTGTAAAAAAAAAATAGAGCTGGGAAATTGCTCAGTAATCAGGTGTAAAGACCAATGGCAAAAATAATATCACACCTCACAGTGGAGGGAGAAAAACAGCCTCACATTGAGATAATGATCAGATTTTCAGTGCTTCACTCCTCTAATCTGCACACAGTGTAATAACGGACTCTTTGTCATTTCTCTTTGTGTGGTTTGTCGCCCTTATGAAACCTGTGACATCAGACTGAATGCATTGGACACATTGCCCTCTAGTGGAGATTTGATGTACAGTATGTAATCTATATTTTACACTGCCAATGGCATGGATGACTCATTTTGAAGTTTCTTCTGCTAATATTCTGCGGCAGCCAGATTCAACAGTAGATGTAAAAAGTAAAGAGATTCATATTTAAGTATTTATCAAGTCTACGGAGGTTAGGAAGAACAATAGTGACATGAATCTGCACAGAAGTGGATTTATAGTACTAATATAAAGGAACATGGCTCACCATCAGTCCAATCTGAATGTGAGTTAGATTGCTTTGACTAACAAATAAATAAATGCATGTATTACTAGAAATGTGATTTACAGAGAGCTTTTTTTATTGCATACTACTCAAATGAATGAAAAAAGAAAAGATGTAAACAAAGAGAGACAGAGGCTAATATTTTGCATATTTAATGGAATATATCCAAACTATGCAACTGGTTCTATTAGCTGCTGCAAATTAAATCCCTTCCTTAGACATAGAAAATTCATTATGACACCGTAATTAAAAACAAAAACCAGAGATACAAGCAAACACTGACTAACTTCTCCCTTCATACACACCCTTTCTTCCCCTCCTCCTTTTCCCCCATAAGCGAGGAGCTTTTGCGTATCTTAACTTTAACGAGAGAGCAGAGACACACCTCTTTGATGATGTATTTAACGACCACATTCAGTGCTTTTCCCTTTTCACCACTTTCATGACTAGAAACCCTAATGAGACCAGTGCTGTTGCCTTAGGGATGGCCAAGCCCATCGCATTAGCACATGAAATCATTTAGGCCATGTCTCCCGGAATAAAAATATCATTATGGTGGAGTTCTCTGTAAAAGAGAGCTGATAGCCCGCTGCTGCCAAGTGTGTGTCTTTTTTTTTTTTTAAAGTAATCCAAGAGCTGGGCAGGACGACACTGAGACTTGGCTGAACTAAAAGGCTCTCTGTGTTGCTTTACTGTTGCATATACGACTAAACTAAAAGCACAGAAACTAAAGTGAAGCACAATTTAACCAAAAGTCAAAGATCTGCAGTCATCCTTCAGTGCATCACCACTACCTGGAAACATGCAGCTTTAAGGACCTCTTAGAAGAAGATAATTTGTTACTCAACATTTTCTGTTGAACTATTGTTTTAGACTGAGAAACTCAAACAGGTCTCTCAATCAGGGCTTTGATACGTAACAGAGCAAAATGGCTTTAAACAGGATTTAATGATTATGCCAGCATGTGAATGTTTCACTGCTCTTTGAGGTCTAAAAAGGTAGACCGTGTGCATTTACGTCATTCAGACATTTATAGGGACACCAGAGCACACATCAGGACACTGGGGGCAATGTTAAACCGGTGCATCTGGTCAACTTTTGTGAGGTAATGAATCAGTTTACAAAGTTTTGTCACAGTTTAATAATTTTATGTAGCTACGAATCAGGACATGACCTTATCCACTCTAAATCCTGCAAAAGTTGTCTTGACAAATAAAAGCAGCGTTAAAAAGAAGATCGGTACTTCCAGTCATTCACTTGCACAACATATGAACACTTTTGCAAGAGCCACGTCTTTATGGCAGTGGGTGATGGTGCTCATGGGAAATGCAGTCTCTGTCCTGGAAAAACACTACCGATCAAATCAACACAACGTGAAAGTTTCTCGTCGTGCCTTTAAAAAACCTCATTTAAACATCAGGGACAGTCAAAAAGTATTTGACTTACATTAGATTGTTCCCCTTGTTGTTCATATTCAAATATATTCCAAATAAAAAGGTTTCAGAAATGATTTGTGGCGACAGACTTTAAAGGAATCTTTTTTAGCTCATAACCGTTGCATCATATTTGTTGGGATCAAAACTTGTTCTAATTCTTCTTCTCAGTTAATCTTGACCACAATCTCTGTAACATTTAGTCACATGAAACAAACCTCACCAGACTACCATCGAGTGTGCTCCCATTATCCCGACCACATCAGAGAACTACAAAGCATCACGGCTCTACAAACAGCAGCACTCGATAATCCTTGAGTCATCCTGAGCGTCTGCTGCTGCAGAACTTTGGCTAAAAGTCAAAGGTTACAGCACGTCACACTGATTCAAAAATCCTGTCTGCTTGTTGCTTCTTGGTCATTTGTACACCTGGGATTTATAAACCTGACACAGTTTCCACATAAGACACAAATGGGGATAGGAGGTAGAGGGAAATAGTTGAAGAGGTTGAAGAATTAACCCAGTATAAGACCTAGTTTGAGGCATGTGATCACAAACTCTGTGTGACAGCAGGGGGCTAAAAACCAAATGTATTTGAATGAAAGGTTTAAGGTGTTTTTTTTCTGTAGGTCTAAATCGATGAAGGTTCACTTTTTGGCTTTCAGAGATGTTATCATTAGTTGAAAGCTTTCTACAATTCCAAATGTTCTCTTATCTAGGATTATCAGCTTTGTTTGAAGTTTCTTTAAAGCTTCTGTGAGGAGTATTTTAGCTGGTTATGAAATAGAATGGAATTTCATGCCTGAATTTGCTGCCGTCGGGTAGGTGTCTGACAATGTGTTTAACCGCACACTGTAAAAACAACTTTTTGAAAACATTGTCTTCAACAAAGATTCTCAATACTTACTATTGGAAGTTTAAGAAAGCAGGATGAGATTTCATTATTAAAAAAATACAACTTGCACCCACACACTGGACAGAATGATAAGATAGCACTGTCCAGAGGGGGTGCCAAAATCCACACAAACCTAAAGCTGCCCTAAGGAGCTTTAAAGTCTGCTGGTTGTACAAATGTGGCACCAAGGTTAAAGTTTTGAATTTTCCATTAGTCGTTTAATTCTATTTCAATAGAACTTTTCATTTCAATGTTCAGTTTAGTGTGGGCGGTTTTTAATGCCGTTTTTTTGGTTTACTTTATTTTTTTATTTTTTGAAAATGCTCAGTTTTTATTAGTTTTAGTTTTATGTGATATGTGATACTCACTATGCAGAAGACTCAAAGGGAAATTAGAAGATATTATGTAAAAAACAAAACTTCAAACATCATTCCATTGGACTAGTTTCTATATCAGAGGAAAGACTTCTGTTAAAATTAACTTTATAGATCATGTTACATCATAGATGCAACAACGAATGCTATGTAACAGTGTGTGGGTTCACACACCTCATGCCACCCCTGCATAAGTCATCCCTTGTTCCACCCCAAAGGCCTTAATTTTGATTGGCTAAGGACCTTTTCAGAGTTGCGACTCACATTCCAGCCAACTAGTTGGGCTCTGATTCTTGAAGATTTGCAACTTTTTTTTTTAAAGTTATATTTTTTGGCATTATTGCCTTTTTGCAGTAAATAGTTGAGGCTGGAATTCACCCTGCGACCTCTGCGATGAGGGCTATAGCCTCTGTATATGGGACGTGCTTAGACCGCTATGCCAATGACGCCCCCTTTTGTAACATTTTAATGTAGAACATTTTCTTTTGGTACTTAAACTGTACCTTAGGACAAATATTTTAACGTTTGTTGAGTTATTTTGTTAATTAAAAAGAGCTATACACAAGAATATAAAATCTGATTGATATCTTGGACCAACCCAATCAAAAAAGTTTGGATACACCCCTGCTGAGGATTGGTTCACAATATTAGGTGCCCAATGTACATTGAAATATTGTTCTCATCATTCAAACAATCCATAATGGTTACTAAATGATCATGCAACACATCAAAGGATCACTGTTTTAGGAAAGACTAACTTTTAGAGACATTTCCTTGATTTATTCAACTCAGACCGCTGAAGAAAAACATTTTGAAAAGAGGCTAATACAAGGTCTTTGGATTTGTCAATTACACTGAAGTCTGCAATGAAAAGGAGGAATGACTACAGGCTGCAAAAACACATTTTTAGATAGATTGAGAATACAAGTATTGATTCAAGACACACTTCTTCCTAAATACTTGTTAAAAACTGTTACCAAACTGAATGAGAACCATTCATTTAATATTGCTTTAAAAAAAAACTATCACATTTTCATGCCTACTTTTACGATGTTTCCTTTCTTCACTTAAAACACACCTGCAGTCAACATTACCATTCACCAGAAATCTCTGCAGCAGCACAAAACATGATAATTTATGTAAGTACTTGTTTGTATGTGGAGGAGGTGGCGGTGGTAGAGGGGGGTGAGGGGTATGCACGTGTTTGTGCGTAAATCACGTCCAACCATATGCTGCCTTCCTCCGCAGTGCACACGCCGCTGAAATTGATCGTCAACCATCTCCTGCTCACAACAGCGTGGGCAGAGGGAGAGCAAGGTCACAGCCAAGGACTCGCCACAATCAGCAACGGGCTGCGACGGGAGGCTTATGTGTCACGCCACAGCTGTTACGCTACACTCTCTGAGTCACAAGCACATCTTCACTGCTGCAAAACATCACCTTAATTACCTTAATGCCAGACTGTCTCTCCCTGTCTGGATGAATCCTGCTCCGGATGCCTTAATCTGACTTTTAATCTCCCCCATCCTCACACACTGTTTTGGGAGTAAAATCCCAGCTTTGCCTTTCCTTATCTGTTTTTATTTCCTGTCAGGTTTAAGTGTTTTATGGTTCAGTAGTTCAGAGGAAGGGGAGGTTTGTCTGGTGATAGACAACATGGCTGGGGGCGGCTGTTGCTCTGTGTGCTCGTCATGCTGAACCGAGCCCCGAGCAGGTGAAGGGATAATTTCATGTCTGTGCTATCTGGAAGGAGCGTCTCAGCTGCCAATGCAAAGATAAGCATAGGAGGAGGAGGAGGCGGCAGCTGCTGTTGCTGCTGGGCAGCTGTGTGGCTGTTTGTGAGCCACACGCTTCAGGCAGCTCAACAGGCTGGTTGTGCATCATTCCAGCTTGACAAACAAGTTGAGCAACAATCCTGTGCAGGGGAATTGTTTACCTTTGCACCTACAGAAGTGCTGCGTAGAATCCTAACTTGGTGCAAAAGTTGGCTCAGCAGCATGAATATTCCTACAAGGAACCAAGAAAAAAGATTCAGATTTTAAAATTAAAGATGTGGTATACACACACTATCAATGATACAAATAGCGGGGTAACGTGTCTTAGTGAGGTACTAGGCCCACAAGCAGCCTCACTCCTTGTCTTTCAGTTCTCTACTGCTATTAAGAGTACAACACTTCTTATGAATATACCATAGTGTTTTCATGATGGAGGTGCAGTATTGTCTCACCTGTTGCATGAGGTTTTTAACTAGTCATAGATTCTACATCACCATAAGGAAACATCTGCATTGAGTTAAAGGTGTTTGACTGACTTTAAATATACTGTATGTATTCAGATTAGCTCACTAAATAATATACTAAGATCCACAGCTGGTTTTACAATGAGTGCTTTTCAGTTGGCATGAAGTTATCCTGAAATTGTGATGTGAAAGAAACAACACAGTAATGAAGAAGACCTAACTGTCCAGCTCTTAGAATTATTGTTAAAAATTCAATGCTATGGGGCGCCATTGGCCAAGCAGTCTAAGCATGCACCCCGTACACAGAGGCTGGAGTTCTCATCGCAGAGGTCGGAGGTTTGATTCCAGCCTCGATCATTTACTGCATGGCCTCCCCCAATTTCTACTGCCCACATTTCCTCTCTCTTCAGCTGTCCTATTCATTAAAGGCGAAAAATATCCCAAAATAGAAGTACATAAAAAATGCATTGCTATGTGGTGTCATGTTGCAACATGTATTTAATCATGTCTGCTTTTAAATAGGATTTCAGGTATTTTGTACTTGATTGGTTTCAGTTCCTACAATATTAATTTGAAGCAATGGGTAATTGCTCTGCAGTTTAAGAACCATCCATCCATCCATCCATTATCTTGACTGCTTATCCCGTTCAGGGTCACGGGGGGTTGGAGCCAAACCCAGCTGACTTTGGGCGGAAGGCGGAGAAACCCTGGACAGGTCGCCAACCCATCATAGGGGCAGTTTAAGATTTCGTACACATATCACATGATCTTAAACTGGGCATAAAGCAGGCAACACAAATCCCCCTCTATAAGAATGGAGAATAAACTGCATTCCCTGTCTAACTTCTATTCTTCATTTATAGCTGATGTTATTGTTATAGCTGATGTTATTGTTATTATTGTTATTGTATTTTATTTGTAGGTCTTATTCTTATGACTTGTACAAAGAGAGCACAGTTTACCAAAGTCAAATTCTTTGTGTGTTCAATCATACCTGGCCAATAAAGCTGATTCTGATTCTGATTTTAACTTGGTGTTACTTGTTTGTTTTTTATCTATTTTATCGCGTTGTTTTATTTACTGTGTTTTAAATCTTTCTGTAAAGTGACCTTGAGTGTTGAGAAAGGCGCTTATTATTATTATAAAGATATTGAAAAATAAAGTACAGTGACATATAGTACCTATTGGGATTTTACATTAACTTGCTGCTTTCAGTGATGGAAGAACAACTTTCTGTCTCTATGAAACATGCCTACATTTTAATTATTTTACTTTCATTTCCAAATAAATCTGTTAACTTTTTTAGATGTAGATTGCAATAAGTAGAATACATAGATAAAGAAAATAAGAAGTAAATAATACACTTTCAAATATATAAATCCAGTTGGAAATCAAATGAAATGATGAAAAGCCTGAATTTCTAAACTGAAATGGAGTTTCACAGCTAGTGATGAGGTTTAAATATGAATGTCTGAGAAACTGAAGGAAAATGAAAGCCCTCTCACACTGAGACATCTCTTCAACAGGATCACAGGCATTGTAGGTCACAGTGCTTCACCAGCAGGGGTCATCATCTGCTCCATGTCAAACATCAGAGTGCCGTTAGCAGACAGAGCTGATTTATGCAGAATGTAATCTTAAACTGGGAATTAAGTATTTTTTGTCTCCATAAAAATGTGTCATCGTTCCGGATTTTGAGTCATTTAAAGTATATATGGATAATTTCTTTTTATGTCTGTTTGTATATGTGCGTGTTTGTTGTCTTAGCCCTTTTTCTTTAAGAAGAGTGTAAATCAGGAGTCTAAATCAACACCCAAACCAAAAAACTAGCTCACAGCAGTGGCCCAAACAATGTCTCCCCACTGAGACTCTGAGGCGGTGAAGTGGCTGAGAGGCTGGTATCACACAGCTTGTTGGAAAAAAAATAAAAACGCCTTCCCTACTCTCAATAGAGGTCTCAGCCTGTAGAGGCTTCAGCCGGGGGCAGTGATGAAGGGGAGGATGGAAGCACCTGCAGCATGAACGCGGGAACCGGCTCTTAAACCTATCAGGAGCAGTTGGTCGTCACGGGAACAGCGGCAGGCAATGATTGGCCCTATCCAACCCTGCTGTGCCCGAGGAGCAGCTCTGTCAATTGTTAGGTGACATACGCACGCACCACGCACGCACGCACACGCACACACACACACACACACACACACACACACACACACACACACACACACACACACACACACACACACACACACACACACACACACACACAGGCCCTGTAAGGTGGGAAAAAAGTCAAAGGTGGGAAAAAAGTCTAAAATCCTAAACTGGTGTGCTCTTGAGCCAGTAACTGATCCTCAGTAACTCTCCCTCTCTTTCTCCCAAACACTGTTCCCCAGACCCCCTGATGAGGCTTAAACAATTAGGCCATGTGAGAGCCACACTAACGACTCTCCATTGTCTTTTAAGATAACTGCAGGAGGAGGTGCAGCAGTGGGTGACATCTTGTTAGAGGGGGGGGTCTTGTTGTCAGTAGCTTGTGTATTGGCCCAAGCTCAGGCTACCTTGTTATTACCCCTACATAAAGAGTTTGTGTTTAGATTGCCCCAGGTGAGATGTGAGCTAATACCGCGGGTGTTTGTGGGAAGTGCCAGTTTTCCCAGCTTCAGCACAAGCCTCCAGTAGCTCTGTGGTGCCTCAGATGTCACCCTCTTCTCCCTCTTTCAGAACATTTAACAATGTAAAGAAAGACAGCTGTAAATCAGGGCTTTCATCACAAATCAGCCTTCACTGATTTGAGTCTCCACCTCACGGAGGAGCAAATGAGTCACACCAAATATAAAAGGTAAACTTCTGAAGGCAAAAGTAGCCTTATGTCACTGTGAGTAAATTCAATCCAATGTCAACACATGGAATATTTATAGTACTTATAAGAATATGAAGGTGTTGGATTTTTCAAAGTAGTGCTGGAATAAAGAAGAATTATGCTTCAAACAGGCCTTGAAGGCAACTCAAGTTAGAACACATGATACTCATGTGTTTTTTAAACATTGCAACTAAGAAAAAAACAGTATGAAAGTCTCTGTTTTAGTGGTCAAAAGCTTTGGAATGGTTTGTATGGATTTCCAGTATCATGTGTTTTTGAAGGCATGGCCTGGTGTACATTTTCCATTAAGATTTGACATGTCACCCTTAAAGGCAAAGTTGCTTTACACAATGATTTTAAAAGCTGTTCAGATCTCTAATATGTTCTGCATTAAACTTCAGCCTTGTTTATGTGTTTTGCAGAAGTTTCTTATTATTCAAATGTGAGTTGGCTTTACCATTCAGAAGACTTCTTTTCTGTCATCAGTTACAGTTTTTATATATGCTGAGTAAAATGAAAAGCGAGACTCATCTCACTCTGTGGTTGCACCACCCAGGAAGATGATAGGAACCCATACTTTAACGCTCCAGCTGAGGCTAAAAGCGTCTCTTCAGGAAGCAGATTTTAGAACACCACATGACTTAAGTGTGACAGGTCTCAGAGCATAGAGCCAGATCTTTGACCTGGGAGCCAGCAGGCTGCTGTCTTTGATTTGTTATCATAAATCAATAAGAGCGAAGGGAACTGTTAAAATCCCTCACTAATGCTCAGTCATCTATAGGTGTGAAATCAGTCAAGTGACAAGTGGGCCCAAATTTTGGTGACCCTGGGTCAGCAGGAGGCCACAGCTCTGTGTTTACAGATGAGGTGACGGCACATGCCGCCAGGCCTTTGAAATGTGGCAAGGTGAGAGGAATGACAAGATAATCGCTGATTTACGAGTTACAGTAGCTTTGGAGAGGGAAACAGCACAGCAAGGAGCCCTCCTGCCTGGGTGCTCGCAATACACATAGTAGAAGTCAATGAGGCTATTTTGAGCAGCAAGATAAGCACTGATAAATGCTTTTACTCAACTTCTAAAGTGACTTGTGAAATTAAGCTTTGCAAATAAAAACAAGACATTAAAATAAAGGAGTATGTTGCCTGAAAAGGTGACTTGTGTTTTACTTTTACAACAAACACAACACAGAGAAGTGTACAACTGAAAACAGGCTCCAAAAGTTCTGTGTAGTTTAAACACTATTCATACAGACAGGTTTACTGAGCCCCACTTCTTGTTTACAGCAGGGACCTGAAGCCACAGAGCCAGGAAGCTGACCAGACCAAACAACCTCTAAAGACCCTGCAGCACAGAGCACCGGACACTTCATTGCAGCAGTGGTGGTTTTACTGCCTTGCTCAGGGGCACTTTAATGGCTGTTGATGAGTAGGGGTGAAAAAGCGGCTTTTCATTCATTGGGCTCTCAGTTCTTCACAAGTCCTCTGAGGTCTTCAAATTTGCGGTGCACACTGCACAAGCCCACTGCGCATCAGCCGGGTGAGCTGCAGTCAACATTAGTCTATGCAAACATGCAAAGAAGGATTACCAACACAGGAAAAACACAAACATGCCACTGTCAGCAGTCTCCTGGAAAATCCAGAAGTATTCAGTATCTTATCGGCGACAAATAAAGCTGAGACCACTCACTGATATCAGCACAGTGGTGTTAACACAGTACTAACTTTAGCTTCTGGATTCAGCTAATGTTCTTTTTTTTACTTACAGAAGGGTAGAATGTGTATAAAGGAGGTTTAAAATATCTATCAACAAGAAGCTTATGCAACTTGTCTGCAGCTATTTTTTTAATTCCCTGAAGATTAAAAAGTCAAATGCACATGTTTTAATCTATAGCTCCTGCTTTGTGACCATTTTAAACTTGATTAGGATTTGGAAATTATTTAGGACTTTTTAATGATTAACTTCAGCAGTTTCCATTGTGAAAATAGGAAGTATCTCACTTCACTTCTAAAAGCAGACCAGTAAATGGTCCCTTCTAGCACAAAATGACACAGTTTAACTGAACCAGAACTGTACAGAGTGGTTTAATGGTTTACATTGTATTAGTTGGACAATCACCTGAGTTACAGCTGAGTTATGTGAAAAGAAAAATGCAGACTGGGTGTACAAGGCTCTATTTTGTCTTTTACAGGATCTGTGGTGCAGCTAGAGTGGCTCCTCCCTCCTCCCCCCTCCCTCGGCAACTTCCCTCCCCCATTCTGTGTAAAAACAAATCTCCTTTTCTGCTCTCGGCCTGAAACTATTGAGTCAACAAATGTCACTGCAGCAAGGCAGGGGCTGCTGGGAAAGAGGTGGGGTCGCTGTTTAAGCCTGGACTGCAGCTAAAGCCAGATTATTTTCAGACAAGACCCACCTGTTAGTAGAGAAAAGAGGAATTAAACTGTTGTGTGAGTGGAGGAGATGTTCACTGTTTAACATGGTGTTTAATAAATTTGATTTAAAAAATGTTTATTAATTGAGCTTCTCCTAAGATTTTGATTAAAGTTTAAGATGCAAAACTAACTTTGAATGCTAATAAAGTGATCCTTAAACTTCAAAAAGCTCTGCATTAAGACTATAAAACAAAACTCCACATCCACATGTCTTTTCAGTACTTGCTGTATTATAACACATCTGTCCTTGTGCTATTACAACAACCTCCTGGGGCTGAATTTGTCTTTTGAACCCCCCTCAGCCACCTCTTTTTCCTCTCACACTGCTCTCTCTATCTCTCTCAGGCCCACGTGGCCAGTGTCAACAGGAGGTGGGTCTTGGCAGCCTCATGAAGCAAAGTTATGCTGCCTGTATGAGGGCTGCAGAGTTGTCTTACACTCCACTCTAAAAATGAGCCAGCCAGTCAGACAAGGCGTGCCAAAATAAGACACAGCAGCTGGGAAATGAGAGCACTGCTTAACTGGTTTTACTCCAAACTGGCTACCTGATTGTTGCTGCAATACCCTCAAAAAATGAGTGCTATAACACCAAAGGGAAACTTCTGTAACCAATGACAGAGGAAGAAAGAAAATGAAAGGAGGAAGTCGAGACTGCTGTAGGGAGGGAGGGAAAAACCCTGAGTCACTTGGCTTCCTGTCTGAGAAAAAAAGGAGGGGGTGGAAGCATCTTTTACCCTGCCTCAGTCAGACAGTTGAGAGCGGTGCAATATTCAGCATAAAGTGCACTGGGGGGAGGAGTCCTGTCCTGCTCACTAAATCCACTCCAGTGCTTCAGGGCAGCCATCATAGTGTTCACTATTGTGTGCGGCTGAGGGAAGAAGAAAAAAAGAGGAGGGAGCAGAGGAGGGAAAGAAAACCTGTCTCTTTGTGTGGGAAGGACCCAGCAGGAAAGTGATTTTGTGATTACTTCAGTTTGCCAGCAAAGCGAGGCTCTTCCCCCTGACCTGCAGCAACGTCTTGTCTACTCTGTGCCTGTGTAGCCTCACAACCAAAGCCACATATGAGTGTGCTTCTCGGGCCGCCAAACAGCGACACCCGGGCTTCTCCTGATGATGAGAGCTGACGTCAGACTGGTTTCCATGAATATTGATGTGGAGGATAGTCTGTTTCATAGAAGAACAGAAGGAGGCAAGATGGCTGCCCTTTAGGATTTGTTAAAGAGGAGATCCAGACGGTTTATTGGAATTTCTACAAAGTGGAGGGACGTAAACAGGAGGTGAGAATGTCCTTAGTATGTTGATACTCTGCTTAGCCTTTCTTTCTTTAACCAGGCTGTTTTTTTTTTTGTGTTTAGTATATCAGGTGAGGAATGGCAAATGTCCCCCACCGTAAAAGCAAGAGCCAACATAATAAGGAGGGGATATTAGATAAAGCTACTCCAACATGGCTGACGATTTTCTTTCTTTTTTTGCCAGCTGAGACTGAAAGACACCTTTATCTGTTCTGTGTTCACTCTACATTCTTGCTGCCTTTGAAAAAAATGGGAGTACTTATCCTGCTTGTTCAGGAGTTTTTCTTTAAATGCCTCTTTGTAGCTCTCAGTCCCCTTCATATTAAAACCTTGCTTTTTATCAGCCACATATTAATAAAGGTGTTTAATATGTGTGTTAGATGTGAGTGCATTTGTTTTAACAATGGGAAATCATTTGTAACACTTTTGTGTAATTACTCATTGTCATAGATTGATGGTATTCATTGTAGTGTAACCTCTTTAGCCTCTCATTTTAAATCCATGGCTGTGTATGTGTTTCCAGTAGAGAGGCTGTGTGTGCAGGAGTGTAAAAGTCCAACCTGGATGTGCATAGACTCTGCACAGCAGTGGAGCTGGAATAGTTTCTGGCTTTGTGTATCTCTGTTAATCAGCTTTCAATGCTTTCACCACTGAATGACAGGCAGACACAAAGGCAAACCCCAAGGAGAGGCAGGAGAGAGAATTGTAGTAGTGGCAGAGAGTAGTGAAGGCAGACAAGGTCAGAAAGCTCTGAGGGAAATGAAACACTATCCTACTGCACCATTAACTGGGGTAACAAGGCTGGTTTTGGAGCAGGTTTTGCTTCTTTTGTATTTGTTTTGTTTTGTTGTTTAAAACAGAGGCCAAACAGGAGCTAGTTACCAGAGAGAAATAACTAATATCTTATATCTTAAAGAAGTTAACTTCCCCACATTTGACTGCTGGGGTCTTTTGGAAGCAGAGCTATTGACAAATAGATTATTGACAATGCTGAGAGGAATGTGTCAGTAGTCTTCTTTGTGTGTCTCTTTGTGGACTGCAGTTGTGTAGGAAGAACTCTAATCCTTTTGTGAGCATAAGAACCAATTCTTGGATAGTCAAATACTCAGGGAACCAGTAAAAGTCCCACATTTAAAATTAAAACATCAACTCAGAATAAAATGTAGTGGTAATGAAAGTAAAGTAGTAAAAATATGCACATAGGTGACTATAACATAGGTATAAGTAGAATAACAGCATGGTGACTTAAGACATGCACAGATAGATAATTAAACTACAATAACAGAGTAATAGTGATTAGCTTAAGGCTTGCATTTCCTGAATGTAAGGAGGGTTTTTGTCTTTTTTAGCACATTTATTAAAAATACACTACTTGAAGTCATTATAGCAACATGTAAATTACCAATTTGTTATACCTAATCTCAATTAGTGAACAGCTAATTGTTTGTTAGCTTTCTTCATATTCCACTAAATGCTAATCTACGATTAACACCTGAATGGCCCATTAGAATTTAACTGATCGCCTTCAGGTTTGTGTATTGGGCTTGTGTATTCACTTAGTACGGTCGTAATGCCCCCCACAGTATGGCCTCAGGTATTGAGCAAAGTAAATGCACGCCTGAAAGGTGTAGCATAATGACTAGCCTTTAACCTAGCATTGTAACCTGACAGTTTGGGCAGGTAGGAAGGAGCAGTATAAGAATTCAAACTAGCTAGAAGCTGTGGCTGAATTTATATTGTAGAACTTTAAGTAACATGTAATGTTTTTTGATGGATATAGTAACATGGGGTTTTTTGTTTCTATGTTTAACTTTTCATGCAGAATTTTTGTGGTGGTCATAACACAACAGAAATCCCTCTCCTGCTAAAAATATAACGATACTTCATGTAGATGGAAGGGCCTTTTAAGTCCCAGTGAACTGTCAGCTAACTTTGAAAACCAACAATGGTGGTGTACCCCTCTGACGCAATGGCATGGCTATGTTTTGATATGGCAAGCATGGTCACTGACTGTGTTGAGTCAACACAAGGGGGGTTCTCCATAGTGTTCAAAAGGGATGTTGTGACTGCCTGAGATCAGGTGATCTGCAATTTTATGCATGTCTATGTACATGTGCTTGTGTGGATGTGTGTGATCGTCCCATTGCACTGTTGATATGTCTGCTTTTTGTCATGATAATAACACAGTTTGGATTACTTCTCAAGTAAAAGAGTGGAAAATGTCACACTATTTGTTTGATGATGTGTTTGAACCTAGCCTTAGGTACTAACTTGTAATAACAAAGCTGTTCTGTTCTTTTTGTATTGGGTGGTCTATTTTTCATATATATTCCCAAAGCACATTAGTTTGCACAATTTGGAGGAAATGCATTAAACCCAGCTTATAGCTCTCTTATGAAATCTTATTTTTAATGGTTGTCACAATGTACGTTTACAATCAGTCTTTCCATTTGTTTTCTGTTGTACTGCTCGCAGGATTTGCAAATGCTAATCCTTACTTTCACAATAACTCCACTTTACAAAATCTACAAATAAATACACAATACATCTTTCTAGGGGCTCTGCATGGCTGTTACACCAGCAGCTGCAAAAGGGACCAGAGCATAAATGGGTCTATAGGGGGCTGAGTGGGGGAAGGGCCAGATAGATCAATCACATGCACATAGCTTCTCTCCTCCATCCACACCTACAGATAAAGCCGTGCGGCTGGATAGCTCCTTCGTCATGGCCGTAAGTCCCCTTTATGTCACTCTTAGGGCAAAGACAATATCACCTTTAGGAAGAATGTCCAGTTGCCATAGCGTCCTACAACAATGCTGTCCACTTACAATACCCAAGCCCTCACCCAAGCCCTGACCTCTGACCCTGCTCTGTCCAGCCCACGCATCATATTTCCAGCCAGGGGCTGTTGCACCAGTGACACAGAGAAACAGGCCCAGTGGCAGGTTAGACATTTTAGATTGCGCTACCTGCGTGCTGGCTGGTCATAGCTTCACTGCTTTCCTGAGACAAAATGGCGAGATACTCAGAGTTGTATTGATTTCTGCAGTATTGATTTCCCTCTGGTCTGCTATTGGGGGTTGTTTTTCTTTGGAGAGCAAGAGAGAAGCAGTAAACCATTATAAGCTGCAATGGAATCATAGTGCCACATTGTAGTCGCTCATCAACTCACATTTTCAACATTTGCACAGAGTGTGCCATCAACAGTACACAAGGACGAGAACTCGTCTTCATTTTGCATTTGTTGTGTAAGAATCAGACCAGTAAGTGACATTTATCCATGCATTGAGTAAGGATCAGATCTGTAGCCTGCTTAATGGTCTTTTGACCACTGAATCACTTATCTATGCATGGACTTTGTGTGAAACTTTGTAGTTTAACAGAGTTACGAGCGCCAAGCAAAGCCAAATCACAAAAACATTTGTCTTTATCAGTAATTACTAAATCAGATCCACCCAGAGCCCAAACTAGAATCTGCGTTTCTCGTCCTACGACGGTCCTACGCTGTAATAAGAACGATTTTTATGTAATTATGGCCTGGGAGTGTTTAATTGGTCACGACTGGAATCATGTACTGGTAATAATGTTTTTACGAGTCTGACATAGAAGTATCTCAAGAATGATTGCTTACTCAGATAAACTTCAAATGCCAAATTAAGACATGTGGCCTAGTTTGACCACGTGGCCTTGCTTTGATAGCCGAGCAAGGCGTAATTATGCAGTGACAGTGATAAGGCTCTGTTTGAGTGGCACGGGGCTGCAGGGAGTGTCACTGGCCCTGTGAGCGTGTATCGATGTCAGGGTTTACCTCAGGGGTGAGACAGCGAGGGCAGCAACTCAAAAGCTTCCTCCACGTGAGCACAGGCACATGGCCGCTCTGTTTACAAACACTATCCTGGCATTCCGCGGAGAGAGAGGCAAGTGAGATGTTATGTAACCGCCCCAAAGTGAGTAGCATCTCTTCCCGCCTCTCGCCTCTCACGGCCTTTCCTATACGCTTGGACAATCTTGCTGAATGCTGTTTTTCACCAGTTCGGCTTTTGGAAGTTAAGATTAACAAAAAAAAGAAATGAAGAGCTAAGGCCCCATCAGTGTCTGTGCTTGTGATCTTCGCCAGACTGAAGGTTGGCTCTTTCTTAGGCTGATGCTACTGTGTTAGCGCATAGCTCCTGCACAGGTGAAGCCCTGAATAGTGCCAGGGCAAGGGATTAGGCTTTGAGTCAGGGCAGTCGATTTCCTTACATCTCTTTTCAGACCCAGCTTTAGGCCATGTGAAGAAGAGTGCCTTTTTGTAAGGCTCACGCAACAAAACCCAGCACATACGAACAGACTCTAGTAGAGGCTAATTTGAGTCTGTAAAGGTTTTTTCTTTTAACACAAATGATCTATGTACAGAGAAAGGGCTTTGATCGAACTTTTGAGAGGGAGGCTGCAAAATAATATCATTCTGCCCAATGAGAAAACCATTGGTTTCCCCATACCAGCCAAGTTGTCACTTTTCAAGCATTGGTGCATGTTTGAAGAAAACAGAAATCTGAAACAGGCTGTCAATATGCATCACCAATCTTAAAAAGTGACCTAACCTCATGCTAGGATCTTGCCCCAAGTGAGAGTCTCCTGTCATAATGTGTAGCGTCACTCAGTTCTGGTCTAATCTAAGTCTTTGACAATAAGTAGGCTTTGTCACAGGTCCCATTCTAAGAGGTCCATTGGAAAAAAAACGCTGTCAGGACCAAAAGGGACTGTTTCTCTACTGCTTGTCAAAATGCATCTCATGTCAAAATTTGTAGATTTCAAAGTATATCTGAAAAGGTATATCCAAATCTGATGCCTCTGTCCTATGTTATAAAAAGCTTGGTCATGATAGCACTATCTCAATGGGGTGCATAGTGGTCTAAACAACTGCCTCTGATGGCCCTCCTCTAAAATGGCTGTCAGATATGGACGGTTTGGCTGCTTGGAGATGTCATTGAAAAGGTTAGGCCCCATGGCCCCCTGTTGTCTACACACAGAGCACAAAGACAGACAGCTGGTCCTGAATGTCATTTAGAAGCGTAACCCTACCAAAGGCTCTGAATGACATCACTAACTACTTCTGAGGGCTCCGAGTGGCTCAGGCTCAATATTATGTTTCCTGAGTGGAATGTACGAGTGCAGCAGCTGGTGTGTTTCCGTGACACACTGCTCGCAGACAATCGCACCAGGTTTGAATCAATATATATAAACGTAGGTGTTTATGCAAAGTTAAGTAAGTTAAAGCTCTAGGTGTGAATAGATACACTCCTCCATTGGATATCATGCAGCATTTACATGCAACTTCCAGACGAGCAGCACCATCTCCTGTACCAAAACAACAGCCTCAGAAATTACACACTATATGTGCATTGGAACTAAACTTTATCAACAATGGCTGATAAATCCTGGAGCTCCATCATGTTTGAATTACATGTCCTGGTTTTAGTGATCCCTAAAATAGAACGCAAACCACAGAGAAGAACTCACCTTTGGTTTAAAATCCCTGTAATATCTAACAAAATGCAAAATAGGTTGTGAAGATGTAGTGAAGGGTTTATAAATCCTTACGCTGAAGCCATGAATCACAGAAAATATCCTTCACTCAGAGGGATTTGTGATTTCCATTCAATGAGAGTCACACGCCTCCCACTCAGTGGAGGGAAAGAGGCAGCTTAGCAACAGTGGCTTAGGCCGAGCTGCCTAGAAACCAACGAGACAGGGAATATCTCTGCATTCACTTTTCAGATGACTAAAGAGCACAGAGAAATATTTCTCATTCAAAGATATTCCTGGCTCTACTGCATTATTATTGTGGCCATATGTTTGATTACTATCTTAAGAAAAGGAATTATCTCTTCCTTGATTGTCAATGGGACTGAAAATCTTCCCTGGTAGTGCATATAGGATTCCTTTACCACAATGTTGTGTGCCATGTTTTCATTTCACTTAATTTTGAATATTTTCCCATGCTCTGTTAACTGTTTTCTCTAGTTCCTGTTTAATTGGAAGCTGGTTTGTACTTGGATCATGCGATTCGAGGGGAAATGTTTGCTAAATAAATCTGCCCTTGAGCAAATCATACGGCAAGAGGTTACAGCTTTAGGATGGATTGAAGAAATGAGGGAAATCAACATTTGTTCATTGCTTTGCTTTGTGTACAAGTTTCCATCTCCTGTCAGATTGTAGTGGATGGCAAAGTAATTTATTCCTACTTCAACCAAGAGCAAAACTATATTTAATGATAGACAGAAAAATTGCTGTAACCCAAAATGACAGAAAGTGCCATTTTAAAACTTAATGAAGAAGAAAATGTACAGTAAAAAAAAAAGCCCTCTCTCAGCTCTTTTAAAACATAGTTATAAAAAGTGTTGGATAGCACAAGTGCAAATGTAGGTTCCTGAATATGTGGCACTATTGATTTCCTGGTTGGATCAATGTGTAAAGCACATGTGCACACCACTGCAAAGCAGTATGCTCTGCAGTCAGCCGTGCAGGGCTAATGTTTAGACCAGATGGGCTTTGGAGCGCACATAAGATGGTCGCCATGGCTACCATGTACTCTGAAAGAAATTAACTTTGCTGTGCGCACAGTTCATCAAATTAGTCAGATATATTGACTGTTGTATAGACAAAGGGTTGAGAGGGGAAAAGAGAGAGGCAGTTTGGAAGTAAAAATGCAGCATTATGAGCGGTTGGGGGGCAGGTTAGTTGGTTTATACGCTCAGAAGACCATCTCTTAATTAGAGTGTCCATGTGATGCAGCTTGAAGGCACAGAAAAGGGTTTAGACTCCCTGTGTAAGCTTTGCACAGTGTGCTTTTTAGCCAGGCAGGCTTTCTTCCCATGTTGTGCTGATTAAACAGAAAAATTCAAGACTAACAGGTTTGTGAAGTCAGATCTGGGATAATGTTCAACGGCTAACAACAATCAGGATTGATTCTGAGAAACAGTCTAACACGGGTGTAATTGGCTCAGAGCTAAGGCACTGCTTGAATGAAACGGGGGGGGCAGTTAGTTAATACATTTGATCTACAATGCTACTGATGCCATTACTTGTTATTAGCAGGTGTTTGTGTGGTTTGATTTTGGTCAAAATATGATCTTCTTATGCTGAAATATAAAAACTGTACCAAGAAATATAAGGAGTCTTTCTTCGAGTGGATTCAAGCCTGATTCAAACACAGTTCAGATAGGTTTCAGTGAAAAAAAAAGTGTGCTAGAAGTAAATGCTTTTGTGATGTGTTGTGTTTCCAGTTTTCCCAGAATACCTGCCAAACAAGTTCTTTTAGTAAAGTACAGAGGTGGGGCCAATCCCCTTCAACTGAAGCTGTTGAGTTTTCTACACCACTGTGGTATAAAAACCACAAAGTCATCACCTTTAAACTCTTTAAACCACTTATGTGATGTTGCTATCTCCTTGACTCGTCAGTTTTTCCTCAGAAATTCACAATCACAAATGTCACATTACCAAAACATGACCTTACTTTTCATAAAAAATAACTGTGCCATATCATTTTACTCCAAACGTACACATCTATTTCACCAACAAAAACCTTGAAAGATTTGTCAAGGAGACTCGGGGCTTGGGATACACAGTATGGACTGTGTCAAGAAAAACTGGCAACAATCCAGCAGGTGCAGCCTCACTCAGAAAAAAGAAAAAATTCAACACATCCAGTGGTGTGGAACAACCAATCCCTGACTCCAGTGTTACTTGTAAGACAAGCTTGTGGCTCTTTAGGTATTAAACATTATATTTCTAGTTTCTTTGCAACTGCTTCTTGAGCTTCTAAATTAAAGACCACAAAGGCCACAAAAACCTGAATGATAATATCAAACTATTCATGATTAGCACTGACATACATCTTAATTACGCCTATGAGCTCTTAGATATGGCTTACTGTTATGGTTCCAGTTTGTCCTTCTTGTCTTTCCCTATCTTAGTTTATCTTTTGACCTTAAGGGAAGCATAAAAAAAATCAGAACCACATTTCTCTTTACTGTCTCGAGACTAGGGGTTTCCTGATGCACACCATTTTTTCGTTCACTAAAATAACTAAAGTACACAAACTAACTTAAAGGTATCTTCAGCTCATTCCATTTAACTTGGTCCAGCTAGCATTGTTGTAAAACTCACATATAATCTGTATTGCATGCTCTGCTGTATGAGACACATGAAACTGGTGTGCATGCAGTACTGCATGCTTAAACTCAAAGGTTGAGGAATCAGTCCATTGTGCAGTGCAATGACATGAGACAAACTTAAGAGCTCCAATTGTCTGTTGCAAAACTCAGCAGTCACATCATGTTTTAAACATGACAAACTTTTCTGTACAGCTCTGGAACGGCAGTGTCTGAAATTTAGTGTTGATAAAGGGGATCCAAAAGACGGCAAAAAAAACATTCTCCACCCGGAGATGAGCAGATGTTGTCCAAGGCGATGAATTCAACCACACTCTCTGTAATCTTCTTGGCATTTTTGCTACCTCTCTCCTTCTTTTTAAAATCAAGACTTTGATGCTTTTACTGCAGCTTTTCCTCTGTTGCAGTTTATGATACTATACTCCCTCGCTAAATGATCGCATTGCATGCATTGTAAGTGGATGAACTGTTTTCTCTTACTAGTTTAAAATATTTCCACACTGCTGACATTTTAGCCACGAGGTTGCTAATGCTAATGCTAATGCTAATGTAACAGGCTGTCTTGTGTTTGGTATAGTTTTTGCATTTTGAACTATATGTCCCTGGAGAGTTACCGTAGGTTGCCGTAAAGCGGTTGTTGTTGCTGTAACCCGGCTAGTTATGCACCTGTGTGTTTGTGCAATGAAGTTTGAGCCATGGCTGGAGTTCAACATCAATGTCCCATTAATAACTTTCTCATTAAGTATTTTGGCAAACCCAGAACGCTTGGTTACACTAGGTTACTCACGTTTATGCGTTCTGCTGCAAGTTGTGCTCAGTGACAGCTAAGGTTAATGATTGGACTGAGATGATCGGCTCAAACGCCGATCCCCAATTAATTAAAAAATGCCCAAATTGGTACTGAAACGATAGTTGAGATCAGGATTGGGACATCTCTACTGGACACTCAAGAAGCAATACCCATTTGGCTGTTTGAATTTCCCTTTCCAGCTAAATAAGACAGTATAAGGTGTCAGTTATACATCCGTAAGTTTTTACTGATTTATCCTCTCTTGGCTTCTCAAACAGAACAATTTCCCATGCTTACTTAATGTGGGTAAGACTGCCCTGTCCAACAGCATGAATTAAAATAATTTAATTGATGTTTCTTTTAAGACCATGTGAAGGCTTCTACAGGACCGCCAGGGATTTTGAAAGGGACTATGAAAAATATCACAATGGGCCCTACCACTCACTACCATAAATGTGCTAACATTTTAGGGCCCCTGTTGGTCATGATCCCTTAAAATTTCACTAACTACCTCTTTCAGTACCCCTAGTCCCCTATATCAAATTGAGGCTTCACATTTCCCTGGCCTGCTGTACACACAACAACTGTGAAAATCATTACACATATAATTTCAAAAACCACTGCTTGATCAGTCTATATTACGAAACCTCACAAATTCTGTAACTACAAGGTTTGCACTGGTATCTTTTAATGGGGGACCAATAAACTCCACAACAAACAGCAGAGTTCAACTAAACGCTCTAAAAAATGCTGCAGTCTTTAAACATATGTCACACGAAAGAAGGAAACAGGACAGTCCTCATGCCTTCATACCACGAGGTCTGAAGTGGGACCCTATATAAGTGGGCCACATCTGTCTTGCATTACACATAAAGAACAATGTAAATTGTACAGAGCCCTTCTGCTTCTGCAGGGGGGGGAGGAGGCTCTCCAGTGAAGGAATTTCAAACAGAAATGTTTGTACCCTGTGTTTCTTTGGAAATCTGTTAGTCTTATCTTTAGATTCAAATACAACTGTGTTTTGAATCTCATTTACATGTATTTGCATGCATCCATCCTTGAAAATCCCTGAAAATTGGAAACTGGGTTAAAATGAGACAAAGGATTGCTTTAAAATGCAAACTAACTGATACATAGAATGTTATTTAAGTTAAAGGATATGATTATACATCTAAGTGGAATGAGTGAGTCATATTTCATCAGCAGTCAGTTTCTTAGAAACAGATTCAACTTGCAGCGCTGGACTTTTAGGTCAACCAGCAAAGGTATGAAACACAGAAAAAGGAAGAAAAACAGACTTCTTTAGCTCCAGGCTGTCATGTGATGCAACCATCATTACGTCAGACTGTTTAGGCCACAGTGAGCATCAACAGGAAGCAGCACAGCTCTACCTGACACGAAAACTAGACCTGAGGCTGTGCAGTGCCAACTCACATTCCCTCCAAAAACAGCCTTTATGCTTTGATTCGTAGAATTATCACAATTTAGAACAAGAACTTAGAAACTAATTCTGCATTAATAACCTTCAGATGTATCTGCATTTAGTTGTCCACCAACACAAAAGATTGCCATTTTTTAATCTAATACAGAGGCTGTTAAAACCCCAACGTGAGACTGACAGGTGTAAGGCTTTTAACAAGAATTACTTCAAGCAAAAACATGACAGAAAAACGTGCTACACTAACAGTTCAGATTGAAAGACTGAATCCGCTTTTAATTCCTAACGAAAATCAAAAAGATTCAGCTGGCAGTCTGTTAGCTTAGCACAGCTAACTAGCTAGCTCTTAGCATTTCCAGGAGAACTCTAAAGCTTACAGGACAAAACAAAAAATGTTTGAAGAGTTTAATTAGTACAACAAAAGAAGTGAAAGTATCAAAAGGTGAGGTTTTAGAAAGGTTGGCTGAGAGCAGTTACTTCTAGGAACAGCATTGTATTCATTGTGCCTGCACGAGAGTGGTATTAACCCACGTTAGCATTGTAGTAAACATGCATATTTCTCAAGATGTCAAAGAAATTCTTCAAGGAAAAAGGAAAATACATGTTTATCAGAATTGACAAATCCGTAAAAGTCAATGAGGCAAAGAGATTCAAACGGCTCTGCAGTTTTCTGACAAGGATCTATCTCTCTTTCATGTTTGATTGTATATTTCCTCTTCCTACAGGTTGAAGTGTTATCAGACATACCACATGTTGTGACTCATGTGGCAAATAGAAACAAGATCTAAGCACCCCAAAAAAGTGTTTTTGCTATGATGTGGCTGGCATGCAAACTTGTTGAATTAGAATAGTGACTGCAGACAGAGGGGTTGTTTGTTTCCAAGCAGAGTGTCATATGTTCAGACTGATGGAAAGAAAGCGAGAGAAGGGGCACGCACAACCATGTGAGGTGCATTGTATACACTCTCTGAGTGTGCCATGTGACATAAATCCCAAGTGTGAGAGGCTCAGTGAGATGCAGCACACGAATGGATATCTATCACGGAGTACCTTGTTAGTTTGTCCTCATCAGTGGCAACATAACACTGATATTACTTTTCTTCACATAGGGGTTCATTTAGGATGTTCTGATCTTAGAGATTTTCCAGTCCATCCCTTTGACTTCTCTCCTAAATTCACTCCCAACGTTAACTCCCTCAGCTCATATACAAACTATGTCAGGAACTGTCATAATTCAAAATATGTACACAGATGTCTGAAGGACAAATCAAGCAAGACTAGAACCAGATAAATGTGTGTCCAACTATCCTCTTGTCATTGCTAACCGAACTGATTCAGGCTTTCTAACTATCTGCCAACAAAAGCTGGACCCAAAACGCTTTGCGAAAAGGAGTAGCATGTACAGTAAGATGCCAACACTCCAGTGGCAATGATAGTATTTCAGTCTTAGACTTCATAACGATGTTTCGAAGATGCTGGTCTGTTTCCGAGCCTCCATCGCCTCTGTTGTTTACATAGCTTGCTGGAATGCTCAGTTGTGAAAATGTTGTCCGAGGTCATGAGGTTTGCAGAGCAGCAGCTCTATATTTACATGGGGGGGGGATTTAAAACAGTGTAGAATGCAAGTCATCTGACCTAAATGCACTGGTAGGGGTTGCTAAGGATGAGGTTTCACTCACAGCTCTGCTGTTTGCAGCCTGATCTGTTAAACTAAGGTCTGTTAGCATAAACAATCATCACCGTATTTCTGCATTGTGAAATGAATATCCATTAACAAAATTAATGTTATACACAAGGACTCAGTTACATAGCCTCTTTCATTTTTCCATACCATGATTTTTGTTTGATTTAAGTAACAAGTTAGAGGTCTGTTGAACTCATCTACATCTACAGATATGGGAATACTGTATTATTACTGGAAACTAATGAGGCTCACACATAACCTGACAGCTCCACTGATTGAATATGATCCAAACAAAGGTCTTAGGCTAATGGATACATGTTATTTTAAGTTTAATATCTTTACTTGATATAAAACTTCACCAAAATGGATAGAGAAAGAAAGACTTTAAAAAAATAGATGATTAGTTAAAGTATTCCTCTTTTCTTTAACTTTAATGCATCTAGATTTGAGTCAAGTTTGAGCAATATGTGGCAATCTTCAAGAACGGATTTCACTTACTTTTGTACTATCACTACAATCAATGGTGATTGCAAAGCAATCTTGATATCTGTGGTTAACAAGCAAAGTTTATGAAGTAGCAAGCCATGATTCATATTAGCACTAATATTGAACAACTTGATCTTTAACTGTTACAATTGACTTTTAGAAAACCTAGTTGGTCCAGTGTTATATGAGTATCACATTGTTTCTGAGAAAGATAAGCGATATGTAGTTTGTAAGATACATTGGAGTGACATTTAAGAGGGACGTAAAAGGAGGGACTATGAGGAACTAGTAACAACTTACATGCACTTATTCTCACAACTTGTTTGAAAATCAGACACAAAAGCTTACAAAGAAGTAAAGAAAAAAAAACATTTATATAGGAAACGGCTAAATTGTTGGTTTAACGATCTGAGACCCCCTCTAAAACGAGATGGCACATCTCAAGGGGTTTATCCCAAAATATATTTCTTCTATTTCTTCTATCTGTATCAGTCCTGATTTCCACAGCCAGTACATCTCCAATCAGTATTTAACATGTTTTCATGACTAAGGTCACAAAGCATTTGGGTTTTTACCATTTTAAAGTGCGCTGACACATTTATAGTAGCTGGACAGGCTGCATGCTCTGTGTTCTTATCTTCCAAACAGGAAAATGCAATGAGCCCATTTCAGCACAGAAAAGGAAATGTATACTTGAGATTAGGGCTTATTCTTTGGAGTATCCAACAAAGGAGTGGTGTGGTGTGTGTTTGATTTACAGTGCTCCCTTCTTCCCTCAGCAGTAGAGCTCTTTCGTCTAGCTGCCTATGTATCAACCTGAAAGTGCAGAGACCTGAGTTCTCCCAGCAGCTGTCGTTAGTGGTGAATGTCACATACGGCTGCCAAGTCACGCAAAATAGACCCCATCTACTATGGCAGCTCTCATATTTCAGCGGTTCTCCGTGGGATTAACGAAAACACAGTGAGAGTCTGGTGCATATAAGTTTGTTACACCAGTGGTGTTAAAGAAATGATCAGGCTATTTGAACAAGTAGGACTTAATATCCACAATATCTGATCTGAAGCAGAATTCGGAATCAGATTTGGATATTTTGTTATTTAATGGACAAACAGAAAGATTTTTTCTGCAATTGATAGAGAAAATCTTTTTTTTAAAAACAAGCAACTAAACTGTTAAAGTAAGGATCTACTGTCATGTGCATTGATTGTCACCCTTAACTGACTCTTGTGCAAACTGTGTCCATTGTTTTACAACACTGATCACACTGTGTCCAAGAATACAGCCTTGCTCCAGGCTTCAAAGCACTAAAGCAACTGACCATCTATAAATCCCTGCAAGTACACAGCGACACAGACAACAACCATGGACAACGACTGTCTAGAATTCAACACCGGCCATTTAGCAGCCAGCACCATAACGTCACAAGCGAGATGATAGACCGAACAGGAGGGAGGATGATAGCAGATTGAAGTACAGAGGAACCTGGAGTGTAATTACAGGGCAGAGGAGTGGAGTTTAGGCTGTGGGAGAGGGAGGGAAACAAAACAACAGCATAGAAGGGACAAAGAAATTGCTTTCTAGAGGGAAGATTTGTTGGAAATCCAGTTGAAGCCAAGAGAGTTTAGTCATATAAACTGAAACAGAGGGCTCATTTCCCTGGTGGACATTAACTACGAGACAGAAAACCAAAATAGATCAAAGCATTATAACCTCCAGCAGGCGTCCACACTAAAACCACTGCTGTGCTGTTCTTCTGGTTTAGTTTAGTGCTCTACTTCTGCTGCTGAAATATATCAAGAGAATGGAGGCAAAACTCCAACTGTCCTCATGCTTGCATAGTCAAAGTTGGACTTACACCATAGTGTAAATAGTGTGTGTTTGTATGTTTGTGCATTTGTACATGCACACTCAGCTGGGATCTCTGGCTTTGTTCTGGGTTTGCAAAGATTTTTTGTTGTCAGTGTGGGTGTATCCAACTGTGACAAGCTGCTTGGCTCCGCGTGGTCCATTGTAAACCCTGGAGTGTCCCGTAGGAATGGAGCTGTACGGAGAGCAGCTTAGGCTCAGTGTTCACCTCTTGACTGCATTACTGATTTACAGACCGCTCTAAGAGCCAGACAAAACAAAGGAGCAGTCACATGGGGCCGGGAAGTGGTATTCACCTGCTTATCTCATTGTTGTGTTTTCAAGGATCAGATGCTCTCTATTTGAAAGGGTTGGAAAAAGGAGGGAAATCTGTTTAGTCCCTTTTCTTCAAACTTCACTGAGTTAAATGAGGTGCTGCTTGTTAGAGTTGACTGCAAAACAATGTTGACTTCTTTAAATTATAGTGTAATCTCACACACAATATTGAAACTTAATATCCTAATACTATGTTGTTTAAAAGAGAAATGCAAACTCTGCCATTAATCAAATAGAGCAGTTTACGTTGCATGGTTTTCATATACTCATTCAAAATAAAACATTTCAATTCCAATACTTTTGACATAATCATAAAGAGGCTTTGTGTCACTTCTGATTACAATGCTGCCTGTGGTATACCGTTGTGGCACTTTACATCAGCTCGAGTCTGACAGCAATATAAGGCAGATTAATTCTGCAACTTGTTGCCAGAGCATCTCGTGTGACTCTTCCTTTCAGGCTCCAAAACTGTCTGTATATAGCTCATTACTCTAACTTTTTTGTATTGCCTTGCACGCAGTAGTGTTTAAGGCATTTTCATATTTTCACTTTAATTTCAATTTGACATCAGTCCAGTTCTGAGGCTAAAGTCTGTCAGATTACAAAATGAAGAAATGAAATAATCTTAAACTATTGCACAAGGGGACATTTTGGAGCTTTATTAAAGCAGAAATGACCTAAATAATTCCGTTGAATCCTTTTAAGTGTTCATCAGTTCTTTTCAAGCAATACCATTTCAGAAGAGTTATTCCATTTTGCAGTTTTGTTTTACTTTTGTAAAGGACAAGTTTGGATGCTCCTCTTGAGTTTTGGAAATGTATTATTCTTCTGGTTCATGAAACCAATCCTTATCCTATAGGAAAACTCCCCAAAATACATTCATCAAGCTCAAAACAAGATAGTTTGTACCTGAGATGAGTGATTCCTGCTCTCTTCTCAGCACTCAAAACTAAAAGAGACCTCTGAGGCCCTTTCCCTAGTCAGTGACCTGAGAGCTGTCTTTGTTAGTGGTGTGCTGCTGCTTCCCTCTTCCACCTGCTAACAGGCAGCTGGCTGCTCTGTTGTGACAACGGTGGGCGCTTCCAACACTCTTGTAACAGCTTGGCTCGTTAGTGGGAGATTTAGCACTCTTACTTTGGGGGTCTGGAGGGCTGCTAATGTCCTAGAGGGGTGATTGGCAGAGGAGCAGATGATTATGTCTACCAGCTCGGCCGCCTGGGCAGAGTTTAGTCTGACAGTGTCCTGTGTGATTGTCTTGTTATAGACAGAAGACTGGGTCACAATGGCAAGAAAGTGACTTTTGTTTTGCCTTATTTATGCTTGACAGGATCAGATAGAGAGTGTTGTTAAGGATATGTAGTTTTGATCACACCAGAGATACAATACTTTTTAAATTAGCATATTAGATGATTATTTTCTGACTTATATTACGTACTAGTAATATTGAGTATTTTTAACCACACATTTTTATTGTCAACCTTTATAAAAAAGTAAAGGACAGTTTCTCATACAAAAGGCTGTGATAGTTCAGACTAACATGGACATGTAGAAAAAAGTGTGTACAAAAAAGGTTACCAGACGTAAGATAAAACATGTTCTTAAAGAAGACAGCTCTTCTGCCAGAATAAAAGTCTTTGTAATCGGTTCCAGATGTGATAATCAGTCCCAATGGTTGAGCAAGATTATGCCAAATGAAACATGCCAAACTACCTCAAATATTTAGCCATCTTTTTCTTTCCTTCCCTCTCAAACATCAGTCACTGCCTATAGTGAGCATATATAAAGTTTACAATAACAGGAGAGCTTTTGAGGGAATCAAGAGCTGGTTCCAATTATGTTTTCAAAGCCTGTATAGCATATTTTCCTAAACTTGACCATAGCAGGAGCAGTTGTGACTTCTCTAAGAGCTCAGTGCACATAATTTACTGCTTTGGAGTACACACAATGTTTAACTGACATACATTTCCAAGAACATAAATCAGAGTTGTTACTGTTTGATGCACTTTTTTCAAAGTATACTGGCCTTTCTGTGGGAAAACTTAGAAAAACAACTTGTGCCTACTATACGAAACTTCCTCTGCACACATTTCCCTCCACTTTCTCACACTGGCCTCTGTCCTGTGCCAGACATTTAAAAAACCACTCTGAATGTTAAATACCATTATTCCCAAGAACACAAAGGTTTGAAAAACTGATAGAAGTGCAACGTGTGGAGAATTGTGGTCAAACGTTTAACATAGCAGCTTCATTTGAGGTCTTGTTGGCTGTAATGATTCTGTTAAATGTTTGAAATGAGGTTAGGCAGCTATGTCAATGAATAGTGAAAGACGCCACATTGTTGACCACTAAGTACAAAATATTTGGAAAGTCTACTGGTGTATCCAAACTTTCTCAACTCTTGTACTATTAAGAGCAGCTGTACTTGTGATGGTCTAGGAAGCTTGTATGAACATAGGTAGACAAAATCTACACATCACCACAGAAAGTCTGGAACAAGTCTGTATCGTTTCTCACTTTGAATAAATAAAGAAAAATAATGCCAAGAAGAGGAGACAAGCACAAACTAGTAATCAACCCCAAATACACTTCAGGCAGACTTCTTTTGGAACAAAGACTAAATAGAGATGGAAAAACTGTCTCTTTGCTGAAGTCAATAAAAGACAAATAATAAAAGGTGTACACAGACACATGCTACAATGTTTGTCTTGGAGAAAAAAGTAACATTGACTGAGGTCACACTAAAGTCAATTAATGCAAACAGGTTGTGCAATATATATTAATTCCTCTATAAACTGCCAAGCATGAATCCACATATTATAACAATAAGGTTCTCTCTTCTGCAAAGCAGCTTAACACCAAAATCACTTTTCTTTAGCATTTAAAACTAAATCCGAGCCCTTCTTGCTGCTCTTAGCTGCCCATGCCTTTATTGTCTGCAGGAGTGTTGCTCATAATTATGATGGATTAGACTGCAGTTCATTGTGCCTGCATACTGCAATTGTTTTGCAGATGCTGCGGATGTGACATGCATTAATTATTGAGGGAGGCAGACAGAAATCAATGTTCTACTAGAATCACTAAGGTCTATTTGTTTCTGGCAGAGAGGGAGAAAAGACAAAGCCAGAAAAAACCCACATGAGCTCTGTTTCTAAACCCTCTGCAATAATTTTCCATACATCACTTTTATTACTTTATCAAATGACTATTGCTAGACCTACAGCTTGGGTGTTGTAAAAAAATAAAAGCTCCTTTCATTTTTCCATCGTCTCTCAATTGAAGCTGCTTTTAATCTTTATTTGCCTATTTTATTTGCCAATCACATCCAGATTTATTATTGCTGAACTCGTGTTTTTTGAGTTGTAAACTGCTAATTTAATACTCAGCTGAGATAGGACAGAAAAATTAATCACCTAAAAGGAACCTAGGACTTTTTATTCTGCACTCATTAGAGTTAAAATCCCAAACTCACAACTCAAGGGCCTGAAACATCAAACTGTATTTGCATATCTGACATTACAATGCGTGGAGGGTGAGGAATACCAAGAGTGAACAGCTGACAAGCAGCCAACTCCTCCTCCCATCTACCATCTGGGACATTAACCTTTTCTCCTGCTGCCCTCAATCAGCTATTGTTATGTTGCCTTATATAAATACATACAGCTTTCATTTCACAACAAATGAAGTAAACTTGGGTTTTGTAGTTTCATTCTATATTAAAGAAGACACAATTTTGTAACAGCTTATTGTGATGGAGATAGACTCTGGGGATGCATTTAGACATTTGTATTGTCTGATGGGTATGTCTGCTGATCTGCAATGAATCAAGAAGCTGCTGAATGACAGGCTGACCACAGTAGTACGTATTATATATTTGGTAAAGCATCTGGTATTAATTTCAAAAAAGGATGCCCAACACAGCTGACATGGGGGTTTATGTACATTTAATAAAGGCACTTTCAAGCTTTTTCTGTCTCTGTAAATGTGTAAAAATGCAGTTAAGGGGGATATGCATTGAGTATGAAAAGCTTAAATTCAAAATACTGTATTCATAGACATGCTTGCATACGCCTCTTTTTACCTGCGGAACAGTTTTGAAGTTAACAGTCAGCGTTTTGCCTGTTTTGGTCATTTCAGATGTACTAACTTGCATATCAGGGAGTCAGAACCATGAGTAGGAGTTCAGGACCTTCTAATGCACTCTTGACACTGAAAGTATGACAACCTTGGAGACACTTGGCTATATGCATTGTATTCAAGATGATGATCCAAAAGTCAGCTGGTGGCAAACATCATGATAAACTCAAGTTTGCATTTCTGTATCCATGCTCTCTTTTCACTTTCTGTTTTAGGAGGGTAACTCAAGGATGAGGTTACTGAGGGTCAATCTAATTCCATTACTAGATCACGTTTCCAGCTTAGATACATTCAGTCCTTCAGTCTAGATACATTCAGTCCTTCAGTCTAAATGCACTGCTTTGCTGACCTCTTGCTCTTGTTGTTGACAAGATTACATTAAAAATTTCTGTATAAATGTATGTGTAGCTGGATATCATTTTTGCCTTTAAACTATACTACATTTCAAGATGGTTGAACTGAAATAAACCCTTCAATTTATAGGGGTGTAGTTTCCATCAAGTAAAACGTTTTCATTTGTAAATCTATCTCTATGGTCATACTATGAAACCCAATACTGATCTCCAACTTTCTGCCTTTCAGGACGGACAGAGGGCAGCCCTGTGGATGGACTCTGAGCAGGCCAGATGGAAACAGAACAGTCCAGACATGAGACGGAAGAAAGTTTGATGTTAGCACAATTTGGCTCATCTCACCACATCTCTCACAAACTCCAGAATGGAGGCCAGTCTTCAGAGGAAGATTCTCTGCAGATTACTGGGGATACAAACTGGAACCATTACAAGCCCAGTTTAGGTACAAACTCCATGAAGAGGCACAGGGAGACCTGTGATAGCCCCGCTCCAGTGCATGGGCTGTTCGAACAAGGATCCTACATGATAAATGGAGATTTGATGAATGGAGAGTTGAAAAATGCACGCACTGAACAGTCCTTACTTGTTCACCAGTCCAAGAAACTTAAAGTTAATTCTGAGATTAAAGAAGATGATGACTTGGGCTCTAGTTTGTTGGATGACTTCCCTGAGATGACAAAGGCAACAGAATTTGAATGCAACACCCCCCAGACAGAGATTGAGTTGGACAAGAGGAATTGTAGTTTTCCCAACGGAGATATTTTTAGTTTAACACGAAATAAACAAGTTCCGATTCCAAATGGTGCTGTTTCACCCCCTCAACCATAGAAAGCACTCAAGGTGATCTATTGGAGAAAACTTTGTCTCAGTATTATCCTGAGCAGGTGTCAATTGCACCTCAAACATCTAGGCCACAGCTAGATTCTATCAATGGTTCGACAGCTAATAAGCCACCCAGTGAAGGTGCTCAACCCCCTTCCCTAACCTCAGGGCCGCCCAATTCAGCTCAGATGCCCGAGTCACAGCAACAGCAGCCTGTGGCTTCAGGCAATGTTAAAGGAGGCAACAACTACAACTCTGCCAATTATTTGGTGAATGGCTTCTCCAACAGTTTTGAAGCAGACCCCCACCAGCAACAACAGCATCAGCAGCGGCCACCATCTTACCCTGTTGAGGAGCAGTCTCTGGGTCATATGCCTGGCATGATGCCATCTAGAAATATGGCAAATGGCTCACAACATCAAAATGGTCCACAGTGCTATCAAGATGAGACAAATCCCCTTGGTTTATATGCTAAAGCAAAGCAGGAGTTAAATCAGGACTCTTTTCTAGAGCGGCATGCTCCTATACAGGTGGCAGAAGCAGGGGAATACAGGTCTTTCCCTAACCCTGGGATGCAGAAGATAGGGCAAGATGAAGAATCAGAAGCTGGTCACCATGGCACTGAGAGGGGCCTTCAATATGGGGTTAAACCCCAGATCTTAAACCAAAATGGTGCTAATCCACATGGAGCTGATGGTATAGGATCCCCGGGGCCTAGTCTCCAGCAGCCATGTCATACTGGAATAGAAAATGGGATGGAGAATATGTCTCAGCAGAGAGCCAACTTATCATTTTCTCACCACCAGAGAGGCTGGATGGAGCTTAACTCTTCTAATTCCCAGCAGCAACCAGCAAGTAGCCCATCACCACAGGCACAAGGGAAGGACATGTGGAGAGGCTTCCCTGCAAGGCCTCAGTCAGAACAGCAAACAGCTAACCCCCAGGTTCACTGCCAGATGTTGGAACCAAATCCAGTGCAAAGATTCCAGGCACAGGGAGTTTACACAGATAGCAGCCAGGGGCCAAACAGCTACCAGCAGCAACAGCAGGACTGTCTCCCGGCCCAGACTCATTGTGCTCCTGCCCAGCACAACACTGCCCCTGAGTGGCAGCAATCAAATTCTAAAGCACTGCAAATGCAGCAGCCTGTCCCTCAGAAAATGCCTGAGCAGAGAAAACTCCCCCAAAATCAGCAAGCAACAGCCACTTCCATACCCAGGTGCAGTCAGAGCACTTATGTGAAGATCCTGACCTGCAGGAAATACTGTCACCTGGGTTCTTAACAACACAGCAACAGCAGCAACAACAGCACTCAAATCTTCAACGCCCCCTGTCCCCCCCCACAATATGAAGGGCAGCAACTACAGTCTCCCAATTACAGACCCCACAGCCAACCCCACCCAGGTCAGCAGCTTCAACAGAACCATCCTCTGAGAAGCAGTTCTAATCAATCCAATAACCAACAACTCCAGCACAATGACCATGCAACGTTCAATTACAATAACACAACAGAGATGCAACAACTACAACAACAACATCAAAGGCATTATACATCAAACTCAGGCACCAGTAACCTCAAGCAGTTTCAACCGCAGCGACCAAACAACCACTGCCACCAGCCTAACCATACGGACATCTCACAGACCTCTACACAGTCACAATCTCACTTACCGCAAGGCATTTTAAACCAACAGGTATCAGCACAGATGTATCCCAAAGCTGAACCACAGCTAAGGGTATCATGTTCTCAGTTCCAAAGGGGACCTCGACTACCTCTGGGACCCCCGAGTCCCCATGGAGATTTTCAGAGACATGCAGCTCTGCGCATGCATCTGTTACAAAGACAGGAGCGTCAAGGCCCTCCACATCCCCCAGAGCATCAGTGACTCTAAACTTGGTTTAAGGCCTATCAAAATGGAAAACGGACCCAGATTTGAGGTGCCTGGTTCACAGCAGCAGGATCAGCGGTTACAGATGCAAGATGCAGGAATATGTGGAGTGCAAGTCAAGCAGGAGAATCAACCATCCTTGTGTGAGCAAAGCAAGAGACAGGGAAGCATCTTGGCATCCATGGAACAAAGCCTAAGGCAGTATCAGCTTTCACCTGTTTTTGAGAAGAAACCTCTTGTCATTAATTCAAATAAAATCAAGATTGAATCTTCTGGGCCTGTCACAATCCTGTCAACCAACACTGACCTAAGTGGGATAGACTCATCTGCAGCTTCCTCAGCCAATGTAGCTCCAAAGAAACACCCTGACTCCACACCCAAGAAGGAACAGCTGCTACAAAGCTTTATGGAATCTCCAATGAAGCTATTAGATACCCCTATAAAGAATCTATTGGATACCCCATTGAAAACACAATATGAGATTCCATCATGCCACTGTGTTGGTGAGTTTCATAATGAAAGTCCTAAAGCACACTGTTCAATTGGTATATAAATATTAACATTTTGCTCTTGTATGATATTCAGAACAAATCAGTGAAAAGGATGAAGGCCCATACTACACTCATTTGGGATCAGCGCCTAATGTAGCCAGTATACGGGAAAAGATGGAAACAAGGTAAAATGAAAAAAAAAAAAAAATGAGTGTGTTACACAACAACCTTGAATTGTTTTAATACCTCTATTGTGCTTTTAAGGTCTGGGCTAACAGGTCGTGCCATCAGGATCGAAAAAGTTATTTACACTGGCAAAGAAGGGAAAAGTACACAAGGGTGTCCCATTGCCAAATGGGTAAGAATCCTTTTTGAATATATAATTTGAAAAGCAGACAAATTGTCTGCGCTCTAATTTGTACCAAATGTCTCCATTTGCATAAATTCCTGTGTTGTATTTCAGGTGATTCGACGTGCCAGTGTTGACGAAAAGCTACTAGTTTTGGTGCGAGAACGTTCTGGTCACACATGTGAAACTGCCTGCATCATTGTGGTAATTCTTGTCTGGGAGGGCATCCTTCCCAGCCTGGCTGACCGCCTCTACCTCGAACTCAGTGAGACTCTAAAAAAGCATGGAGCCCTCACCCAGAGACGCTGTGCCCTCAATGAGGAGTAAGTGACAGCAATACAGGTCTCAAACCTGGTATTCCACAGTACCTTTTTTAAATTGAGCGCAATAACTGCCTTCTTGTACATAGAGAAAATGTTATAACAGTTTTTTTGTTATTATGGGGGTTCTTTTTCTCCAATCACTACATGATGCATCAAAGAAATCCAGTTCCCAATTCGATCCTTGATCAAAAGTATGGAGAAAAAAAGATAAAACCTTAGTAAGATTTACAACAAACTTTTTTTGTCTTACTTCAGGAGGACCTGTGCATGCCAAGGTTTAGATCAAGAGGCCTGTGGAGCCTCCTTCTCCTTTGGCTGCTCCTGGAGCATGTACTACAATGGCTGCAAATTTGCCCGCAGCAAAATCCCAAGAAAATTCAAGCTACTTGGAGATGATGTGAGAGAGGTATGTAATGTGGATTACCAATATTATTCTCAAAGTGTATCATGGTAACATTAATATAACCTGCAAATTAAGCTAACTTATAACCACAAATCTTTGACTTTCAGGAGGAGAGAATTGATCACAACTTTCAAAATCTGGCAACTCTGTTGGGTCCCTTGTATAAAAGTATGGCACCGGACGCATATGGAAACCAGGTTAGTAAGGAACACTGCAGTATTCATATTGCACTTTAGAAGTAGGCTTAATGAGTGCACTTAATTATGAACAGACCTCCTGGCACAGCTGAGAATGTATCCTCTTGTAGAGTGTATCTCAAACTAGTGCCCATACAAGTCCAACCTTTTGACAATGAAAACTTGTTATTCACACACAACCCTATGCTTTTGATTGCAAAAGGCAGTTGTAGCCGCCAATAGGAATAATCTCACGGCTGAACTGCAAAACTGCACGCATATGTTGCCACACAATGTTAATCAGCTCCAGGAAGAGGTATGCTGGTAACAGGTACATAAAAATGTACCAGCTGCCTTGCTTAACTAAACACTCAGTGGTGGAGCCAGAATTTTTTGATTGGTGTGGCACTGACACGTGGCCAGACGTGATAAACAATAGGGGCTTTCACCAAACCTAGGAGGGTTATCTCCACTAATCACATCTACATTAACTTCTGATATAAAGGAATCCAAAAAATTGTATTGTCTTGTACAGAATTTTAACTTCGAAAAGTAACCCAACAGATTGTAACATTTAAACTGTTGAACTTAATTTTTTGAGGTCTCAAAAATAAGATGTTTGACCAAAGTCATCACTTAAAGTACCAACAAAAGAAAATGCTCCCATTCAAAAGCAAAAGAAGCTACTAGCAGCCTTTTGAAACCAAAATAGTTGATTTCAATATAAGTGCAGCCAATCATGGTTTAGTATTTCAGGGTGACCACTGTGGTGGTCAATTAGATTTCACTCCGCCATCGTAAACACATGCTTCAAGCATTGAGACATTATCTATGACAGTAACTGCATTAAGTGCACGTTACAGGATGTGTATCTCTAAATGCATCTACATGATCGAATATATTGAATGGGTCCCCAGACAAAGTTGTTTTAAGCCTCCAGAAACGTAATATCTTGTTCAAAATCGCCTGCGGTTTTTCCTGCACACAGGTGGAGCATGAACAAAGGGCACCAGATTGTCGCCTGGGGCTCAAGGAGGGCCGTCCCTTCTCTGGGGTGACTGCTTGTCTGGACTTCTGTGCCCCACGCTCACAGAGATCTTCACAACATGCAGGGTGCAGCACTGTGGTAAGCCAAACTTTGGATCTTAACCTGTCTATAGATCCGATATATATTCTTTTTGTTTTTTAGGGTTAACAAGAGCAGACTTTTTATTTGATTTCTTTGACACTCCCAAGATTAAATACTTAAACCACCTGTTGCCTTGCAGGTGTGTACATTAACAAGGGAGGATAACCGAGAGATTGGCAAAATACCAGAGGATGAGCAACTCCATGTACTACCCCTTTATAAGGCCTCCATACTGATGAATTTGGGAAGTGAAGAGGGTCAGCAGGAAAAAGTCAAGTCAGGCGCCATCCAAGTCCTCAGTGCCTTCCGCCGCCAGGTGCGCATGCTTGCAGAACCTGCCAAGTCTTGCCGACAAAAAAAGCTGGATGCTAAGAAGGCAGCTGCCAACAAGAATGCCATGTTGGAAAGTGCTAATGAAAAGCAAGAGAAGGCCATGCTGGCAAAGGCAAAAACTGGTGCTTATGAGAATATAACTCAGAGCCCTACAATGGCAGGTAGGTGGTATATCTAGATTATTTAATCCCTTTGTTAAAACATAAGGCTAATGTACTACGCTAGCTGTCTTTAAAAAAATGAGCAATCATCAAAACTGTGGACTTGTGTCCTTTTTCTCCTCTCGTTTCTTCAACTGCTAATACCTTTATTTTTTGGGGGGGTTATCTTTAGGTATGATTCCAGGTGCTTTGGGAGCCACTCTACAGTCAGGTCAACTAACACACCCTCTTGGGGCCCATCATCAGCAACTACAGCAACTACAGCAACTACAGCAACAACAGCAACAACAGCAACTACAGCAACAACAGCACCAGAGTGTTCTTCCCCCTTATCCTGGCTCAAACAATATACCCAGCTACCCTAGGTTCCCCAACCACCCAGGGTCTTTTCCAAGCACTTCCAAGCCAGGAAGCATGTATCCCCCTCAGCCACCAACACCAGCCAGCCCTTACGCCTCTCCACTACATGTACCAAAACGCCTACATCAATGGATCAAATCGTCCATATCCAGGATATCAATGTAACGGAGGAATGCCCCTTGACAATTACCATCCATATTATGCTTCAAACCCAAAGCACCTCGACATGTATCGACAACAGCGGCCAGCCCTTTACTCAGAGCAGCAGTACGGTGTACATCAACGTTATGAGGTCAACTATCCGCCAAGGTACAGTGAGCCAGCTTTACAGGTCAATGGTTACAATGCTTGCAGCATGAGGCCTGTACACCCAATGAGATCTTTTCCTCCTTTTGGCCCAAATGGAGCTACAAACCCTCAGTTTATGGACCCCCTCTCAAGAGCACCACCAGCCCATGGAGGTCTAGACTATACAGCTGCTGTGAACAAGGGAAACCAGTTTAGAGGATACCCAAATCCTTACCTATCTCAGAGCCCCCAAATCTTAGCCCCTGGCCAAGACCCTTTTCATATGCAAATCAAAACGGAGATGGGTACACCTGGCCCGCAGATGCTTCCTGCTCAGTTAAGTGGTGGGTGTTTAAACCCAGAAACACAGTCACAGTTAGGTCTACCAAACGGTATTAAGCTGGAGCCTGGAACACCACAGACACCCACAACCCCAGTAAAGCCAGAGATGTGGTCAGACAATGAGCATAACTTCTTGGACCCTGATATTGGTGGTGTGGCAGTAGCACCAACACACGGCTCAGTCCTCATTGAGTGTGCAAAACGTGAACTCCACGCCACAACGCCCGTAAAAAACCCTGACCGCAACCACCCAACACGTATTTCCTTGGTCTTCTACCAGCACAAAAATATGAATGAGGCCAAGCATGGTTTGGCTCTGTGGGAAGCCAAAATGGCTGAGAAGGCTCGAGAGAAGGAAGAAGAGGCAGAGAGAAATGGAGGTGAGGGGACACCTAGCAAGAGTAGCAAGAAAGGGGGGAAGCGTGAGCCCCCGGAGCCATTGGAAACCTTGGGACCACCTCCTTACAAGCGTTTTATCAAGGCACTTATGGAGGGGTCATTGTCATGCACAACAAACACCTATGTCAGTCATCTCCATACGCCTTCACCAAGGTCACAGGGCCTTACAGTCAATTTATGTAGAAAAAAATTAATGAAGAAAAAACTGAAGGGGGGTATTTATGACAAACAATTATCACAAGCACCACTAGCCTTTTCTGAACACTCCTTCCTGTCTATAAGGTTAGCCACAGTGTTGCATGGTAAAAAGAACCTGTGGTTAGAAGAGAGATGGATCATCCTTTACATCAGGTCTTTCACCTTTTTAACAATCAAGCTTTACCAGTCAACCCTCCTTAGGATGTATTTATTTTTTGTCAACAACTGCAATGACAACTGTCAAATCTATGTGCTCTCAGTCTGATACACAAGGACCTATTTTTGATGCAAACAAAGTTTCCTTTTGATTGCTTTGGTTTCTCTTACACAATTTTGGAGATGCCACTCGACACAAGATGGCCGACTTTGCAAAGGACAACATTCAAGGTGCTAAAACGAGGTTGTGTTATTTCAAATGAATGCCTTCACACTATAACCACAACACACTCTACCACCGATGATGAATTACTTCTGTCAATAGGACACTGAAAAATATCATTATACTGTCCAAATCATCAGCATCTAAATGATTTTTTGCAAGTCAGTGTTTCTTTGAGCACTTTTAATAATCATAGTTAAATGAATTTGTGATACCTCTACATGATGAAATCTGGTTTTACTGTTCCCCACACAGAATAATTAATCTCTAAGCAAAAATGATTGAATTTGTGGCAGAGGGTTGTACTATCAATCACAAAACTGTTACGGGCTCATGTGAAAACATGTTTTAAACTAGCATTGTTTTGGTGCTTCTCTCACAGATTTTCTCTTACTTTCTAATGTCATTTATACTGTAAATTGAGCCATGCTTATGGTGAATTTTATATTTGGAGGAGAAAAAAACACATTGGTGTTAATTTAGTTTTTTCCCAGGTTCACTCTGTTGTCAGTGACTGTTTTTAATGTACTTACCTTAGGTTCAATGAACAAACCTGGACTGTGAATATTTCATGTAGTTTAATGTCTGTGGTGCTTAGTTAATGGCTTTTATACACTGAGGAACATACAACAGGGTAAGCTCAGCGTCAGTTTCAGAGGGCAGCTGGCTTGCTGTGGGGTCTTTTAATTATTGCAATCTAACTGTAAGATAAACAGATGAGATTGTACAGTAAGTTAATTTCCCTTTTGGAATTACTGTTATAGATTTGTGTTGTAAAGAATGCTAACAGCCTATTTCATAGTATTTTGGGGGGTTCAACTGATTTCATATCATGAGGTGCTATAAAACCTGCTAGAAACATACAATGTGAGACTTTAGGAAAGGAGAAGGCTTTTAATAATGTACAGTAACAGACCTGTCATATACCTCAAAACTACTCTGGCAATAGGAAAAACTGTTTTTCTTCCTTTGTGTGTTACTTTTAAAGTGTTAATAACAGATAAACTTAAGGCCACCAAAAGGCATGCAAGTTCATTTCTTGCTTTCTTAATAATCCCATAGAAAGCATGATTTGAACTTGAATCTTTGATGTTACTGTAAAATCAGGGACATTTTTAATGTCATTTTTTGTACATTGTCATTGCCTGTATCCATCTTGTTTTTCTCATTTCAGGGACTTGCCTTTGCATCCCGAATTCAATTATTGTTTACTCTTTAAACAGGACAAAAACTTTGTGAGGAAAAGCAAAGTATCCTTCGATTTTCATTCTTAAATTTTGGCCACTAGGACGTGGTAATCTTTTGAAAGTAATTTGAAATATATGCACTGATCTGACTAAGGGAAAGTTTGATGACTAAATAAAAAGCAATGTATTTGCTTTTGATATGAGGCAAGAACAGGGCAATGATTAAAATAGTTTGCACATCTTTGTGCCTGTTAATAGTTAAATTTATTTATAACCACTAAGCAATTGTAAAATGATTTAAAGTTCCCTGTCTGTCTGATTTAATTAATGTGATATAGAATGAAACAATTGTCATGTTGTAGTACTTTTCCCCACTCTTCATAACATTTTCAGTTTCTGAAAGCACTTCATTTCTTTTCAGGAAAAAAATATGTAACAAAGAATTACAGAACATTTTATTTAAAAAGATTGTAAATGTGTTAAAAAATAAATAAATTATGTCTGTTGTACATACCAAGAACCTGTATTGCAGAAATACAGCTCATTCTTCAATGTTGATTTGAGTTCATCTTGTTTTGTCAAATGAACCCACGGCACCTCTATCAGCAATTCTCATCATATCTTCAAAATTCCCTCTAGCTGTTTCAGGTTTAAAGAATGATCATGGTTAGATTATCCAGGAAGTCTTTGTAAATCTGTGCTAACTTTCAATAGCAATGTTTACACTCATAGTATCCTGTTCGCTCAGACATTAGAGGTCCTAGTTTTTTTTAACTGTTCCTGTTTTGTAAAATAAATCTACAAAAAATGTCAAATATTGTTGTACAGAACCAGCTACAGTAGCAGGTTGTGGTTGAGAAAGGAGAGGTGTCTAAGATATAGCGGGTTAAAAGCATAGCCATACTTGAAGATGCTTCAGAGTGTTTCTGAGTGATGTCAACCTTACTTGAATGACCTTTCTGAGCTGAACCTGTGCGCTATATGTGCTCAGCTCAAAAGGTTCAGCTAGCAGTTGATACACACTTGGTCCTTTTTTTGCAGTTAGACACTAAAGATATAAAAAACGGTGCAACTTTTTTCCTGTTATTTTATTTTCTAAGGCTTCCCTTGTTATCCTGAAGTTTGGTTTGCTACGAAACAATGGAATTAAGGATGGATATTAATACTGTAAGTATTGTAATGTACTGAATGCAGTTTATTTGAAAGCTGTTTATTATATCATTCCTGATATTGCTGAGATGTGGGTGTTTTTTTAATAAAATTTATATTTATTTAAAGCAATTTGATTTGTTTCTCCAAGTTAATACTGATATCCACTTCCTGTGCATAATTGAACGCATGCTGACGGTTTTTAAATGTGTAGATACAAATGAGACTGTCTTTTTCCCACGTTTCTTTTTATTTGCCCAAACAGAACAATGTACCTTTTTACAAAATGTGTTGTTTGTGATCACAACAAAACTGAAAACAGCCTTAAAGGAAAATTAGAGTATAATAGCATAACTTTCAGTCTTATACAAGGTTTGACCTGGACATAAGCTATAAAAGTGCTGCAACTCATTACATGATTTTCACCTTGGTAGAAAGGGTGTTTGTTGGTGGCTAACCACGACATTTGAATTCAACAGAAAACCAATAAGGCGTTAAACACGACATAAAAAAAAAATCATGTCTTGTCTCACACATGACAAAGTAGAGATCTCTACTAACTCATTAAAAGTATACTCAGAAATCCAGCAGCACATTAAAGATGCACCCGCTTCAATGCTGAAGGAGTTTTGTTGGCTTCAATGATAAATACAGGCCTTCAGACAAAATGCCACTTGTCCACTGTTAAGAGAAGATAAAGTCATATGAAGATATGAACCTTCAGAATGTTGCACCTTAAACAGGTAAACAAGATATGGTGCAGGTATGCCTTTACTTACCCTCTGGAGACACAGGAGTGTGCTGCCAAATGAAGGCGCCTAGGGTGTCAAAATGACAATCACCAAACCCAACTTAAATGCAGTTTTGTACATTCTGTATGTTTGCTACTTTTAACAGGATATGAGGAGGTTCTTACCGATTGGACCAAACCTCTGGCCTCTTCTGAGCTGAAAGTAAAAGGGCTATCACAGCAGGAGGTATTTTGCTGTATAAATAAGAAAAAAGAAAATGGAGTTCATTACACTTACATAGTCAATTACATGTGTACATAGCACACACAACCACACAGGCTGGAGGGGGTTTTACCTCCAACAACTTACCATTCAATTCCTCCACTTTTGGTCTTCCTCTGCACTAGTGCCCTCCAGTGCTCATGGGTGGACTTAATGATCTGAACTGCAAAGTCCTATGAAATTGACAGATACAGAAATGGAGACTCTTTTCAGAGCGAAAAACATGTTAGCCTTTTATACTACAGACTTCAAACTCTTAATACAAACAGTATTGTTTCACACATATACTATAACACACGAAGGGTCTCGGTACCTTGTTCTTTGAATTGTCCATCGAACCCAAATTGGTTCTCAGGCTTTCCATCAGGCACCTATATTTCCTAAACCAGTCAACAGTGGCCTCTAAATGACCAGGTCGGCTCTTGCGAACATCCTCTATGTCTGAAGAGCACAGAACAGAGTCAAGAATGGATCCATTTACAGCATGCCTGTCTTACCAAGGTGCTAAATTTTCATCTCAGCTAGAATAATGATGAAATGTTTATCCTTGAGAAGAATTTTTAAATGTGAAAATTATGCAAAAATGACATTGAAATTACAAACACACAAACATGTATGAAGAGCTACAAAAAATACAATTGACATGTTTGTCGGGCCTTTAGGATCTACACAATGTACTGGAAAGAAAGGTTGAATGTAAACAAAACTATGTTGACAATAAAACTTGAGCCGTGTGTCTCTCCGCTGCAAGCTTTCCTAAGGGTTTCTAGAGATACTTCCATTACCAGTTGACTTGCGTTGGTTCTCTTGTTTAGCGCAATGAAAAGACGACACTTATTTCTATGAAGTTTCCCGGACTTATATTTATGAGGACAGGAAACATATCTGTGTGAGGCACTTTCTAGACAATTACTGTTCATATGACCCACTATTAGGTTTTTGGCATCCGGATCCTCAGCATTGATAGCGATGACCTTCCAGTCCGTTTCTCCCTCATCAATCATGGCCAAAATGCCAAGAACTTTCACTTGGATTACTTGACCCTGAGAGCACACCTAAGAAATAGACCCAAAAATGACTGTGAGTCAATCCACCAATCACGTCTTTAAGTTTTCTTGAAAAAATGAGCAAAACAATCTTGTAGTGGTGCAATTTAAAAAGTTATCTGTAGGAGTCTTACCAGAGAGCCGATCTCACAGACATCAATGGGATCATTATCACCACAACACTTTGTGTCTGCGTCGGTGTGGTTCGGGTCCTCCCATGTCTTTTCAAAAACAGTTCAGAAACATGTATGAAATTGAAATTTCCTTGTAAACATTTAAACTAACTAGCTGACAATATTAAGTACAAAAGCACATGTAAATGCACTCGTATACAGCTTGAGATTAGAATAAATTATACACTTTGATTACAACAAAAAACAGTCACTAGGGGTTTCGTGAGCAATATTGTATTTGGCTCGGATCAAAACACAGCCTAAGGAAGATTGACGTTTACAAGACATTTCATCAAAAAGTCATAAATGCTTAGTTTCTGATGTTTACTCACCTGTGGGAGAGCCCCATAATTCCAAATGTAGCCTTTATGGGGAAATATGTTAGCGACATAGCGAAGCTTTCCTTTCTTTACATCCTGTTTGATCGGGTTCAGTGGTTCCTTTGTTGCGATCTGGAAATTGAAGCAGTGTGAAGGTGTATGTGCTCATGTGTATGTGTATAGGTGCATGCAACGTGCTGGTACTGAGGTTTCAAGCTAAGAAAAGACGACATCGACCTGTCCTTCCACCCACTGTTATGGGGACTGTAAGATCTATCTACGATAAGGTGGACGAGCTAACCCAGCAGCAGAGGTAATACTGGCAGAGTAGCATCATGCTAACAGAGCTAACACCGGACACTAACGCCACATTGGAAGGATTACACCTGCTGTGGGCGGACAGGATACAGGAGAGCGAGACTGAACACACTGGTGAAGAAGGCCAGCTCTATATTGTTGAAATTCTTGTACTGTACACCTTTTTGTTTGCTGCTGTAACTCCATGAATTTCCCCGTTGTGGGACGAATAAAGAGGTATCTTATCTTATGCTTGCTTCGGATTGGCCAGCCTTTAAGCTAGTCAAGCTGAGTACAGTAACAGCAGCTTTTGGCTACTGTTAAAAACGTATTTAAGGGGCGCTGGTGGCCTGGCGGTCTAAGTGCCCCACATACAGAGGCTATAATCCTCGTCGCAGAGGTCACCCGTTCGACTCCCAGCCGTGACCATTTGCTGCCCGTCTTCCCCCACTCTCTACTCCCCACGTTTCCTGTCTCTCTTCAGCTGCTCTATCAATAAAAGGCAGGAAAGCCCAAAAATATAACTTTAAAAAAAACAAATTCAAACTGCCACTTAAAACTTGTGATGTCCGTCTTTAGGGGCTCATCAAAAGTTTCAAGCTACTGCTAGGTTAGGCTTTTTAAAATGTATTATCATTGAACTGACCTTGACACACCTGCTTAAGTATACCTGAGGTGCTATTACTTATATCAGTATCAGCCTTCACTGAAGTTGTAGTGTGGCTGTCTTATTGTAAATGTCATCTAATAAGGACACTTACACTAAGGTTTATACAAGTTAGAGCACACTACAAGTATGGTACTTACCTACAGCCTTCTCACCTCCATTTTGGCATTCGTCCATCGCGGTACCTCCACTACCATGTTATAGAGCACCTGAGGAGACAGGTGAATGCTGTATACAGTATATGCTTGGTTTAATGTTTATAGCTGGTACAAGTGACATCAAATATATGAATTTGGTACCTCACTCTCATTCTGCTTGGCCTTTTTAGCTGGCACATCATTTTCCTGTTGAAAGAAAAGTTATTCATTACTGGTTTGCTATCCTTGAAAATAACTACTGAAGCATTTAAGAAACAGACACAATACTTAGAGTATCAGATAATTACCTGTTCTTTCTCTGCTGTTAGGGGAATGTCATGGAATGGTGAAATGTAATTTCCTTCCTTTGTTTCTAAGAACAAACAAAAAGAACATTAGACAATAAAACCCTCATGCATATAAATGTGTTGCTGTGAAATACACAAATGTTTTTTCTTCAATCAACAATGGCTTGAGCTCTAGTTAGCTGAGTTTCTGATCAATTCAACGAATAACTAATTCAGATTATATTTTTCATATAGACCTAAAATTCTATGTTTAAGATTTCTTAACATGAAATGCAAGTTCATTCTTGACTGAAATATCCTCCTCAAGCCTATTCAAGGAATTTCAATTGCATCTCATAATAGATTTTTCTTTGGTTACACTAACATCAATTACACTAATTTTTTTGTTTCAATAATACAGATTGAAATATGCATATAATATCATAACCAGAATGCAGGAAATGATCCAGCATGTAAACAGAATAAAGCTTCTGTGAGGACATTTCAGTTTATTATGAGTTTATTGACAAAAAAGTGGCTAATTTTGTCTTTTACATACATATGTAGTGTTTTGTGACAAACATATATCTCCTGCTTTCTTTTAAAAGTAAGATGTATCACTCATGTGAATATTTGCTGTGGAAAAAGTTTGAAAACGGCTGACTCTTACAGTAAGCTGTAAATGGACTTGACGGACACCTACCCCTGGCAGTGGTTCACGAAGGGATGCACAACATTATCGGCACGTTATCGGTATCAGCCGATATTGGCTTTAAAAATGAACTATCGGATATCGGCCAACATGCCGATAGCAGCAGCCTGTAAGGTACATGTAGCTGACTAATTTAGGCACATTTACTGACAAAGAGTAAACCCTTTATTTAATTTGGGCTAAATTGCTGTACAGTTGCACTTTTCACATGTTCCCTGTGAAAAGAGGTTAGGTTTACTTACTATGTCAAATGTGAAATTGCCCTGGTTGTGGGTATTGTTATGATTGTCTCAGGGAAAGCATCATCAAAGTTTTAAGTGGGATGTATCTTTTTGTATGAATTTTGTTTGAAAGCAATTGTCAGTTTTAAGTATTAAGTATGTTTCTAATTATGCACAAGAAATTAATATAACATAACAAATGCGATAAGAGTATCACCGTAATACTGTACGCTAATTCCAATACAGAAGAGAATTGATGATCTCTGCAATTAGGCATGCAGAAAAAAAATATCGGTATCGGTATCAGTAATCAGCTAAATGAGTTGTAAAATATCGGCATATCAGATATCGGCAAAAAAAACATATCGTGCATCCCTAGTTTCAGGCATTTAAAAATACAGTGCACACAAAAGTCGAACTTCTTGCTCATGATCTGTTTAGCATTTGCAGCATATAAAGATGGGGCAATATTAATTTCAGTCTTTCCAACAGGCTCAACACCACTCAAAGGGGTTTAAAGGTGATACTTCAGAAGGTTAATATTGCAATATTAAAACAAGTGCTTCCACAATTGCACCATCAACAGAGCAAGAGTAGGATTCAATAACAATTCAAGAAATGTCTCCATTTTTAAAAAAGTTACATTATGTGCAGCAAGATTTAATGAAATTAGCTTTATTTGATACAACTGACTGAATTATAAGATTGTTGCTGAGACAATACCTGCTTGTTTCTGTAATGTGTACTTATAGTGCAGCTTTTGATCACGTGACAAGAAACAGGAAGTACAACCATGTGAGGGTAGGTGTTACGGTGAACAGTGCTTACCTTTCTAATAGTCATTTCAACCTGACAGAGACTGGGTTATAAATAGACCTGTTAATGCTGTTAAATGTAGGGTCTAAAAAGAGTGCCAAGTGTGAAATAAGCATAACGCTAGCAGCTCAAAGGTCAGACTTTTACCTTGACCTGGAGGTCGACCTTAAGTTATCTGCAAGGAACCAAGTCCTGGTGCTACACTTTTATGCTATGACATGCATGGTTCCTCCCATGATATGTAGGGTAAACTTACTAAAATATATCCGGAAGTCGGGAGAATTGGGGTGTCCTCTCTGCTCCGTTTGATAGTGCATCGTTTTTCTGCAATAATAAAGGTGAGAGACGGCTGCTGCTTGTGCGACCAGTTTGTTTAGAGAACCAGAAGACGAGCCGAAAACTGTCACCAGGCAGCCGAGCGAGGAGCGCAGCAGGAACGGTCTCATTATAGGTTCTTCTTCCCCTTTGGGTTCCTGCTTCCCGTTCTCCACTGCCTCCCACACACACACACACAAGCACACACACCGGGAGTCACAAAGACGGCCAGAGTGAACCATGACTTCCGGTCTTTGGTTTTCGAAATAAAGCATCCACAGTTGAATTTATGCCGAGGAAGGAAATATGCTATCATGCTGTTAGATGGTGGGGCAAAAGCAGCCCCGGATCTACCATATGGGCAATATGGGCCCTCCACGATGGGGGATAAAAAGGTGCCTTTCAATCCTATCAGATGGCAAAAAAGGCGATGACTAGTTAGAAAACGGCAATGTACTTTATAGGTTGTAATAATATGTTTCTCATGAAAAGTCCTTGTTAAAAATGTGATTAGTTTTACCTGACCCACTATCAGTTAATATGTGTGAATCAAGCGGCAACTCTGGTCTCAAAACGATGAAGCCCATGTGGAAGTGTTATGAACTGCAGTACATCAAGAATCCGCTTGAGGCTGGCTGTAGAAACACCGGAAACCACATAGACACCAATTCTTAAAAGACAATCTTTGCAGCATTAATAAACATGTTTACAGCCTGGTACAAAAAACGGCTGGCTCTATGAAGCAAATCTCTCTATCAGCACACATTGTACTGGGGGTGAATTTATTTCTAATGCAACGGTTCAGAAGATATTAAGATTACGAGTTTTTGCCCAAACAAGGACATGACTGACTTGACTCCTGGTCGGGGACACATAGCTGTTGGCTAGGAGGCTAAAACTCCGCACCTTTACCTCACACTCTGCCTGGTTGAGTTCCGCATTTCCAATATGGCTGCCGCCCTTGATTGGCTTCCAAACAGCTCTCAGGAACAGATGGCTGACGTCCCGGATACTACATCCATATTTCATGTTGTGAATGTGTGTTAGAGTAAAAGAGGGCATAACTATGCTCAGTGACAGCCTAACGAACCAATCATGTGCAATTAAAGCTTTCAAAAAATGTATCAGAAAGAAGTGCAGGAAAACTTGCCCAGCGACAGAAAATGGACATCCAAAAGCCCAGCGGAGCGGCGAAGAGAAAGAAATGAAAAGAAAAAGACAAGGCAGTGATAAAAAATGTCCGCTAAAACAGATGGCTGGCCCTAAGGAAGAGACAACTAAGGGAACATAAAAATGAAATAAAAAACAGAAAATACATTAAGGGTTTCAAATGTGCTGCCCTTGACAGAGACGTATCCAACGTGTTTTTTTTTTTTTTGTCTACTTGAAAATATTTAATTACCACTTGTTTTCTTGGAATCTCAACATGTTTATCCCATTATCTTAAAATATACAAAGGCGATTTCCCTCTAATTTCAGGTAAGTAGTCTATTATAAGGGAGAACCAGCAATAGTCTACCCAGAAAGTCTAACGGGAAATAGCCTATGTCGGGAACTCAAGAATACGACTGGAATAATTAGTAGTTTTCAGGAAAAGCACAAGCAGCAACCTCTGGTCTCAAATATGAAGCCCATGCCATGGCGAAGTATTATGAACTGCAATTCATGAGAATCCGCCTGAGTCTGACTACCAGAAACACCAGAAACCACTTCACACCAATTCAAAAAAGGTGATCTTTGCAGCATAAATAAACTTGTTTACAGCCTGGTTCAAAAAAGGGCTTCGGTCTTTGTCCCTAATTTCTTTGTCGGCACACACTGTACAGGGGGTGAATTTTTTTCTAACACGACAGTTCAGAAGATATTAAGATTACGAGATTTCGCTCAAATAAGGACATGACTGACTTGAATTGACAGGCGGGAACACATAGCTGTTGGCTAAGAAGCCCAAACCCGCCTCTTTGCGTCACACTCTTTCAGCATTTCCAATATGGCGCTCAGGAAAAGATGGGTGACGTCACAGATACTGCGTCCATTATTCATACAGTCTATGGAAACCCTCACTGTAAAACAGTAAGGGAAATACATGAATGCATATCCAATTAGGGCTTTTGATGTCCCCCTTGTAAACCTCAGCTTACTTAAAACATTACATTCATTTTGACAGTAGGACTATATTAAGGGGGAACTTGCGGTGTGTCTGAGACTGTCAAAGTTCCTGTTTATTTTTTTGTCTGCCAATGAGCTTTTATTGTGAAAATATAAATATTTTCCACCGGAAGCAACTTTTTTCTTGTCTCTTTAGAACACTTGCACTGCATTCTTGATGACCATGTGCAGTATTTTTGTTTTACTGCCACCTAGCTAATCTGTACCCCTGAAAATACACCCAAACACTCAAGCACGTTTGCATCATAGGTCAGTTTAACGCTTTTTTAAACCAATGCCCTCTTCTATGATATAATAATATGTTTCTGTCTTAAACAACAATTAAGAAATGGATGAATAAATTAAATTATTTTATGTTCTCTTGACAGCTGTTTTCATCACAACTGCACAGCTATAAGTGAAAGTATTAATAGTTAGTCTGAACATATCTTATGAATTGCATTGCTAACATTCAGCCGAAGCATAGGCCAGCCACCATTAATACTAGGCTTATTTTCAAAGCATAAGCCACCACTTATACTAGGTCTACTGTAAAAATATTGTCATGTTCAATGAATAACTGGATGTTGAACTTTTACTCCACAGTGTTCTCTGCAAATTTGGCCTTCAATTTAGAACAATAGGCTCTTGCTTTAATGTCCCTTGCTGCTTTTACAACCTGAAGTTTATAGATTTTTATCATGGAAAGCTTCACAAAACATCATGAGATCAAAGTCCATAAGCATCCATTGTGCTGCAGTGAACAAACACCCAGCCCAGCCACCTTGATGTTTCTCTTTTACTGTTGTATAGATTGGTCCCTGTTCAAACAAATGACACATCGCCTGCCATAAAAAGCTATGGTTATCAAAATCTAAGAAGGCATACCAGCCTTTGATACTGTTGCCAAGGGGCTTTGATTCTGCCATGCACAATATCTGGTTTGTTTCAGTTCTCAGGAAAGTAGCTGTAGTAGAGGTCAAGGTTAAAGCACTATGACTCTAACTTCTGATGGAGTGAGGCAAACTTGGCTGCAGCAAGATTTCACAAGGGTCACAAGGGTCACGAGGGTTCACAGACGACTAAGAAGTCAGTTAATCAGTCAAACTTTTATTCACATTTGTGAAATATGGATAGGTATCAAACTGAATTGTGTGCCTGTTTCAAAGCATTGAGATTAAGTTCTCTATGTTGTTTTGTCCGATAACAAGCTTTAAATATGGGTCCTGTTATTATTATTATTATTAGCCTTTTATGACTACCTCTTATTAACTCTTTGAGATCATATCAAAACGTGCTGTTAGTGGTCATAATCTTTTCATGGGTGCTTAAAGAAATAATCTAAGTGTACTTCTATATTCTATACTTGGGATGCAGAATCTGTGGCAGTGTTTGTAATATGGGGTCATTGGAGGACTCATGCTGTTTGAAAGGCAGGGGATTAAAAGAAGTGAAAAGGCCACCAGGTGAGTGTGGTGAGGCAGAGGTGCCCAGATGTTTTTCCACCACTGAGCAGCCAATTCAGCACTTTTCATGTTTCACACTGGAGTGCCACCCTGCAGAGCCTATTATGTGCCTTTATTTCAGTTCAAAGACATACTGGTAGATTTTTTTTGAACAACAGTAAACTAATTGAGTAATATTCTGATAAATTTATTCTCAGGTTCCAGCTTTTCAAAAGTTACAATTTGCCACCTTGGGACATTTTAAAAGTTTTTTTTCTCCTTTTTAAAAATAATTTAAAGACTAAACTTTCATTGAAAAAGAAAAAACTACACTTTTCCCTTTAAGCAGATCATAACACGCCCCACCAAGACTTTATTAAAGTCACGAGGTATTCTAGGGCAAAACAATTAATACAGACTGGAGATACGATTGTTTACCGACTTGCATGTTTGTATAGAGTGAGCAGTTCAGTACAGTTTACCTTTCCAAGTTCATTTGGTTACGCAATGCCGCTGATACTGACGTCTGATGTGTTTGAGCACAGTTAAGCATTTGCTTGTTTAACTGGGACATACTTTTATTCTTGTGTTTTTCTTAAATGCCCACATAGGTAATGATGAAGATAATAATAATGATACATGAGATGATACTAAAGATATACAGTCTCATGACCTGATGAAACCGAGTCACGAGCTGTTGTATGTTTGCCTCCAGTCTAATGGAAGTAAACAGGTGTGGTATAAGGACACTGCACAGTGATCTAAAAACACATAGGAGCCCTCATTACCTGCGGTTCAATGGGGAGGAAATGCATCCATTCATTGTTCTGACAGGAGACGCAGTATCTGGTTGCTATGACCAGAAATCATTGAAGTGTGTTGATGAATTACCTGCCGAACCAGATTCAGTGTGAAGTTGTGGGTTGGTTCAGGAAATGATACATTTTTGTTGTCCAGGAAATACACAGTGAATGAATCTGGAATCAGATTTCTATTATTTGAAAAAGCAAACACGGTTGTCTCAGAAACAATATCCTGATAAAGTCATAGTGGAAGCACAGAGTGGGAATTCAACTTGAAAAGAGTCCTTGAACCCTACTGATTTAGAATTTTGACCAGAATATAAGAAAATGTAGCGCTAAGGCAACAGACCAACCGTGCATTTAGATTTTCTGTCATCCACTTTATTTATTCCCAAGTTTTATCAATCTAGCTATGTACTGTATTTAAACATGGATCTGCTGTTTACAACATGACCTGTAGAGGTTTGCTTTGGTTTCAGTCATTCTCAAACAAGTCAACAAATATAAAGCCAACTGTATTGTGTTGGCTTTATATTTACAGCACCAGAGTAATTTACCATAAATACTTCCCTGTTAATATTTTCCACTCTCTTACAGTCTCATGTATTTTAGTCTCATAACATTTCGTTTTAGTGAATAGCAAGGCAAGTTTATCTATAAAGCATCATCATACAAAAACAATTGAAAGTCCTTTACAGAGTTAAAAACAAAACAAAAACCAGAACAACAAAAACATACAGTAAACAATTCAAACCTTTTATAAGCATTACACATTTTAATGCGGCCAGTTGTGTTTTATGTTTGAATGCAAAATACCTTTTAGCTTTCATTGTTAATACTTAATCCAGTCATATAATGAAAGTGCATCTCATACTTTCTCCCCTTGGAGAAGTTGTAGAAGGTTAGCAGAGCAGTAGAGAGGTGTGTCCACACAGCTCTCATGACAGGTACACATGGGGAGGGGCTAGATTACTGAGCTGGCAGTCAGTGCACAGTGAACATTACACCTGTTGCACTTCCCAGGCTCTCTCTCTGCTTCTCTCTCCCTCTTCCTGTCCCTCTCTCTTCCCCTTCTCTTTCCCCTCGACCGGCCTGAAAACACTTGAGAACTGACGGTCTCGCCATGGATCCAAACGAGGCCTGCGGGAGTGAGAAGGAGAAGGAAAAAGAAAAGGAGAAAGTGATAAAGAGGAGGAACCGACCTGTGTTCCTCAGGTACCTGGAGAGGAGGAGGACAGACACTATTGTAGCCGATGAAATGGCCAAAGGTGACATCAACCTGGGGACACTGGTCAGGAGGAGTCAGTCTGACAAGACGGAGTACAGCGCTAAACTTAAAGGTACACCTGACAGATAATGACCTCCCCTGGGGTCAAAAACTATGGCAACAATTTACACACACGTGAGACTACACTCAGTCTGCAAAACTCTCTCAACTAGTTGATTGCAAACTTGTTAACAACACAATATCTGTGGGAACTTTAAACCAATGTCTAGTTGAGATGGACTGTAAATGCACAATTAAAGCCTTGAGAGCAAACATTGAACACACTTAACATACTTACATATACAGAGTATGCACGGCTCTATAGCTCTGGATACTGGGCACCTGTTGTGTTACTATGTGTTGAGCAGGAGATACTCCCAAAGGGATGAAGCCACATATGCAAACTGTGCTCCAAACTCTGGCACAGAGGAGTGGCTTTGCAGTGTTCCAGACCAGCTTGTAAACAAGAGCTGAACATCATGGAAAAGTAAATTACAATTCAACTATTTAATTTCAGAGATACCAGTCAGTTATTTATTACAGTTTGTATCATGTTGGATCTAACTTTTAGAATTAGGCCAGATTGCATTGTTTGACCCAGAAAGGAAGGAGGCAGTCAAAAGATGTGACTCGTGTTTAAAGAAACAAATCCTTAATCCAGCTTTGTGTTGCCTCATCAATACAGCTGACTTAGTCTTTTCACACACACGTCATAATTCAGAAAAATGGCCTTACCTGTCTTTAGAGTGCCGTCAGTGACTGGGAATGCTGCACTTCAGGCAAAATGACTTACATCACCATGTAAGCAGGGGAAACTATTTTAGATTAGAGAAGTATGAAGGAGTTCCTGTGCCACTGTTTCCCTGACTGTGAACGTGGCACATGATCTGGACAAAGTCATGAGTGGCACCTTGTTTAGAATAACAAGTAAAGCCTACTTTACTTTGCACTGATAGCTTTCACACTCACTGACACAGACGCACTTGCCATATCAGCAGCTGATCTGTTACCTGAAATAGAGGACACTCTCCACACCTTTGTATTGTCTGTTTTCTTGACCAGCCTGCATCATGGCAGGCAGGGTTGTCGAAAAAAAACACTGCTGTGTTTTCAGTAAACCAACCCCCCCCCCCTTCCCTCCACCCTGTTGGACTTCAGTCTCACACCTGACTCACAGTATGCATATTTACAGTGGTATTACCATTGCAAATATTGACAGAAACGATGACTTCACCGAAAGAGGAAACATGTGAGCTGCTGCTCGACCATCAGTTCTCATCTGCTTGTCAGACAGGTTGGTCAAGCTACACCGAGGCAACGTGACATCATTTAGTGTAATTATTCACAGTGGATACATTAAATAATTCTGACAATTATCAACCAGCACTAAACTCTAATCAAGGGGCAGTAGTGAAGAAAATATTATCTTTGTTCAGCTTTTAAGCATGTAGGGACAAGAAACTTCAATGTGGGTAACAGTATGCTGTTTAAAGACTAAATTATCAACTTCCAATTAGTATATTATGGTTTAACAAAAATCAAACACTATGTAAACTAGATACAATAAAAGATTACAGCCCTCTTAAATGGAAATACATTCATGTAAGATTTTTTTCTAACTCTCAGGCACTTTCACTCTGTAAAACCCCACTGTGCACTTTGCTGTGCAGGAGAGACAAACGTGTCATTTTTCTTCAATGCGATACATGATACACCGTGCCTTGTATTCAGACGGTCTTCTGTTGGATCACTTTCAGTGAGCTGCCACAGTGAAAAGCCCTGTATCCACTTTCATGGGAACTCCTGTGCTGGCAACCAGACCTCACCATATATAACACTGGCAGGAATTAGACAGCACAGCTTAAATCAGCTTTTTATCAGCTTTCTTTTTTTTTTTAGCAGGTCTATGGTAAGGCATCTTAAGGAGTTTTGAATGGGACACATTTCAGATAGAATTATACTTGCTTTTCCTAGATATTTCCCATCATAATTTTTTAGCTTGCTTTACATTGAGAAAACACTGGATTAAAAGGTGACATTAAATGAAAGGTGCTTAAAGAAAGCAAGTTTTTAATGTGCCTCACTTGATCTCTCATTACGGTTTCAGAACATTTTTAGGGTCTCTATTGACACTGACAGACATGAGACCCTTCATGGTGCTGTTGAAGCATGAACATCATACTTCTTTAAATAGCATTAACATCATTTAAAGACTACTTCAGATGCACCTATAGGGAAAATGTAAGTGGATCTATTCCAGAGCTTCATCCGACTCAATCAACAGATAACCATATTGTTTTCTTTTAGTATCACCAGGCATTCACAGGATTATTAATAACGATGAGGGAAAAGGCTTTGGATGACACAGTTCAGCATCATGTCATTGAAAAAAAAAGTTTAACAAAGTTTTACTTGTTACCACTGAAGAATTTGATTTCAGGTGCAAGTGACTGCTAAAGTCATCTGTGAAATATTTCCAAATGTTCCGAGCAAGCCAAGTCAAGTGAACTCTTTTATATAACACACTGAAAAACAATAGAAGGTTGGCCCCCAATAAAGTAAAAAGATTCAGCAAAAAAACCCCAATAATACACGAGCAGATACAAATAAAAGTGGGTGTGGAGCAGAGTAAAGCAGCTTCACCTGATGGTCAGGTATAAAAAGGTGATCAGCTCACAGAAAAAGGAGGACAAAACTCGGCCAATGTTACAATCATGCATTCCAGCTAAACACATCCTTACTTGAAATTAAATCTATCCCTGTGAGGCGTGTAATGCTGCTTGTTTTGTGAGCTTTTCAAAGGCAGTAATTCACTTTTGCAGGTGTTAAATGAATTATTATTTCTAATGAAAAAAAAATCAGGTATAACTGTAAGTAGTGTTGCAAATGGAAAATAATCAGATCCACTTTGGAGTCAGCCATGTGTGAACACAATCTGCACAATGCTCGCATTGATGAGACAGTAACGTACACTGGCTTGAAACACATGACCAGCAGTGCTCAGGTAAAGCAAAAGGCAGTTGCTAGTCACTCTATCTTTCCCTTTCTATGGGAGCATTCAAACCATGTCTGTCATCCCCATCGCCTCCAATGAAAATAGAAATATACTTCCTTAATGAAATGAAAAGAAGAAAGGAGAATGTTAATACACCTGTCCTATTTGACATTGAAAGTCTTTTACTTCTTGCCTGTTTTACTATTGAGTCAAAATCTAAATGTAAAAAGAACATTACCAGCTATAGTAAAAGGACGTGTTTAGACTAATCTTTACCTGGATAACTACCTGCATGCTGCCTTAGGTGCAACTTGATATGCTGTAAAGACTGGTCTGTTAATATTCTGTACACTTGGACTCAAATGAACTTAATCTTGTTTACATGCTACGTGTGAGCTCATGTGTTAAATTACAGGCTGAATCAGCCTGTATGTATGTGCATGCATGAACGTTGAGTGTGTATCCCTGTGTGAACCTGTGTGACAGAAAGTGATGTCGTATGTGTGTTTATCATTATGTGTCGGTCCCCACACATGCACACACATACATCAGCCACACACGCCTAGTCTGAGCAGATGGAATGCCTGAGCACGCTGAAGCATTACATCAGCGGCCACGATTAGTTCCGTAACCTGACACGGGCCCTCGCAGCTCTCTGCTCCTCATATCCCCACCCTCCTCCTCAGAGAAGGAAGTGGTGTGTAGCGTCGATTAGGCAGCGAGGAAGCATCCCTCTTCCCTGAACAGACACTCCTGCCTGCCATGCAAAGCACAGAGCAGCCACAGACTGATTAGGCAGCAGAGCAATAAAAGAGAGAGAGGAGCGAGCCTGACTGGCATGTTAAGTGAGGCCTTTTGGCGCTCGAGTCAAAATAATTAGATCACCATGAAATACAGTGATCTAAAAGGCTGCTCAGGCATCAAGTGGATATGTTAGGAAAGATGTAGGATTTTTCCAAGCATGTAGAAGCCCATAGGGCTTGGATGTTTACCAGCATTTCAGCAAGTGTACATATGCCCAAGATGGCCTTAATGTTTTGGCAATAACATATATTTAAATTGCACAGTTTGAGCAAATGAAGGTGCGCTGAAATCATTATTAGTTTCCTATGTCCTTGTAAAACCGTTATGTTTCATTAAAGCTCCCATGAGGAGTTTCTAGCTGGTTATGGAACAAAAAAGTAAACAAGGATATCAACAACACAATTGACAATTTTGTCTTGTAATTTGAGATACCTGTAACCACAGTGAGGGGGTAGGGGTCAGACAAGATGATTTGAAGTATGCTAGGTTAACAGGTTTTTAGGGCCTGTGCACCGACATTGTCGGCAAAGGCCCCTCTTGAAACCCAAGGAATTATTATTATTATATTATTTCTTTCTCCTGACTTTTTTTTTACCCCAAATTATTGACCTTTTTAATCTGGCTTTTAACTTGGAGTAATTTCCTTTTAGCCCTCGTCTGCATTATTACTTTTATGACCATTGTTTTAACATTAATTTATATTTATTTTATTTTATTCTATCTTATTCTATCTATTTCTTTTTTAATTATTTTTTAAAATGTATTTATCTGGTACTTATTTGATTTATTTTAATTGATTGATTTTATTTTAATTGATTTCATTTTCATTTTTATTTTATATCACAATCCTTTACCTTGTTTTAGTCTTGTATTATTTGTCTATTGCTGTTGTTTTCTGTCTCGGTTTTTTGTGAAGCACTTTGGGCTGCATGTTTTAATGTATGAAAGGTGCTATATAGATAAAAATGAGTTGAGTTGAGTACTGCTTTGTCCACAGGGGGTGCCAAAACTGACATAAACAGAAAGTCCCTCAGAGGAGTTTTAAGCTAGAAGCTGTGACTGCCTCAGTGCATGAGATGATGACCAGCCACCTAACGATCACATCTGAGCTCATCTTACAATATTCTTATTATGCCATCTTTTTTTTATTTAGAGAAAATGACAGCACACGACTTGTCCACCCCGCCCTCGCCAGCTCTGGACCCAGAGGAGGTCCGTTTGAGGAAGATGAACCGCAGGGAAAAGGTTATTCAGGAGCTTGTGCAGACTGAAAAGGACTACCTCCTAGACCTGGAGCTGTGCATCAGAGAGGTTGTCCAGCCTCTACGGAATGTGCAGGTAAATCATTTTCAGGATCCACTATGAACTCTCTGGCTGGCTAAGTATGGTATTAGTTGAATGATTTCTCAGTCTATTAATGTTACAACAGCAAAAGGAATCAGCTACTGTACATTTTCAGAAGAGTCTCCAGTCCAATTTGGTTCATATTTACCAACTTCACATTGTCATCCTTACCCAGATCTTGTCCTTGATTATAATATTTAAATACAAGCCAGCCAAGGAGTGACTGTATATAAATAATATATTATTGTTTTTTTGTTAATTAATGGAGGTTCTAATTTATTGATATTTTTAAGAAACTCTCAACAGCTGTTTTAAGTTTGCATCAGAAATATCAAATCAATCATTTTAAAGTACATTCTTTACTTGTCTTTTGTTAGGCTGTGGATGTAGACAGGATGTTCACCAACATGGAGACTGTGTGTGAGGTATCTGCATCGCTCCTTCACAGACTACACGAGGCCATGGCTGACCCTGATCCAGAGGCAGTTGTTATAGGTAATGCCATTGTAACTTAAGTTTATTATTATTAGTTGTTGACTTTCAAAGTATAACCAAAGATTTCTACCCTCTTTCCTATCTATAGGAGATGTATTTATCCAAGCCAAGGCAGCTTTAGAAGATGTGTATAAGATTTACTGTTACCACCATGATGATGCTAACTCGTCACTCAAATCCTATGAGAAAGAAGAAGAAATAAAGCAGCATTTCACCACCTGTGTATTAGCTCTGAAGTAAGTCTAGTTACTTCCTTTGAAATGATTTATAAGTTATAACTTCCCTGATATTCTTAACTATATGATTTTTTCTTGTCAATATGATAACAGTGATATAATTTCTTTTGTTTCTCCAATTACAGGAAAATCTATGACCAAGAGTGAGTAACCTTTAATTTGCTCCCTTAAAATTTTGTAAGATATTTCAAATAAATTAACCATCACAAATACACTCTCATTGTTTTCTGATTCCAGTATTTTTGTAGGAGTTTCTAATGTCACACATTCACTAGATATGTAATCTAATGGGCATAGCATGTGAATGTTGACCGCTGTTGTATTTTTATTTTCCAGAGGGAAACCAAACTTGCTGGACATGGGTTCACTGATCATCAACCTGTCCAGAGGATCATGAAGTACCCACTCCTCCTCAGAGAGCTCTGGCAGGCCACACCCGAGAACCACCCTGGACAATCCAGCCACTGCAGGAGGCATTCACCGCTGCCAAGATCATCAATGTCAACATCAATGAGTTCAAGAGGCGCAAGATATAGGTGAGATTTCGTTCATTTGCACTGGCACGTGATGCAGTAGCAGCGTTGAGAAAGTTAGTGGAGCTGGATTGTTTGTAGACAGTGCTGAGGTTGACTGATGAAACACTAGTCTTGCTCTTAATTCAAATAAACATGTGGCAGAGTAGTGGGTGGACAATTGAAATAAGGAGTATCAGCATGATTCTTTATCCATAAAATGAGTAAAGAGTGGTTCGGAGTTTGCAAAGGAGAAAGCAATTAGATGCAAAATTAATGAATGAATAGGGTAAATAAAATGACCGTATTTGCTAAGGCTTTTAGATACTGACTCACTGGTAGAACTGAAACATAATACGTTTGGGACCTACATCTAAATAACACTTTGACATAAACTGTTTTTATTCATCTGGCTTTGGCCAATTCAACTGACCACAGGAGTCCAAGTTTCAATACTATGTGTGGACAGTTTGGAATGACCAGTGATTTTGGCATTCAGATATGCATTGCCATTACCATCAACTCTGACAAGACAAAGCTTACAAGTACAACATATTACCATCCTCCCTACCCTCTCAGGGATGGAGAGAATCCATTCATTGCATTACTTTTATTATTCTTCGCCCACACTCCGGCAACTTCTTTACACAGCAACACCTTTATGGTAGAGTCACTTTCAAACCAACAGCCCTGACACACCACGTCTATCCATCACACCACTGTGCTTCAAGAAGTTCTACTTTTGGAGGGATATATTTAATTCCTGTATTCTAAAGCATAAGCTTAGCTTGACACAGAAAGGCCCCAGCCTGGATTTCAACCTGGACCTCTTTCTGTGAAGCAGCAGTGCTAATCACAATACTCACATGCTCCCTTGTACTCCCCACGTGTTAGGGTTATTCAACCCTCCAGTTCAGTCTGATAGTTCAAATTCATGTGTCACCGTCCAGTGGGAGAAGGAAAGACAAAACTCTTGCTCAACACTGAAAGGCCCAGGCTTTGATTCAAACCTTTACCCCTTCTTGCTCTCAGGGAGCTGTGCTAACCTTTACACTATCTTGTCTGTGCTTGCTACTCCTGAATGATGTGCTTTTCTGTTTGTTGTGGTTGTTTAACAATCACAGTCCACTGAGAGAAAGCTAGAACAATCTATCTCCACACAGGAAGGCCCTGACTTGGATTTGAACCCTGAAGCCTTTAGCTGCGAGGCAGCAGTGCTTCACACCCTACTAACGTGCAGCCTGTCAGTCAAGACATTTATATTCATAGAGAAGTCAAACTACAGTTGTAAAATGCTTACTTGTCAGTTTTTTTTTTTTTTACTTTCCAGTGAATTCTAGAAGGTCAAAATCCTGACCCAGCGTCCAATAAGAGAACGACAGAGAACTTTAGCTCTTAACTCAATAAGTTAATGGATAAAGTGACAGATGTGCTACCACAGGCTGAAATCGAAGCAGCATGTTACAATAATTTGACACAATTGACACAAGGGACGGCATCGAGTCCACTGAGCTATGGTCCTGCTCTACCTTGAGGGGAGTGTTTGGATTAGTATTTATTGCTGTACTGCATAACTTTAAGTTAGATGCTTATTTTTACGATCAACTAATATTTTGCACATCAGCATATGTACAAGAACATGTAGACTATTACAGTAAGATTGAATAGTTAGTTAAACTATGTTTGTTTGTATGTATCCTCCATAGTCAGTCTCACTTTAACCCCCACTTAAACACCCATGTCCCTTCGAGGAGATGCAGCATTTTTCCAGGGGCATTAATGCTTTGTCATAACGCCGTCCTGCTGCCAATGCAGACAGATCAATGAGAACAGAGCAGGTTGCTTGTGGGTTATACTCTGTGCTGCCTATGTCACAATGATTCAAGGGTAACTCTCCCCATTTGGTTCCACATTCTTACTCTTTTACTTGTTTTTTACTCTTAGTTATGAAGTAACAAGCGAGTGGAGGATGAAGGCTTTCTGAGGGGCAAAACTACACAAGTTCAACATCCATTCCATCCGGAAAAAGGGCGACAGGTTTGCTGGGTATCTCAAGATCCTCCAGGAGTTGAACCACAGGTAAATCAATGAAGTAATTATAGAAAATACAAGGAAAAAAGACTTAGGTCGTATGTTGTCCAAATGTAGAACTGTTGATATGCAGATCTTTGTGGTTTTGAAAGTAGAGAAACAAAAATTAAAGGAAAGGCATAACTGGCACTTAGCTTTCATTTCTGCAGAATAAGCAAACTCCTCTTTCTGTAGGTGAGAGATGAAGTTTTTGATAGAGAAGAGAAGCTCTTCAGGAGTCTGGAGAAAGCAGTCCGGCAGCTGGTCAAAATGTTCAATGTTACCTGCAACAGATTCAGGTACGTACATATTACTTCTTTATTCTAAAATAAGACTGTATGTGTTTTCAGGGTTTGAAATATTTAATGAGACTTTTTCTTCTTTCCTTTCTCAGGAGATGGTGCCTTTCGCTGCTCAGAATGTGCAAGACATGGAGAATATCATCAAAGATCCAAACAAAAATGGCACTAACGGCTCAACACACAACAATGGAAATGACCCTTATAAGCACTGTGTAAGAATTGCTGTTTTTTACTTCCCTGATGTCATGACTTACCTATGACTTGTTTTAGAGAGCAGCTTCTACCTCTTCCATAATTCTTCTGCATTTGTGCGTGTCCTTGCTTTGCGGTATTGTTCCTGCATGACCTCATATTCACCCTCCAAACATGAGTCACCCATCACTTTACTGGAACTTTCTTGCCCTCTGTCCATTATATTAATCCTCTTCTTCTGTGCCTTTAACCTTCCTGCTAAGTCCTTCAACACTGCTACCCTTTCCTACTCTCCTTTCTCCATGGATCCACTGTTTCCCGCTCTGAAACAGCTTCGAAGACCAAACAGCTTTGAAAAACAAGTCTTTGAATAGCATCTTTCACAGCAGCAATTGTTTCACAAGCTTAACAAAATAAGTGTGGACACAAATGCACATGTTCTCTATAAAAGAAAAATGGGACAGACATTATTTGCATGAAATAATTTGCATTTGCCTGTTATAATCAAAACCTGGACAGTGTAAGCAACAGATGGACGTCTTTCCACTTAATGTATTTGTACTGCCAATTACATGCTTTTGCACTTTGATAGTAGAAAATAGCAAAAATCCGTTGTGTTTGCTGAAGGCTTTTCTTAGCCCAACTATATCATTACTCTCATTTGTTTGCATGTAAATTAAGCTGCAGCAGCTCTGTTGTTTTGATTCTTTTGTTTTTAACTTTAAGTTATACTTCTACTCTTCTTCCAACCGAGAAATTGGAAAGATAACACGTAATTGTAATTTATTTATATAGGATAGGATTTAAACCATCTTATTAAAACCCAATATAATCGTTAAAAGTGCTTGTGTGGCTAAGTGGAAATCTACTATTCATCATCTGCCCTCTGTTGATGCCTTCTCTCAGAAAGACGTATGGAGCGCCTGGTCCTCGCCCCCCTCCTCTCCCTGCAGGGCATGTTCACAGCCCCACAAAAGCTCATCCAGAAGCGTATGACAAACTGCTGGATTACTGCAGCCGCTTGGAACGCTCCTCTTCTTTCTCATCCTCTCATCCCTCTCCTTCACCGGTGTCAGAGGACCCGGCTGGTCCCGCCAGGAGGGACTATGAAGCTCTTAATGCCTTGCTGGTGGAGGAGTTGCAGAGGGTTCAACATGGCCGCCCATACTATCCTCACTAACTGTGTGTTGTACTTTGTGGCACTACTCAGAGGGCTGATGGATAGAATACTACTGGTGCCCCATCTGCACACCAGCTACCAGTGAGCATCCAAGACATAAAACACATTGTTAGACACAGGCTATTTATAGTCTTTTTGATATTGAAACTAAAAAGGCTCTATTTTTACCTCTCCAGGTTCCTTTGTCAAACATTGCTGAAGTGCAGAACAGCATCATGGAGGAGCTGAACAACCTGGCTTTTGTCAAGGATAATGTGCAGAAGCTAATGGAGCGAAAAGTCAGCTTTGAGAGACAACGTGACAAGGAAACAACGGTAAGAATTTGGAAATAATCTAGAACATAGGGGTCATATCTATCAGTTCAGTAACAGGTTTACAGTACAGGACTTCATTGGGAGGGGTGTACTTTTTTAAAATTTGCGAAATAGAGCGCTAACATCAGTGGACAGCTTCTACTGCCAATAAACTTAAAAACATTAAATAAAATGATCATGACTAAATTGCAAATTATAGCCAGGAATCTGTGCTATTCAGATACCAGATCAGTTGTTGTTAATGCAGATCAATACAAATTCCTGTATATTCCTCTGTCTTTCAAAAAGTGGTGAACTAATTTGAAGCCATCAATGAGCAGCTATGAATCTTATCAAAGGCAGAGACAGAAAGCAGCTTCATGCTGTGATTAACTGCAAGACCTAGTAACCCAAAGCTGCATCAGTTACCTACTCCCTAAAGGTTACATATCTGTGTGTGCCTGTGTAGGTGTACACATGTGCAAACACCTGTACATGTATAAGTGTGCTCAGCCATGTAAATAGATCCACTTGAACTCATACTCCCCCTGTGCAAAGATAACTCCATACCCACACACCAGACCCACTTCAAACATACCACCAACATACTTTGTGCTGTGCCGTCTTGCAGGTGCCAGAGGTGCAGCATCAAACCGAGGAGCAGCGTGCCCGGCTGCTGGCTGAACACCCACTGAGCCGCATTTACCAGCTGAAGAGGAAGTGTAATGGCTGCCAGGAGCAGGACCTCAGCCTGCTGGAGGGGGAGCTGGTGGCCCTGTTGGAGGACACAGACCCACTGGGCAGCAGCAGCCGCTGGCTGGTTCACACAGGAGGCAAGTGTGTGCATGACGCATTGTGTTAGTCAGACACACAAGGTGAATTAAGTTATCACATTAGCTCATCTGCAGGTAAAGTGCTCCTTTTGTACACATTCCTCTGTGAATACACCTGAATCTATTAGACAGCTCAGACTGTGTTGACGCACCAAACTTTACTTTCTGACACCGACAAGTCAGCACACAAAATCAGTCCCAGGAGCTCCTGTGATGTCATGGTTGCTGGTACCTCTTTGCCTGCCTCTTGAGATGGTTGCCTCACAACAGGGCCAACATAGCTTGTCTCCATCTCCCCTCCACATCTCGTAGAGGCACCTGAGATCTCGATGTCTCGTTTGGAACAAACCACTGCACGCTGTTAGCGGTGTTACTTAGAGTACAAAGCTTCTCCCTATGGGTATTGGGAAACAAGGACGTAGAGACGCCGCATTCTTGCACACCTCTCTGTAGTCTGCAATAACAAGTTCTGTTTTTACGAGCTCTAGAAAAAAAAAAGTGTGTGTGTTTCTTGGTGTGAAGTACATTCTTCACAGACTTGTCTTTTCCTCTGGGATTACAAGCATTCCCAGGAAGTTGTTGTTCATTCTGCAGTTGATATCAACACTATGAATATGCTTGGCTCATATTTACTCATTCCTCAGTTCGCTCCCTTGATTTGAGATTGTGAAAAGAAATGCTCTAGCTCATGGTTGCAGCCCCACAGTGCAAGACACACACTCCCATGTAATGAAAACTCATTCAAATCACAGAAACAATGCTTTTTAACTTTTATGAAGCTGCTTTGTGAGTACACTAGACATTTAAAGGAACAGTTTACTCTGATCAAATGGTTGTCCACTATGTTTTATGTCTTTAACTGACACGTGTCTCCTCAGAGGATGTACAAATGGAATTTCAATTATAGTTCTTAAATTATCATTGAATGCACTTGACTAACTCAATGTTCTGGTTACTCTTGGCCTCCCAATTACCTCACTAAGCTTTTCATGGGAGTAATTCTTCGACAAATACTTCATGGCAGCTGTGTTGACTTTTTCCTGTATTTTGCAAATGTTTTAAGGTGCACAACAGGGGCATGCTCAAAGGGCTGGGCAGGGGTGGCATGAACCCCATTTGAAATCTGATAGGCCACCCCAAAATCCCAAACTATATTGTACTGTGGCTGGTGCAGGTGGAGAAAGCTAGCGGTCTTAGCAGTTTGCAATCAACCCAAGATAGCGAGGTAGCATCAGAGAGCTTAAAGATGACAGAGTGGGGTTCTCCTCGCTGCAGTTCATTTTGCAGAACTTAGCAGTCGACCTTACAATGCCAGGTCACCACAGCGCTATATTCATTAATCATACAGGAGAAATAGAAAATAGACACAGCTTACACTAACTCGTCACTAAATGAGAGTCCTCTCTAGGTAGGAATGTAACATTAACTGGGGTCTCAGAGAGTATCAAGTTGTCTGTATGATGAAACCAAAACAGAAAGGTGGCACCACCTTGTGGTGCTACCTGGTACTGCAACAGTATTACAACAACTAGATAGATAGATAGATAGATCTTTATTTGTCCTTAATAGGAGATTTGTTGCCACCGTCTGTACAGGAATACATGTATGAACACAATAAACAATAAACATCCACCCAGCCTCACAGCAATGCCACATATATACACACCGGACACATATGAACAAACTGGACACATATAAAACACACAGAACACACACTGAACACATATGAACACACTGGACACATATATGCACACCGAACACATATAAACACACCGGACACATTACAGTGGCATTCTATTTAGTGGCATTCTAACTAGACAACAACTAGTAGCTTCTTTGCATTTAAATATAGCACTTTTTTTTTGCTCATACTTTAAATTGCAGAAAAATACTTCACTCAACATTTTGGTATCAAAATGTTGCAAATAAATGTAGTTGGGGTGGGCAGGTGTTCACATGCAATTTTTTAACTACTATAAATTGTGACTTTGGACAAGCATCTTCTTTTTTAATCCTTGAATTAGAAAATTATATGTCACCACTCTGTTGTGCTACTTTTTAAAGTTAAAAAATCATACATAGGAACACAAGATCTGCATTATGCTTTAATGTTAGTAGTGCAAGTAGATTAGCAAAGACAGAAATGGTTAATAAATGCTGTTCATTGATCGCTCCGGTTGAGGCACCTAATTTAAAAAGTCTGGACATGCCCCTGAACCACAAACCGTGTGACATTCACATCTATTATAATTGGATATAGGCATCAACATACACATCTTAATACATACTGAAGTTATCTGGATGGCTCAACTAAAAAGTGAGAATTTTTAAGTTCACTTTATTAGAACTAACCCTTGACAGTTGATTCAGTCAGGCATCCTCACAGACTGTCCCTCTGTCGCATTTAGGTGAACAGGGCTATGTCTACTCCACATTCCTGAAGCAGTACAACCCTCTAAGGGACTCCATGCGGGCGGGCCAGATGGTCAAAGACCAGCAGCAGCAGCAGCAGCAGCCACAGCCTGTCATGGTGGATGAGGACTTTGACGACATCAGCCTGTTTGTGTCGGGCAGTGGCAGCAGCAGCCTGCGCAGCTTCAACCTCAACACCACCGACAGCAGCTCAACCAACTCGGGCTTACAGGGGGAGTCAGAGAGCCCTGGAGAAGTGGAGGAGTCAGTGGACGGGGATGTTGAGCAGGTGTGTGTGTGTGTTGTGGACTTTATGTGCTGTATAGCACCAGATGGGCAATTTAAATATGCTGCATTGTTAGGATTAAGAGAAAAGCAGAGAAGAATGTAAACCAGTCTTGGTTGGCAGCTTTGGAACAGTAAAGGTCAAGAAGGTTTTTCTAAATACATGCCATTAACCCTTTAAAGCAACTTAAAATGAACCAATAAGTGAAGTCTTAAAAAACAAAAATGACAAAACATGGACATAGCAATCCATGCACCTTACCTACCACAAACGTTCCTTATCACTTGAGAAACCCAGTGTCAAATAAACAGGGTGGTTTCTATGGCAGGACAGTAAAACTGAGGTGTGGAGTCATATAGACTTGATGAGCAGAAGCTCAGCAGCCAGTCCTAAAAGCTTTAAAGTGTCTTAGTATGGCTTGCTTTGCACTTCAATTCAGTCAATAACATTACTAGATGTAGGAGTAATAACACTCATTGCTTTTTGTCATCACGACTCACCAGTTTAGCTCTGATCCACATCAAAACATGAAAGTGTCTTAAGATATAAAATGCTAGGACAATAGATTTTAACCAATGAAAATCAAGATATTGTTGACTTCCTGTATATTTGGAAAGCTGATAAACACTGCCACCTACTGGACTCATGGGAGGGTACATTATGACACATGGTATACGTTGAAGTTTGCCATTAACTAAATGTTGATGATAAAGTCAGTAATGTTGCTCAGTCTGCATCCTCACACAAAACAAATAAGTATACTATTCCTATCCGTATTTCAGGATTATTATTGCTTCCTTGATAACATCTATTTTTGTCACTCTCCACAGTTCTACGCCGTTTATGCATTTCAAGCACGCTGTGACCAGGAGCTGACCTTACAAGAGTACCAGCATGTCCGCATCCTCCAGTTCTCTGACCTGGGAGGCAACAAGGATTGGTGGTTAGCCGAGGCTAATGGACAGAAGGGATACGTCCCGGCCAACTACCTGGGCAGGATGTCCTATGCATAAATATCTTATCATAGGAGATTCAGACAAACAAACCAAGAACACTCACAAAAGCACTTTGTGAAATTTCAAACATAACCCACTAACTCTGTAATTGAAGTTATCCTGACTGCAGCGCATCACATTTCTGCTAACTTGCACTAAGGAATGTTGTCAGTTGTCTCATACCGAAAGTGTTGTATCTGCTTTGTCTTCAGACATTACGGCTAAACCAATGAGACTCATTTATCTGTGATGAAGAGAAATACTTGTAGTAAAAAAACAGGGCACTGTGCTGAGCACTTTTGTACTTCAGTGTTGTTCATGTCGAAAATGAAGTGATGTATTCATGAATGTATGTAATGTATTGAAGTTAATTTTATACGTGAAGTGATTTACAGAAGAAGAAATGTTACATATGAAATAATTAATACATGAAGTATAATGTCTTATTGTAAATGTGAAATGAAGAAATCTGTCATTTACATATATATTGTCACAAATAAACCTTATCCAAGATCTACCCTCAGTTTGTCTGCAAAAAATAAGGATATTTTTTCAATATCACAACTTGCTACAAAGTCACCACTACAGCCAGTTTATAAGAAGAGGAGATTTAATGGCATTTGTTGATAAAAAGTGACAGTCACTCTTTCAATGGTTAGATTTGTTAGGACAGAGCGAGGCACAGAGTCCAGCAGCATTTACACAAAGACAGATTCAAGTATTTGACTGAATGTTGTTACTACATATACAAACATACTGCTCTGACACAGATTCCACAGCATTTATTTTCAGATTCCTCCCTGCTTCCAACTTCTGCTTATTTCTTCAGTTTCTTCTGTGCTGCTTTCTTCTTCACGAGTTGTAACCGTTTCATGGCGTTCAGCTGGGACTCTTGGGATGTTGGTGCTTTATCCCCCGGTGCAGCCTTTGACCCATTCCATTGTTCCCGTTACCTCCTGCGTTGCTGCCTCCGTTCCCCCCAGCCCCTGCTTGGGAGCCACTGGGAGAGCCGCCCCCTGACGAAGACGACCCTTTCCCTTGGTTCTCCCCGCTCCCTGAGCGGTTCAGCGGCTGCTTACCGAGAGTCAGAGGAGGAGGAGGTTTAAGAGGCACCTGGCTCGAGCCGTTTCCGTTTCCGCTCCCAGGTATCTTTGCGCCTCCAAGTCCGGACTTGGCTCCTGCCAGCCCAGACAGGCCAGCAGGTTTCTGGGCAGAGGGAGCTGCCAAGGTCTTGTGACTCCCACTCGGGCCTGAGGAACCTAACTTGGAACTGGCAGGGAGAGATGGGTTCGTCTTGGCACCAAATGCAGCCCAGCCTGTGAGCCCACTAGCTGAGGAGGAGGAGTTGCTGCTGCTGGGGTTGGCTGACGTTGCGGATGCCTGAAAAAATAAACAGTTACCACCACCGATGATGGGATTTTCTTTTAATTCAGACCATTAAGAGACACCAGCAAACATTTTGCCCAGTCACTACTTCAAGGCAAGAAGAATAACTCAACTTTAGATGCATATCCTATTATCTGTGCAGGCTCTGTAACAGTAATTTAATTTAATGTCCTCTACTACCTTGGGTTTCATATTACAGAGATATGTTGTACATCCACAATTAAAAGAAGATGATATTTCTGCTTTATAATGTGTATTTACATTTACAAATGAAGTAAGATGGCCAAAAAGTTTGTGAATAAACTATCAAAAAAAAAAATAGTGAATATAGTAAGACCGGGCAGCTGGAAATGAGCTGGTGCCAAAAGCAGCAGCCAATGAGTTACTCAAATGTGAATCAATCACAGAAAATAATCACCTTTTTTTTTTTACTCAGTTTTTATTCTTTCACGTATTCTTTTTGAGTATCATCTACCAAAAGCTCTGTCTTCATTGCTTTGCTTCTTTACCAATAGTTTTGATATAAATTAAACCAATAAAGCATCAGTTTTTTTTTTATTCTTAGGCCCAATCTCAATGTCCTCCCTGAACCCTGAGCCCTGAACCCTTCTTGGCTTAAATGAGGTCACCTGGACAGAGATTGAGGGCAGGAGGCTGTAAGGGCTCAAAACTGTGGAACTGGGAATGGGACAGCACATCCCGACTTCTCACGTAACCTGCACAACGTCACGTAGCTCTTCTTAGAGGCATTAGGAATTTTTATTGCACTTCAGTGACTGACTGCCATGTGATCCAGGCTCTTGCCGTGCAGACTGCTTAACTACAACGTTAAAATAATACATATACAACTATAAATATGTAAATTATGCTGTCTATACACGTACGTGAAAATAAATAGATTTAGGCTGATTAAGGCTGTATTCTATATTTATAGTTACTGGCAAATTATTCTGTAATGCTAACATTGGTTGCACCTTCCATGCTTCTTGTTTACCATCTCTCCGTTTTTAATTTCATGATACAGTGTTCATTTACCCTTCCATGCTCAGAGCCTTCCCCTGGGAATCCTGTGTTCCACGTCACAATGCTATGAACTGTGGGTAATTCCATTATTCTAAGTCTGCAAAATGTCCATTTACGGAAAGGGGGCATAAAGGGCTCAAAAGTCTATGAGAGATCCCTCACACACTTGAAGATTGACAGTGGGACAGCCCTAAGCCCTCACCGACTTAGCGGGAATGTGCCTCAAAGCCAGTGAGTGTTTGAGTGTGGACATTGAGATTGGGCCTTACAGTGACAGTTAAAGGAAGTTGGAAAGTGTTTTTAGACTAACTAAAGCTTTATTAGCTCTGGTCTTTCTTGTGTTGTTGGTGCTAGGGGTAAAATAAATGTGTACTTATATTACTGTGCAATGTAGCAAATATCTATGTGCATATATTTTATCCAAATGTGCCAATCACCAATTTTTTTTTGTAAGCTAGGAAGCTTTAACTTGCTTATCTGAGCAGCACTTTTAAGACAACTGAAAAAAAACACACTCACACTCTGACCTGAATCGATGTAACCAAATGATTGCTGTCAATATAACTCTAGGGTGATCTTTAAAATGTATGCTGAAAAGTTTGAAACCTAATACCCCCTAGTGGATGTTGAGGACTGGAACACTGGCTAAGCAGCAGACTTCAGTGGTCTGATCCTGAAACAAAATATATTTACATATAGGGATCAATGCAGACTGCTTTTTTGAGCAGTTTCACATTGGCAGCTGCTGCTTGTCCCTCACTCCAGAGTCCCTACTTGCTAAGAATTTTAGTTTTTGAATGAGTATAGGGTGAACCAGGTGCACATGTTTAGTGCATTCAAAACCTACAGCGATCAAAGGACAAATACCTTTACTTCTGCTCTTTTGAAGGCTTGGAAGGTGCTGGTTGTGTCCGTCTTAGTTTTCAGCTCTGTCTTTTTCACCAGCGTGTCTTTTACAACTGGAGCTGATGATGCAGAGGCAGGGGATGGCTTCTGTGCAGGTTTCGCGGCCTACGAGACACACAGAGTTAATTTTAGACAAAAATGGTACCAGTGCTGGAAATACAAAAAAATAACATCATTATGCTCTGATAAGAAATGTAATAAATGATGACAAGCAAAAAAAAGGATTTCTTGCTTACCATGCGTTTCATTTGTCTCGTGCAGCGGGCACAATACCACACCAGCCGTGGATCATTTACTTCTTTGTCTGTCACCTGCGGCTTGTGACAGTCCTGGTGGTACAAATTATGGCACTCCTGGCACTCAACCAGTTGGTTCCCCATAGTCACTGTCATTTGTCTTTGGAAATCAAAAATACGACAACAGAGTCAACATAAGAAAGGTACTGAATGTAGAGCTAATATTCAACTTTGTTATCATAATCAGACAGAAATTCAGATTGTTGAAGCACATTTAGTTGATCTGTTGATAGTTCAGGTGTACCTGCAAACCACACATGCCAGACCCATCTCCATGGCAAAGTCATCAGCGTTGGTCTCATCGTAGTCGTTAATGTTTGGCAGGAGATCTTTGCTTGTCTGAACTGTAATTGGGGAAGCACGATTCTCCTGTTTCTCCAAGCGAGGCTTTTTGGGAGGGTCCACGTCACTCAACTCAACCCTGACCTGTTTGTAAGTAAGACGGGTCACGAGTCACAACAATGTTAAATTGTAGACACCTTTGCATTATTATGTTTTCCCTATGGAAATACCGTATGCTTGTGTATGTGTAATACTTTTAGGAAAACAATGGACCCCTCATCATGCAATCAATACTTAAATAATATAATTGAACCTCGTTTATTTTGCCTCAGAGTGTAGCTCTGCAACAATGCAGTAGGTTGAAAGGCACTTAAAACAAAACATTGGCGGAGAAAAGTGTTTTTCTTTCTGCTACTTTGTCTTTTATTTAAAAACAACGGCTACAAATCATTTTCATTGTGAATTATTATGACTTAACTTTTACAGTTTCCTTACTTTACACTTGACTTAATTACTTATTTCAAAAATGTTCTTTATAGATGGTGAAACAGGCCGGGAAGAAAAGCAAAAGTCTGGATTTTAAACAATTTTTGAATGGTCTGATTTATCTAATGAGATGCAAGAGTTTAATTGGCTCCATGTTGAGTGCAAAATCATGTCAAAATGGTCATGGTTATGCTTTAAGATTTTTTTAGGCACAACGTTGATTAAAAAGATAATAAGTAATTATCATACCTTCTCAGCGGGTCGCTTCTCCACCTCTTTTTTGCTCTTTTCCGAGCTGGATTTGCTACTACTACTGCTGCTGCTGGAGGACGAGGAGCTGGAGGACGACTTGGAGTCCTGTTTACTTAAGCTCAGTTTTGACGCAGACACCTTGGAAACCTCTATATCCTGAGGACAAACAATTATTATACAGAATATTGAACATTCTTTTGTATAAATAACATACCCATGAGAAAATGATGACTCTGGGTCAGTATAAACGTGTGATTTTCTTACTTTTTGTAATGAACGGTAGGATGAGTCACTTCCTCTGGAGAGGGAATCATCTAGTAAAGCTTTAAGCTTCTCGGCTGAGTCTTTACTCTTGGAGTGTAGATAACTGAGGCCTTTCAAAAAGATGGGATCCAACTCCAGACTGACAGGTCCAGCCATGGCTTTAACTGGGAAGAAAAAACAATGCCAGATGTTGAGGCTTCAGCTACAACTACATTAAAGTTCAGTTAGGTTCCAAAATAAGACGTCTTTTAAATACAGAAAGACAAACTAAAAGCTGGAGCTACCATAAAGATAATGTTGTGTATACATTTAAATTCGCTAAGAGCTTTGGGATTAAAGCTTAACAAGAATACATTACACTTTCAGTAACTGCAAGATAAATACACATACAAAACCATGCAACAGTATTAACAATAGTCTTTGCCTGTGTAGCCTTCTATTGTGATCAGAAGTCTTTAGGTACTTTCTCACATTTTGCAATACTATTAGAAGAACATTCAATGCTTAATACAATTTTTTATATTCATTATAAGACTTTAGACACTTTAGACTCAAGGTTCAAGGTTCAAAGGTTTCAAAGGACTCTCTGAGAATGTCAGTTTTTCTTTAGTACAGCCTGGTTCAAACAATGTGTTTCTCATATTTCACCGCTTCCATATTTTTATCACTTGCTAGAGTTTTAGAACGTTTTAGAAACTCAGCTCCTGCAGCCTGGATCCTGCTGCAGGAGAATTTGGGTTTGAAGGAGCTTGTCTCTTTGGATGTTTTTAAAAGAAGATTGAAGGCACTGGAGGAAGATGCATATGCTTGTAGATGCTTTGGCTGTTGACTTTCTGTATTGAGATCCATGATATGTTGTCATGTTTTAGAATGTTGTGTTGTTTGTAATTTTGTTGGAACGTGCTGCTGCTGCTGATCTTTACCAAGACTCTGAAAAAAAGATTATTAATCTCAAGGTTTTCTTGGTCAAAGCTGCTGTTGGTAGTCACAGAGAGAGGGACTTCAAATGTCAACACTATCCCTTCCAACCAGATTTCCTCTTAGCCCCCCAACAGAGATCGGTGTGTGCAGTCATGATAGTGCCGGACTTGTAACCAATCGGAGGAGGTAGTAGGGGCCGCCCCTTAACCAATCAGGACAGAGGATTGGAGATTAGCTATGATTGGTCTGTCATAACGGGAACAAGGGGAATAATAACACTGCTTGATACAGAGAAGGCATTGGAAAACGCAGAGATTTCGATATAGTCTCAAATTACTCCACTTACCGAAGAGTACCAATGGGCATTATGACCTTTGCTCCAAACCCAGCTGAAAAAAACAATGTTTTTACACCATTCCTACCAACAGCAGCTTTAATAAAAATAATTAAATACATTAATAAATATAAAACTTGCAAAGATGAACACAACAAAAATGTAAGAACACATAAAATGCACTGAGGTTAGTACAATCCCAAGTCAGGGCAGAGGAGGCTATAAATGAATAAAAAACAACACCAAAATTAAACTTAAAAAACAAAATATAGACATGCATTTAAAGAGACAGAGCACTACAGGACACTGCAGGTTGTTCTCCCAGGAGAGGGCTTAATTGCGATACTTTCTGATACTTCAATTATCATGATGAGCTACACTGTTTTCACATCAACCTGCCTGACATGGTATTTTATTTCCCATGGGAACTTTGTTTTAAGCTTATAGAAAGAAGGTTGAGATGAAACGAGCCTACGCCTCTGGTTCAGCCCCAAATAATCTTATTTTCCCCAACCCCTGTGTGTCTGCTTTCAAAAAATAAAAAACTCACACATCCAGCTGATGTGGTTACTATGTGACGTTATTAGTCCGGACCAGAAACAGAGAGCACTGTCACAGCAGCTGAAGTTACCTACCCCGTCAGCTGCCAGGTATGAAACCAAATCAGTAGAGGAACATTTTTAGATGAATAACATTACCTTATATTCCACTTGGGGTAAAATCCCCCCCTGTCAAACGGATGAGGCGTTTCGTTGAGAATTAACGGAGAAACACTTGCTCCTGAACAAGAAGCCACCAGCCGCGGCGGACGCTTTCCTTATGACTGAGGTGCAACCTTTAAATATGTCCGGAATCGGGAGCCATGGAACCTTGTGTGGATATTGACGCTGCTAGAGAATTTAATTTAGGTTTGATACAGTCCACTTGGATGTTAATATTTAATCACAATTATAAATGATTATTCTTGAACATTTCAAACACAAGTTGCGCGTCACTAAAGGTACAGGTAGTACTTTGTATTTTTAAACGCTGCCATAAGATGTCGCTGTGGAGCTATGCTAGCTTACACTAAAGTGTAGAAGAAGAAGAAGCACTGCACTAGGAAGCGTGTATCAAAACAACGTGGGTTCATTGAAATTGCCGGTGTCTATGTCCACATTATCAACTCTTTGTAAGTATATATTAACGACATTTAGATTGCCGTATCTGGGATGATATTTCAGCTAATACGTCTCGCTGCCAGCTTAAAAAGACACCCAAACACATTTTTCTATGACTAACATCCAGTGGTGGACAGTAACAGAGTACATTTACTTGAGTACTGTACTTAAGTACATTTCTTGAGTATCTGTACTTTACTTGAGTATTATTTTTTGGGGAAACTTATTACTTTAACCCACTACATTCAGAAGACAATTATTGTACTTTTTACTCCACTACATTTCTATTATTGCTCTAGTTACTGACTACTGTTGCTTTGACGTCAGCTCATGAATTATCTTCTCTTTTCTGAAATCTGATCCCTTAGACAGTAAAATGTGTTTCTGTAGTTCTGTTTGTCTCAGTGGTTTAGCCGTACCTGCGTCTCCACGGTTGAACTTGGAGCAAACACAGAGCAAATTTCACTCAGTTCATTTAGAGGTGGTAATGGTGGCTATAATTCTCCACCTGGGCACCCATGGCCATATCTTCAGCCAATGTCAGAGGTTTTTGAAATGAAGAATGATACGTATGGTTTGAAATGTTCTCCCTGTTTCCCACTCTGCCCAAACATACAAAAATTCACTGTCCCACCTGAGAAAGCGTGTTGAGCTACATGACATTTGTTTAATTCCAGATGAACATTTCAAACTAAGTTGTCTGTGCTTGGAGTAACTTAGTTTCTGTTTTTATTCCATTGTATAGTTTTTTAGAGATTTGAAGTAATGGTTTCTAAATAATAAAAATGTAACAGAATGTACTTCTATCTATTCTTGACTGCATTTATGTATTTTGAAAATACAATGTTTTGAGATGTTTGAAGAAGCACTTTGAATATTTAAGTATTTTTAAAAGGAAGTATGGGAGAACGGGGTTGGTTGTCACACATTTTACTGTTTTGATGATTGCTCATCATCAAAACATCTTTCAATAGTCATTCCTACATTAAATTGAAGCTTAAGGTGTTTGCTTGAAATGTGTATCCCATAGTGTGTGACAACCAACCCCATCACGGGATGGTTGTCACACACTATGGGGTTGGTTGTCACAATGGTATTTCAATGGGAAAAATCTTTTAAAAAAGGCAAGAAGGCAGAACTAAATTTGAAAGTTTAATTGCACTGACAAGTGATAGGCCTACATAACTTAATACATTTTAACATAAAATTATCAAGGAACATGAACAGGAAACACATCTTTAGGCCAGCCTATATAACAACATAAAGAACAAAACAAATAGGCCTAACAATAATGGCTGACTCAACTAGGCTACATGCAGTGACTGTCTGAGTTACAGTGATGGCAAATGTAGGGTCTGCGCACTCCAACTAATTTCACCATGCATGATTTTGCCAACATAGGGGTTGGTTGTTACATGTGACAACCAACCCCAAAGAGAATGTGACGACCAACCCCAACTGGAATTTTTTGCTAGCATCAAGGCTAACAACCATCTAACAACTAGTTAGCTAGCTAATAAAAATCTAAACTACAGCTTTCCCCTCACACTTTGTAAGGGTAACACTTGTTTTGTTATAAACCCATCGTTTAAAAGCCTAGAAGAAAAATACTGAGGAGCTGAATATTTACAATTTGACATGAAAACACAAAAAGTCGTCTCACCTCAAGTTCAGCTGTCTTACTCCAGAGAAGACTATGTAGGTGAGCTCTGATCCTAATTCTGGAAATATCCATACCTCAATTTGAGAGACAGTGCCCTGTGGTGGCGAGATATAACGAGTGTGCCAACCAACCCGTGTGACAACCAACCCCATTCTCCCCTACTCCAGTACTTTAACTCAAGTAATAATCTGACAGAGCAACTTTCACTTGTGTTGAAGTAATATTTTACCTGGAGTATCTATACTTTGACTTAAGTAATGAAGCTGTGCACTTCGTCCACCACTGCTAACATCCCTCTGTTTCTTCTCCAGAATCCCATTTACAATGCAGCACACAGAAGCAAAGCAGCTCCCATCTCTCTATCTTGAAGTTTGTCCCCAGAATGAAGAGACATGTCTCCCACTGCATACCTCCATCGCCCTGTTCCTGCTCTCCTACTGCGAGTGCAAGTCTTTCAAAGTTTTCCTTGTCTTTACCAAACCCGCCGACTTACTGTCATTGAAGAGCCAGCTACCAGAGGCTTTGGATGTGTCTGACATTCAGATGGAGGATCTGCCCCAGCTGGTGAGAGGCTGTCGTCTCCCCGCAGTGTTGGATGAAACCGGGAGTCTGTGCAGGGCAGGGCTGGCGGTGGTCCTCAGACACATCATCAACAAGACCCTAGAGGCTGACCCCCGTAGAAATGATGTGCTGGCACTGCTGGGGTTCAAGAAGACCTGTTTGAAGGCCTGTGCTGAGGTTAGTCACCCACCACAGCACAGGCACACATGAGTGAAACAATAATGAATAAGACAGTGCTGAAGTGTTTTGCACTAGTGGTGGCAAATGCTCTTAGAAAATGTTACCTTATCAAAACTTTGTTGTAATGTTAACAAAAGGTGCAACGTAAGATCTTTGAATATAAGCTTGTTGCAAGTGTCGTACTCCAGGCAGGGGTGAATAAAAAGGAAATAGGGCACAACAAAGCAAACTCAAGACCTACCTTTTTAGTCTTGCTTTTAACTGAGTTGCATCCTTAATAATAGTTTTATTTCACCTTACTTTATTTATTTGTTATCTAGTTCAAATTTTAAGTACACTGTCCCATTTTAAATTGTTATAGACACACATATATTATTTGTTCAGTCAATTTTTATTATTTATATATTTATTTTAATTTATTGTGGATTACTTTATTATTTATTTAGTTATTAATTAGATTGTGTCATTTTAAGATTTTTACAGATTAACTCAGCATTTGAATATTTTATTCTGTTTTACTTTGCTGTATTTACTTTTAGTGTAGCATCGATAGTTTCTTTTATTGGTTTAATCGTTTCGTGTTTTATTATCTTATTAATTTTTTTTTTTTGGTGAGCTTAATTTCCTGTGTTGAGTTTTAACGTCTTATTTTTCCTCCAGCATTTCCTTACTTATGTGTCATGACAGCGTTTGCTCAGTTGGTTCAGAAACTTATTTTTTATTTTTTCATGTATTTATTTTTTAGGAGGGAATTGTCCCGTCTGAGCACATCACTGCTCGAAGCATACTGTATTTCATTGTTCAAGAGTCTCTGTAGATTTTGACATTTAATTTGAGCCAAATATTAACTGTATTGATGCAGTGATTTGAGTGATTGATTTACAATGACAATTTTGAGCATGTTTTTGTTTCACATCTCTATCATTGGAATAGATTCCCTCAGAAGTAGTAGGGACTTCTCTTTACTGAAAAAATAGGCCTAGCTTCACAATTGAAATATGTCAGTATATTTCAAGCAGCCTTTATTTTTCAATTTCCCTTAGCTAGAACTAAAACTTGAAACTTCATATTTATGACAGTGATTTTGTTTTAGTCAGTGTCTTTCATTTTCTAGTGCTTTTAAAGACTTTTCTTTTCATCGCTTTCTCTACTGTCAGGTAAGCAAGTGGACCCGCCTGTGTGAAATTAGCATCCCCTCCGCTGTTGAAGAACATCTCAAAAACCCCTCAAACCAACAGCAGCAGCTCCCTCTCTCCATCCTCACCTTAGAGCGAAGGCTGGCCGAGCCCGTCAAAGTCCATAATGATGATAAAATACGCAGACAGAAACTCCAAGAACAGAGAAAGAAGGAAAAGAAAGAGTTGCCTGCAGGTCAAGAGAAATCAGCACATGAGCCTGAACCTGGACAGTCACCACAGGTCTGTGATGGACTTGAGCTCAGAGCGGCTTTGGCTAAGCTGTCTGTGGATTCAGTTCCCACCTCCGCCACCAGAGAGAACCCTGAGATCAGGAAAGTGAAGACAACAGACCTGCCTCCGCTTGAGCATGTGTTTGCTGAAGGACTCTACTTCACTCTGACTGATGTGGTGCTGCTGCCATGCATCTATCATTACTTGGTAAGGGCCTTGATGTTAATGATTTATGTTTGAGCGTTGTCAGTTATGAACCCTTGTGACAAAGGACCTTGCTCTTAATGCTTTTTTGAAGTTGTCACCTTATTTGTATGTATGAATACATGCCAAATGCTCATTTCAGGTTAATAGTTTAATATCAGCACATCTATTTTCTGTAAATACTTAATGCTTTCATTCCATTGACATCCTGTGACCTTCTCTAAATTTACTGTAAGCAAAATGCCCATCGTGGTGCTGTGGGCGATCAAGTGTATCCATACAAGGCTTTGCCTTTCAGCATTAACAGAGGCACATGATTTAAGCCTGACGCTACCTCTTATAGAAGTGCTCTTCAGGCTTTAGACCCCTCCTCGTGTGTATTTTTTAATGTCTTTATTGTGATAACTTTTCATATTATGCATGACGCACGGTTTTGACACCCCGGCACAGGGTGAGCAGACAGTACACCCAGCTCCTTTTTACATCCACCCAGGCAGAAACTTGAGTTAAGGGGACTGGCTACAGCACACTTGGCACAGGTTTTCTCAAAGGTGGTCTAGAGGCACCTGGCAAAGAGTGATAACAGTGTACGGGAGGGTTTCTATTCAAATGCAGCAGGTTCAAATGCATTTCAATGACTTTCTTTCTTTGGGAATCCTTTCCTCCTTGCAACAGATTAAGAGTTGGTGGGTTCTTATGTTGACCTCAAAACTCTTAACTCAGAGGGAAAAAAAGCGCTCTACTTCAAAAGCTTGTGCTTTTGAATATTCATAACATATAATGGTTGCATAATTTAGAAGTAAAGTTTGTAGCAGCAGTTTAAGTTCCTGCGGAGGAGACTACATAGTGCCACGCCTGTTTAGTTTAATGATACATTGTTATTGATCAGGAATACTGCACTGTCAAGCAGTGAAGAAGTCCCAGCCTCCATTTCACCCTCCAGCCGTCACCAACTGTTCCTCGACTGTGGGAATGAACTTTAGCTCTCACAATGAGGCTTTTAGTAGTCAGCTGTGCTCCACTGGTTTCCAGTTTCACACTCAGCCTAGCGTGTCTCCTCTTAACGGCCATCACTGTCCACGACACATGCTGCCACGGCCGATCCTTTCCACTGCACCCACTCGTCATACTGCAGGAGTGCCTCTTTCCCCCCCTCTGTGTCCTCACACTCTTCTTCTGTCGTTCTCACATAGTCACAAACACTGGCATCGCTCCCCTGGTCACGTCTTTGTGTCTTTAACCCGCCCCCACCTGCCACCACTGTCGTTCCAGTAGGCCCCCTTCCTCCTGTCTTCCTGTCTGTCTGTCCTGTAGTGTGATGTGTGAATTCTTCTGGAACCTGATATCTCGGTCCACTGGAGTTGACAGACCAGATGAATCCCTTAATCAATATCTCATGTTTTTTTAAGTATGTTCTCCCATCATTCTTTATCGTCCTTGATAGTGTTCTGTCCACACCCACGCTGCAAACACTCTGCATCAGCTCCCACACCTGCTGCGCTGGTACAACCGTGTCCAGGAGGTTCCTGGAGTCCTCAGAGCAGCCCAGGCATGTGGAATGACCCTCACCACCTCACAAGTGTCTGCATCAAGCATCCCAGTGCAGTCAGCAGAGGACAACTTAACGAGGCCAACGGAGCAGGAAGAAAGTCAGGAGATGACCTCACAGCTTCCCTTTGTCGGAGGACCGAGACCCACAATGACTAAACTTAAAGTAATAATTACATTCTCTCACTTTTTTCCCATCATGCTTTACTTGTCTGTGGTTTCCAAGCATATTTGCTTTAACAAACACCCTGAAAGCCAGGAGCTGTCTCCCCTCAGAGCACAGATAGAAGGTTTGTCAGCCTCCAACTGGTTGTTATCTGTTATCCCTGTAATTTCATGCAGCCATTTTCTGCTGATTGTGTCTTAAAGAATGTGGCTTGAAGTTAATGTTCTGGCTCCTGGCAGACACTCCTAATTGTTGAAATTTTCTTCTTCTTTCTAAAAGTGCTTGAATGTTAAGTGCTTCCAGTCACAGCATTTACATTTTAAGTGGGAAAGGTTGTAGGATGCTTGTTTGAATGCACAAATTTCTGTCATGGAGGTTGTTTGCATGAAAATACATTCATCAAACAAGACAAACTAACATACCAATCTTGAAGGAATAGCAGAATATGTCTCCAATATTAGTATTTCCCTGCCCTCAGTGCATTATAAAATGAACAATTCAGTTTTCTCTGTGGATCTTGGTGCCACTTGCAAAGTGCAGACAGTGCACATTTAGCTTATACCCAACTCAGGTGCAATAAAAAAACAATGAATCCAGTCCAAAACAAAGTTTTATTGCTGGGTTTAAAAGTATTTTATAGTAATGGCCTAAAATTGTTGTGTAAAGAGACAGAAAGACACAAAATCAGCTTAATGTGTCCACACTGTTAAACGCAGCTCCCTCAGGAAGTATTGGCAAGACACACACACACAGTTCCACACATTTATATCTTTCTTTGCTTTATAGCATACCACATATTTCCCCTGCAAATTGTTTTGGACCAGCTTTTCTAGCAGCTGTTTAAAAGAAGTCTCACCCCTCACTAACCTCCCACACTGAGCCTTCAGACTGTTCATATGGCCTTGTTGCTCTGCTCTCTCAGCAAAGATTACTCACTGTGATTTCCTGCTGGCTAAGTTTCTGTAACAATGTGATTTCAAAGTGTCTGGAGAAGAGGAGAGGGTAGGAGAGGAAAGGAGGGTGAGAAAAAAAGGAGGCTTTGGTGAGAATGCGTGAGCTGGGTGGTCAGGATGTGATGTGTCTCACGCATGCCGTGTTGACAGATGAAATTCGTTTGGGCACATATGTGCTCAAATGACAGTTTTCATGGCAGGTTGAGATCAGACATTAAAACTGAGAGGAATGTGCTGTGGAAGAAACACACACAGACACACACAAATACAATGGCCACCATTCTCCCCTAGCCTGGAGGGATTACAAGGATGGCTGCGTGTCGCCACCATCATGTCTGCACTGCAGCTGTTGTGTTGTCTTGGCCAATATGTCTATGTGTGTATGTGTATGTGTGCACATATCCTCATATATGAATGTGTGTGTCCCCTGGCAAGTGCATGGAGACAGAGGTCTGCCGTCTGACGTGGTGACACGCGATCCTTCACTGCTGCTAACCAGAGGCACCGGGCTCATCTCGCTACACTATCCCCTGTATAAACGGCTCATAAACTCTCCTCTTTTCTCCCATCTCAGTTAGCACACACTGATGCAGGCCAGTCAAACTGCTTGTGCATTAGTGTGCAATGAGCTGTAGAGCTATAGAGGCACAACCCGTGATGCAAATGTAAACAAAAGGGCACCACCACCATCTATAACCAATATCATCAGGATCACACCCTGCAGCTGCGATCACTCACAAATTGATCGACACGCCTTCAGAGCATTTGCTCATATCGGACAACAGTTCAATCTATAAAAGCAGGACAACAGAGGAAGATCTAGAAAAAGGATGCAGAAAAGGAGGATTAGTGAGTAACTGGATCAACTGAATAAAATTCAGGGAAATCTTGGATTTTCTTTTGGATAAAAGGGATCTCAAGAGAGCCTGTGTTCCAGAAACAGGGATTACTCAAAGTCTGTGTCTGCCCTCCCTGTGGAAACATGTAACAGAACATATCAGCTGTATGGACGGTTAATGACTTACCTTTTTTTTTTACATAATTTGGAATCCATCTTTGTCCATTGCTCACCATTTGACAGCTTGAATGCCCTTCTCTTGCGTTGGTCTTGTATGCATTAACTAAGTTTTCTGTGTAATTACTTTAATACGTTATCTCTTGAACCCAGTGTTTTTTTTATGATCCCTAGATGAACTCTGGTCTTGTTAGAGTGTGGCTAAAGAGTTTTTTTTCATTGAAATACTTGGATCAAGGATCAAGGAAATCTTTAAAATCCCTGAGGGGCAAGTTGTTCTACAGCTAGCAGTGCAACACAACAATCACACAGACAATAGGAAAGAATAACAACACACTAAATTGATGACAAAAGATAATGACAATAAAATAAATATCCTGAACGATATCACATAGAGCTGTTCAGAAGGCTGATGGCAGTTGGAACAAAGGAGTTTTTAGGGAGGATGTCTCTACAGCGAGACTGAAGCAACATGACCTCTTTAAACAGCAGGTGGTATGGATCGTTTACAATCGACTGAGTCTTTTTAAAAGGCCTAAGTTTGAATATCTCACTCAAATCATTTAAAGTAGTGCCTGCAATTTCACAGCACATTTTGGCAACATCCAGCAACCTATTTCTGTTTTCAAAGTTAAGTGACCCATAAAAACAAACGAATGAGAATGTAAGAACTGATTTGATAAAACAAGGTTAAAACTTATCCATCAAAACCTTGTCAACATTAAAATCGTTGAATGTCGTTCGCCTAGCGGTTTAAGCCTGCGCTCCATGTAGGCCTACAGAGGCTAGAGCCTTTGTAGCTGCAATCGCAGCTTCGACTCCCAACCTCAACCGTATCAATTCAAAGCAAAAATGCCCCAACATATAAAAATAAATAAATAAATACACTTTAAAATTGCATAACGTCCGATAAAAATACATTTTGCAATGATCTTTGCAACAGACAGAATCACAATGAGGACCAAAAGACAACTTATCATCGACACTGGTACCAAGGTGTAATACTTGCATGCAATCCCCACTGCCTGTCCATCCATCATCACTGGAGAGATGACAGTGCATGCGATCTTCCTGATATACACTGACATCTCCTGAGTTTGGATACCTTTATGTTTAAAAAAAGAGGACTTGTACCAGTGAATAAAATCGGGCCATGATCAGGGTCATCATTGGTGTGCAGTGACATAATCACTGAATCATCTGCAAATCTGATAACATGACACCTCTCATGTTGATTCCTAAATTCAGTTGTGTATAAAACAAACAAAGCAGGAAGAGGACTCAGCCTTAGACACATAAAGAAGCACTGATTAGACCTCACTTCTGCTGCAGATTAACTTGACTAAGATCTCTAAGTCCTGGACCTGTTTTCTGGGTCTTAATCAAAAGCGGCAACCTCTGGCCGCGAGAATTTAAGCCAATGCAAAAAAATGTAAAAAACTGCAGTTTCTCTAGTGTCCGTTTGAGGCTGGCTCTGGAAGTACCGGAAACCACATACACGCAAATTCAAAAAAGCAGATCTTTACAGCAAGAATAAACATGTTTACAGCCTGGCACAGAAAACCACTGTAGTCTGGATAGCTCATTTGTCGATCGTCACACACCGTACGGGGGGTGGATTTTTTCATAACACCGCAATTTCGAAGATATTAAGATTATGAGTTTTCCCGTTATGAGAGGCGCAGCTGACTTGATGGACAGGTGGGAACACTGTAGCTGTTGGCAAGGAGGCTCAAAGCCCGCCTCTTTACCTCACACTAGCGCAACAGCAGTTAGATTGACTTCAGCATATCCACTATGGTTACCGCCAACGATTGGCTTCAAAACAGCGCTTCAGAAACAGATGGGTGACATCATGGATACTACGTCCATTATTTATACAGTCTATGGTCTTACTATGAAACATGGGGCTACACTGGTGTTACCAATCTTTCAATCATAAGAAAAAATCGACTGCTCTATTAGTCTGCCTGGCAAGCTCTGTTTTATTCTACTGTGGCATTAAATTAGCTTTTGATAAGATTTAAATGAATTTATAAAGGCCATGACCACTAACTACATACAAAGAATAGAGATTGTGGACATTTTTTGAAATTCAGGCAATTTTAGTGCTTTTAGTGTTCATGTTTTTTAATGATGCACTTATGTTAAGAGTCAAAATAGAAATTAACTTTTAGTTTATTCAGCGAAACACAATGTAGGCATTTGAATTGGGGTTGGAGTTGTATCCATACCACTATAAGTAGTTATCAAGAACTTATACATGCAACAAAAACTGTTAAAAATAAGTAAATGGGAATTAACAATATATATGTTTTATAAACCCCCAACATTTTTAAAAAGGAACATTTAAAACTAAAAAACAAGTTATTTTCAATTTGGTTAATATATATTTTTAAGATAAAAAATGCCAGTGATATCTTGCTCACACCACTCACTCCTTCCTCACTTGAAGTACAAGATTTCCTAATTTTCATCGTCCATGTAGAACCTGTTATCAGACTTAATTGGGAGGTTCGATCATGTGAAAGCAAACATAGAGCTCTTATAAAAGATTTAGTCAAAAGAGATTAATGAGAGCAATGACTCCACACTCATTTCTTATCTTAATAGTCCGTGCTGAATCTCATTCTCTTGTTCTCACCGTCTAATCATCAAAGAAACAGAAGGAAAAAAAAAGGAAAGCTCTCTACCTGGTACTCTTGAGTGTGTGTGTGTGTGTGTGGTGTGTGTGTGTGTGTGTGTGTGTGTGTGTGTGTGTGTGTGTGGTGTGTGTGTGGTGTGTGTGTGTGTGTGTGTGTGTGTGTGTGTGTGTGTGTGTGTGTGTGTGTGTGTGTGTGTGTGTGTGGTGCTGGTGGCACATTTGTTCTTTCTTGAAGGAGTAATAAGTGCACCAGCAGTGTTTTTCCTCAGGTGTAGCTTCAGATCAGTGTGAGTTAGGGGACACAGGGCTTGTTCAAGAACAGTTCTCTTTAAATCACTTCATTACAACCGTTTGGACCACAGAACCTCAAGGCTGTGGAGGGGTTTCTATGGTAACCTGTGTATTTATGTGTGTGTATGTGTGTTTGTGTGTTTCCACCCCCAGGAAAATGGCATTGAGGCAGTGTTCGCTCCTCATCCTTGCCCTGCATGGACCCTCCCTTGGGACAGCTTACCCGAAGCTATCAACCCCACTGAAGGTGAAGTCAAATTTCTGCCTTGTGGCTTTCTACTCTGCCTTCTCTAGGTTTTTTCTTTTTTGCCCTTTTCTAACCTTTTCTTTTTTATTTTTTTTAGCTCTATCGTGTTTTCTTTCCTTTTGTTTTTAAATTTTTTAGATTTTTTTCTTTTCTCTTCTGTCTCCATTCCCACCTCATCTTGGATCATCTCCTGTCATCATTCTAACCACCCCCATGTCTATATCTGCCTCCATACCACTCCATACTCCCTCTTCCTTTGCAATTTATTAAAGGAAAAACAATTATTATTGACACTGTATAAGGAGCCAGTGCAAGGAATGTGCATAAATATTTAGATAAAGCTTCTACTCCTACTGTGGCCTGGTGATTTTCAGTGGCACCTCGCCATCCCCCCTGAAAGAAAAACATTTGCCCCTGACACATCGCAGAGCTATCTCTCTGCTCAGCCTCAGCTGGATGTGTTTCCCCATGAGGCCTGCTAATTAATTTTAAAGTGCTTATCTCAATGTTTTAGCTCCTTATGCATGGAAAAGTCTATGTAAAAAACAGACTCAGCACAGCAGAAACACACAACAAAGTGCACACACACTGGAGGCACAAACAAACAATGTGCAACATGGACCTTATGCTTTAGTGGATGCTGATTGCTGTGAGTGTGGGAGCTAATAGGCAGTGGGAGGGCTGGTGATTGCTGCCCCAGGTGGCACTGCTTAAGCAGAGAGAGAAGAAATCCATTTTTTTTTGTCTTCCCTTCTCTCGCCTGCTCTGTTTTTCTTCTTATTAGTGAGATGTCTGTGTCTGCTGTGATGCTGAAAGGTATGGATGCATGTAGAGCAGGAGCAGCAGTAGATGAGTTATTCAAAAATAAGAAGGAGTGAGTTTTTAAAGACACACAACATTTAGTTATTTTTTTCTCTGTTCATCATTGTAATAAGCTTTGATAAGCATTTCTTCTGCCCATGGAAGAAAAAAAAACGAGAAATGACACAGGAAATGTGATTTACTATGCAGATGAATTTGGTAGAGTAAGCTCCGTTTCCTCCCTCTTTCTGCTCCTGTGTTTATTTGTTACACGTCCTCCTGCAGTGTCCTGTTAATGAACCACAGCATAACTTTGAAACTAAACTAGAACAGGAATCATTTGCAGATGAACTCAAACCTTATTCCTGTTACTATTTTTTAGGACCATGTTTAAACAAGGAGTCTTTAAACACAAAGAATCAACTTATTCACTTTTTCAACTACATTATTGAAGTTCCTTTGTTGGACTTTTGTTTGTGTCAATTTTTGACAGCCCCTGTTGCCAAAACAGTACACCTTGACTCTTAGTCCTGCACACGCAAAAGGATGTGTTTTATAATGTCTAATCCAGCTTTTCTGTGAAGTCAATGTATCCTAGAATCTTTGTCGCAGAAAATTTAAAGGTGGCGGGTGTAGCTCAGTAGTAGAGTCTGTTGTCTCTCAATCAGAAGGTCGGGGGTTTGAGCCCAGGTTCTGCTGAAGTCTCCTTGGGCAAGACATTCAACCCAAAACTACCCCAGGTTTCTGAGTCAGCAGTTCGTGAATCTGTCTAGTTAATGCTGATGAGCCCTTTACATAGAGCCTCTGCCATCAATGTATAAATGTGTGAATGGGTGAATTGACACATTCCATTTACAATAAATAAAGGCTGCAATCGCCTCATCTAACACCTACCCCTCCTACAGTGGACACGGACCTTAAAAATGATGTCAAAAATAGGAATAAGTCAATTGATATATCAAATCCCTTACAGGAGCTTTGATATATCAATTTTACAACAATAATACAACCAGCAAACAAATGTGATGATCAGAGGCCTTTCTCTCTCATTTGTGATAGTGAATTGATCTAAATAGATCACATCGGCTGTGGAAAGAATGCAACCTTTATTTCTCATGTTGTAATTACATTATTGACCAAACCATTAAATGTTGCCACTCTACCTAGTCTGCACCAGAATTAGTAGTCAGTTAGACAAGTTTAAAAAAAAAATTCAGGTGGGGGTGCTTTTATGATGGGACAGCTGAAGAGAGATAGGAAATGTGGGGAGTAGAGGGCGGGGGGAAGACATGCTGTAAATGGTCACGGCTTGGAGTCGAGCCGGCGACCTCTGCAACGAAGACTATAGCCTCTGTATGTGGGGCGCTTAGACCGCTAGTGACGCTCAGCTGGGGGCTTCGTCTGTGCGCCTGGTCTCCACGAGCACTTTTCTCTTTGTCGCCAGACTGATTATGACCCTGTTACGCTCCCGACTGAGGACCTGACCATGTTCACATGCTTATTTTTTTCTCAATAAGAACGAGTAGACAAAAACTGGACACCTTGAGTCTAAAATATGTTTCTGTTCAGTTATTGCAGTAAATCTACCTGTTGTAGCCTGAGCCTCCCGCATATATGACTATGCGTCCACAGATATAATGAGCCTGCTCCAGACGTTCATATTCGGCATGTTTAACATTTCCCCTCAATATGACCCGTAGCTATTCAATACTGTCAGTTATATACATTGTGTCTATAAGGAGAATTTGATTTAGGGGAAAAAACGCATTTGGCATTTTTTTTTTTCATGATTAATCTATTATTGATCGTTAACATTTCCAAGATCGATCAGGCAGAAGATTGACATCCCTAATGTAGACTTGAATATTTGTCTCATTTTGTGTCCAAGCTCTTGCGCAGCCACCTGCTGCTAGCCAGGGCTGCAGCTCTGGTTAATGGCTACTGCCATAATGCCAGGGTGGTCTTTTACCTGAGTTTAAAGCAGCATAGATGTCAGGTTGGGTTTGGCAGTATGAAGATACAGTGTATGTAGGTTGTGTCTAGTTAAACTGACATATAATCACTTGACTAGAGCAATGCAGAACCATAACAGGCTAACCCTAACCTGCAAGGACATAAGGCTGGGGGTGCTAGCTCTGCTAACATTAGCCATACTCTGTGAACCTATTTGAACCTATACCTGCAGACACTGTGATCCTGTGTTTAGCAGTCTTAAACAAACTGTTCTCATTCCCACAGTTTTATGAGTGTTGTCTTACTGGACTAGTTTTCTGACTAGTTGGTTTGTCTGAATTTAAATTTATCTTCTCACAACTAGGAAATTAGTTTCTACAGATCATCCCCAATGATAACAACAAACAATAAAGAGATACCAGTTAATATGACTATTCATTCAAGTTCCAGCGTTGTCAAACAGACATCGATCCATCATGACTTAATGGTTAGATTTACTGTTAAGTTGGTTTAGTAGTTACACAATGCAGGCAGTATTATGTCACTCTTTATAATCTCTGTAACTTTTTGTATGTTTTTGGATTGTGTCCTCACTTTATATTTCTGCAACTGAGGACCATGGATAAAATGAGCTCTGAGAGTTCCATCTCAGCATGGATGAGAACACTCTAAAACATAGCAGAAGTAGAGCAAGTGTATTTTAACAGAAAGCCAACACTTTAGAATGATAGTTGCTGTTTAATTTCAAGTACAACCTCCTGGATTAGAGTGAATACAATGAAAGACAGAAGTATCTGACTCCCCTTTTTGACTGTAATGTAGTGGCTGTAATTTGCACAGCCAGAGTAGCCTATGTATTTCCCCAGAACAACTTAATAACCCTTTTCTTTCCCAGAAAACCCCACTGACATCTTAACAGAAGTGCTCTTGACGATGTGGGCAGTGTATCTATTCTGAGAGCCAGAATCATGTAGAGAGAGACTACATTTTAGCTGTCCCACTTTTGTCGGCACTCTGCATGATAAACGGCTCTGTTGATATCTCCTCCTGCAGCATTAGGCCGGTAGGTAGGCAGCCCTGGCGTTTCAGTTCTGTGTAATTAAAGAGATGCAGAGACGAAAGGCAGCCAATTTGTCCTGAACCCCAGCGCGTGGGCACTCCATCTATCTGCTCCTACAGTTTACACAAATGGCTGCACACACACCCATGTGGACAGTACAACAGGGAAATTGCAGCACTTTTCTCCTTACGTGTGCATAATATTTCCATACCTGCAAAAATAATTTAACACACACAAGTTTTTTCAATTTATTTATATGTATAAGCTTATCTGTTTCACCAGAGTGCATATGCAGTTTAGTCTGCAAGTACTTCGATAGTTTTGTTTTGGCTGTTTACTCCACAGCAGTGAATTTAAAATGAAATGAAGGTTGGAGTGCTGACTTCCAGCTTTGATTTGAGTGTTTACCACCGTATATACTGAACTGTGCACAAATTTGAGCCTTTTTAAGCCATACCCCTGAAGGGTAACATTTACACACCCAATATGAATGCGTGGGCGCCTCCAAACACTCTAAAAGTTTTAAGTCAGCACTTCAGCCATGTTTTTATTGAAGTCTATCATAATGGAAAAGGGAAAAAACTATTTGGAATGCATCACTTTCTTGATACTTGCATCCACTGCATAGTGTGTTTCAGGCTAATATACTTCAACAAAAATAAGACATTCCCACCCTTAGAAAAGTATGCTCCATTTGTTCTGTCTTTGACCCATCTAATTGGTGTTCAGTGGTAACAAGTGCTACATACTGCAGCTCAGGTATGCGTAATGTATGGAAACAAAGGGACCTCTGTGCATGAGGGCTGTTTAGATTTCCGCCCTGCTTGTTTAGAGGTCTGCACCGCTGAATCTGCTGAGGGCTGTCTGCAGACAGGTAAACAGCAAATGTGAATACAGGGGCCATTGTATACAGCAGCCAAAGTCTTGTCTGCAGCACTTCACTTAATAGATGGAGGAGGAAGGCAGCAGAGAGGGCAGACTGGAGTGATGGAGTGTGTGACAGTGGGAGAGTGAGATAGGGGTGAGAGCTTGAAGAGAGACAAGGGTTATCAGCAGAGAACAAGGAGGGGGTGAAAGAGACAATCAGGCATAAAAGAGGGGGGTCTGGGTTGGAGATGCATAGTTGTCGTGCTTCAGACATGTTGCTATTACATCCTCTAGGGTTTTTTTGGTACAAAGAGAGGAGATGAGTTCACATGTCTTTGTCTTAGGTTACAAGAGTCTGACAGAAGTAGAACTGCTGGAGTGAAAACTGGCTCCATTTGTCTCTGTTTCACTGCTTCAACTACAGCTGGGCTGGGATTGAGATTTCACAAATTCCACTCGGTTTTTTCTTTTGTTTTTTTTTGTAGAAGAAGAGAAAAAGTATAGTAACCTACAGGGCTGTGTATACTTTTTGATTGCTATCACAGTTGATAGCCCAATAGTGATGCAACCCCATAACATAAAATCCCATTGGAAGAGAGACATCCAACAGAAACTTAAGGAAGTTGCTGTGTCCAGAAATAATCACCCCCATGACACCTCAACTTGATGTATGAAGAATTTAAAAAAAAATTATAATCCTCATGAAAGAGATACAACATTTTAAATGTGACAGTAAGAAGCATTGCAGATGTTTTATCCTCTGAACAGACAAGTTTTGAATACAGTGTCTATCCAAAGAAACACACATGTCTTTGTTTTGTTTAATGCACTCCATTAATTCCATTCTATCTTAAACAAGAAACACTTCATTCATTGTGCATATCACTCTGTTGTATCCTTTTGCGGAATCTGGTTGAATAAATTGGTCTAATATCCAGCAGATACAGAGCAACAGTAGCATTCCTTTATCATAGATTTTCTGGTCCACTAGTTCAATAAAGTCAATTTAGTAAAGCATTAGGTGTTTTCAGACCAAACAGTTCTGGGGAATCTTTGAAGACGGACTGTCTGCTCCAGAGTTCCCTGAGAACTACACACCATGGGGACTTTTTTTCCATCTGCATTGGCACCACCATGGTGATATCTTATGAGCCTTAAAGTAACAGTTGCTCGAGCAATGTCACTTACACAACACGACTGAAAATATGGAGGACACCATGATTGGAGCCAATTACCCTCTGCAGTGTTTGGACGGTCCACATACTCTCACTTGTGGACTAATCATGGTGCACTTGCATCACTCAAAGTTCCCTATGTGCTGTGAGAGTACCTACTTTGAAGCAGGAGTTAAACAGTTCCTCTAACTGGGTTCTAGGAACCATATTAGCTCATAGTTCCTGCGCTAGAAAACCGAATCAATGTATGTAAAGGTCCTGAAATGGTCAGTAGAGCAATGAACTACAAAGATGGATGACTATTCTCTGTAGGTTCATCATTGCGAACTACCCATCCCCCAAACAGCATAAAAAATCATATTGTGTACGTGTATTTTTATTGACTCGGCTGAATCTGAGGTTATATTTTTTATTTGTTTGTCTCTTTAACAGCTGGATTAATGAAAAGCTACTGTCCCCCTTTTCAAGAAATCTGGTCTTTAGCTCATAGCATTTATCTATAATCCCGACTATAAGCACTAAAATGTTCATGAAGTTTCTAGCGGTTTCACGGTATCCTGGACAGATTCAACGTGGTTTAGGAAACTATGTTGTCTCAGATGGGCTGGAACTTCCCTTTCTCATCCGCAGACATCCTCCTGCAGCATCATATTCTTTGTAACTTAAATCCCAACAGAAATTTGAACCACACAAGACAACTTAGCCCACGCTTTTCAGTGCTTTTGCTTGTTTCTACACAGAGCATAAATCTAATGAGTAGCAAAACATCTGTCGTGTTTTGCTTCCAGAGAGCCCTCAGATGCTTACAATGTTAGTCTGGGAATAAGGAGACCTGTCTGTAAAATGCATCAAAGCTGGGATATGAATTTAATAACAACGTTACAATGCTGAATCATGTAGGTGGATGTGTACCGTTTTTTCTTTTTTTCCCTCCTGTGTTTATTAAACTTGTCATGGCTGGGTTCAAAGAAATGAAATGTGTGTTTGTGATTCAGTGATATGTGGATTTATCCACTGTTAAATCAGTTAGGCTCTGTGATTTTCTCCCAGGCACACAATCTCTGTTATTGAACTTAGATGAGGATTATTAGCTACATTTGATTGATGTCGAGATTTTGGAATTTGCTTTTAAAAGTTCTTAATTTTCTCAGGCTAAATATTGATTGAGAGCACTGAGGACACAGTTCAGTTTCGGAGCACTTAATCATTAATTTTAAATAAAAGAAGATTTTAAAAACTGGCTCGGATACTATGGAGAATTGATTTTTTCAAGGGATCATGACATTTCATTTCTCAAACCCTAATAGCCATCTGACATTACAGTCCACTCTGTATTTTATCTGATTCCAATCAGTGTCAGGTGTTTGAGAAAATAGTTCTCTTTACAGTCATATTATTAGTAGTTTCAGTCTGTTCAGCAGGAGATCAGACGTGAAGCTGAATTGAGGGCATATTTTGGTTTGCTGTTTACTTTCATATTTTTGTACCCTTTCTTGTATTAATATACATTTCTGAAGGCAGGAGTACCACTCTATAATGTTTAAGTCTGTAGGCAATAAACCTCGCAACAAAGCCACTGGACTTAACTGCTTTAAAGCAGCACAAATCAATGGATCAAATGATAATGTGGTCTGCAGTTCTCTTCAGCTCTGAGGAGCTTTTTAGCTGGAGAACATAAATGGTTATTTAGTTCCTGAGGATCCGTATATTTCCCTCTGGAGTTGGTGAAGAACCAATAACAGCTAAAATGACTGGGGATATTTTAATTACTTGAAGAAACAGCCAGAAATGAATTCTAATGTTCCTCTGGTTTCGCTGGGATGTGTTGATGCATACTGTCATACTGTGATATGCAGTGTTGTGTTAAGAGCTTGTTTGATATTCAACTTTTTATAACAACTTGATTTTTCACTCAACTCAAACACTTTCAGTTTGATGTTCAGTACTGCATGAGTGTAAGGATGTTAAGGGGTTGCTAAAAAGTTCAGATTCACCTTCTGCCTGCATATTTTGTGCGGTGGGAATGTCAGGTCTAAGTCCATGGTACTCTGCCACAGTATGATGAATTCACCCCTTCAAGTACAAAGGTAGCTGCTCCCCTAAGGGGAGAGCCTTTGTATGATGAAGTGCTGCATCTTGTTTTTGATGGGTGCTCTAAATGTTTTGTGGACTGTTCTGAGTTGATCCATCTTTGTTTTATCCCTCCTCTTTGCTAATGAACTAGTTAAGAAAATGAACAGCACAAAACCTTTTTTTTAAAAGGTTAACCTCTATTAAAGTAAAGGAGACATGGTCACAAGTGAAAATAATTTTCCCTTGAATTTACTGACATGCAAATCTCTAAATAAAGTTCTACTTGGAAACAGAGAACCTGTACTTAGGAGCTGGCATTTTATTATGGGAAGCTTTCTGATTTTGGTATTACATTTAGAGTATTTGCAGTATTAAAAAATAAGTATCAGATTTGGAGTATGCAGCAAAACAGTGCGTGTGAGGAGCAAAAGGCAGGCAGAACGCAGTACACTGTCATGACATCCTAGCATTTATTGATGACATTCTGATGACAATTTATATATCTCTTTTGAAAAGATATCTTTGAGCATTTTCAGCTAACATACAGTTCTATTTTATTTGACTTTCATTCAACAACTAAGCATAATTAAAGTTGTTTTCTTCTACTCTTTAGGATGGGGACAGAGAGCTGTGTGTGAGACCACAGACAACTTACCACTCTGATATCTTTGGTTTAATGTCTACTGATCATATCTTTGCTTTCCTCTCTGTCCATTTTAATTTTCTCACTTTTGCAGTCACTAGTGTCCACCAATAATTTGTCCTTTTTATGAAATTCCCAAACTGGTGAGGAAACTTTTTGGGGGTTTGGATAGTGTACCTCACCTTCATCTGTCATCTCTCCAACATGATTTGCACTGCAGTAGAAGCCACACACTGCGGTAAAGGCTAGCTGGCTTACTGTCAACTGAGTCATGGTTGTCAGCTAGCCAGCTAGCCTTTACCTTACCTTTGCTTCTGCAGCTTCTTCTTCCCCTATCCTACTTTCACGGTGAGTGGCACTAGCATGAGAAACCACTACTGCCCCCTACTATGAACCAATTTGTTACACGTTTTACCCTACGCTAATTTTTAGCACAATATCAACATATCATTTTTTAAAAAGACAGTTAGCATCAGTACCAGGTTTTTTTGTGACAGCCCTAGTTTGTGTGATTACTTTATACAAATCTGCTGCATGATATTATTATTTTGCAAACCTGTTAATTGCAAGTAAAACACAAGATTCATTTTTTTTTTTAATTTAACCTTTATTTTACCAGGAATAGCCCCATTGAGATACAAAGGTCTCTTTTTCAAGGGAGTCCTGGCCAAGACAGCAGCATAAAAAGTTTCACAAATAGAACATGACAAAACATACAGTGACAAGTATTACATTGATTTATAAATTAGCAGTGTTAAGCTCTAAAACATATGCACAAGCTGATCAAATCATCCTTTATCCTAGTTTTGAAATCCTCAATCGAATTAAACAATCCAGTTTCAGGCGACCCTGAAGCTCAAACCAAGAAGAGGGAGCAAAGACATTAAAAGCACTTTTACCAAAGACAGAGCGAGTCCGAGGAATGACAAAAAGAATTTATCCATGGGACCGAAGATGACAGCCACTGACAACTTTAGGAGTCAATAAGGAGCATAAATAAGACGGCAGCTATTGGAGTATGGCCTCATAAAGAAAGACATACCAATGCTCCATTCTTCTGTTGTATAAGGACGACAAGCCGACCTTCTGTACAAGATACAGTGATGTGTGCGGAAACCTAAACCAGAAACAAACCGCAATGCAGCATGGTACACTGAGTCCAACATTTTCAGAGAGGTTGAGGAAGCATGCATATAAAGAACATCACCATAGTCAATTACAGATACAAAGGTTCATACCACCAATGTTAGCCAGTCTCTGTGGTTTAACTGAGTCTAACCAGTAACAGATTAATGAGGGAAAACCATAGACTGTATAAGATATGGACGTAGTATCTGTGACGTCACCCATCTGTCCTGAACGCTGTTTTGAAGCCAATCGATGGCGGCAGCCATATTGGAAATGCGGAACTCAATCAGGCAGAGTGTGACGCAAAGGGGCGGAGTTTGAGCCTCCTAGCCAACAGCTATGTGTTCCTGTCCGGGAGTCAAGTCAGTCATGTCCTTATTTGGGCAAAATTCTGCTGCCAGCCTCAAGCAGATTCTCGATGAATTGCACTTCATCATAACACTTCCGCATGGGCTGCATAGTTTGAGACCCTAGGTTGCCGCTTGGGGAAAACAAGGAACAGTACAATGTTGCAGACATAAACACTGCACAGTAAAGAAATTCTTAGTTGGAACTTGTTAGCACTAACCTCTGGCTACACTAGAATTGTTGAGAAATTGACATCCATTCCCAGATGCATATCTTCTGAAGATTGCTTGCATGGAAGCTTTCATTCTTTAGTAGCAAATGTGTCTGTAGTTTAAACACATCAAAGTAAATCAAACAATTTCTAGTCCAGTTTTTGAACAAATGGGAATGTGGTTAACTGAAATATTTTGGCTGGACTCCCTGCACGCAAACACATTTCCCTGTCTCACCTGTGGAGCTTATGCATTTCACTTCAGTAGTCCTACTAAACTGAAGTCTCTGAACACGCTGTTTTCTCCTGTCCAGCTGTCAGGCTGAATGAAGCTCAGATGAGAGACAAACAGCAGGCTCAGCTACAGATCTGTCACAGTTGGCCTGCATTAAAACATATCCGCTTAGCCGAGAGATAGTGACTAATTCTCCCCCTTTCTCATGCTGCGTTCTTCTGTAAATAAATGAGTGTTTTGGGGTTTATGTGTGACTTCAAAACAAGTGATAGCACAATGTAGAGACATAGCACAAGATTATTTAGAAAAGTCTGTTGACATGCCATAAGGTGCTTGCCATCTTGAGGCTTTTGTAATGAAATGTCAGGGCTAATCTAGTTGGAAGATAAGTTTGGCGTTGGCCTCAGACACTTTCTATGTTCACAGGAATAAATTCTACTTATGCCAGCCCTCTATGATATAAGAGTACCAGACTAATTCCAAACCTAAAAAAAAAACTTACTGATCTTGTCACCTTTCATAGATTCACCAGACTTCAGGTGCTTGTAATAAATGAAATATTCCATCTTGTACACTCCCAAACTGTTTGATTTGTCAATCATAGTGTCGGAGGAGATTAGTGGGGGATAGCAACAGATCTTGAAGAGCAAACAAGAACACCTTCAACACAAGTCTTTGACAGAAGATTTATTACTTTCTGCAATGAAATGAGCCCCATCATCGAAAGCTTGTCATCTCCTACCTGTTGATTCACATAACATCTCATTGTGATTCCGCAACAGCAGAACACCGCTGTCCCGGTGTGGGACTTCACATTGCAGAAGCACGAGAACTAAAAACACACAGTGAGAGCTTCACATACACACAAGCAAACACACGCTGCTCTGCCTGCTTATATTGATCCTCACCCCTGTAGCGCCTCTGTGACTACCTCTGATGCCGGCACAGCGGTGGGACGACTTGATCCCACCAACACGTCATATATGCAACATTAATACCAAAGGCAGGATGACAGCGTAAATATTGCACCTTCAACTTGTAATCTGGAAAGGGCAAGAGGTAACTAACACTGTGCTGTTGATGATGGGAAAACACACTCAAAAGCTGCTTCATGCAGTTGAACGTCCTCCATGATCATGCAGATGACCGTCAATGAGGCAGCTTGCATGCTTACAGGCAGGTGACACCAGCTCTACATGCACAGCAGTTAGTTCACTCTTGATCTGGTAAGGGTCTCGACTAGGGGTGGGAATTGATAAGATTTTATCAATGTCAATGCCATAGTCGATTCTGCTTAGATTCCTGAGTATTTTTTTGAGGGGAAAAAAAGTAGTTCTACACAGACTTCCGCACCAAAAGGAACCATTTTATTTTTTCCATAATTATGTCTGCACAAGGCTGAACATGATCATATTCAACTTGAACATACTGAACAATAGGTTGACCTCATTCTCTCAAGCCTGGATGAAAATACTTTGAATTTGGAGAGGAACAACTCTTTTCCTCATGGGGTCATCGCGGAGGTATTTTACCTGCTCCCGGTGCCTCATTTTCGGCCGTGTGAGTCCGGACGTGACCCCTTGAGCCTGAGGGAAAGCGTCCCAACGCCTAAAGGGGAGAGGTAGGCGGAGGTTCGCCTCCCCGACGCGAACATGTTCACATTAACCCTTCTCCACTTCGGCCTGACGCAAACCTCAAGCTTCAAGGCCAAGTCGACAAATGCTTCAGCATATAGGAGTTGTGCGTTGCAGAGTGTGTGACGTAATGCAATGTACCTTGACGTGAGGTGACGTTGTGCTGGGAAATAAATCGTTAAGAATAATCAATATAATTTGAGGTGCACAATTCCGATGGAATTGATCAATTGGAACCGGTTTTCAATTCCCACCACTAGTATGGACTGATGTGATATGATGTGGACTTTTCTTTAAGATTAGTCATGGAAATAAAGAAGCAGACAAGTTTTCGTTTTGAAACCGATGAAAAAAAACCAAGCCGTTTCACAGGTTGTGTACTTGCAGTCACATGTCCTGCAACATGCGTATTGCACTTGTTCAAATTGCAGCTGTGATGATGAAATGATATATCATTGAGCCCTGTATTTAACATCTTATTGAACCTACAAGTATGCTAACAACCACTTACCAACACTGAAAAAGCTATGAACTATAGCTGTGTAGTAAGAGTAACAGTAAAGTTCCTCTATTAGACCACATACTGTACCAAATGGAAATATTAACCTCATGGTGGCGCTAAATGAAAAGTTGTAGGTCCCATCTATCAATCCATTTTCTTCCACTTATCCGGGGTCGGGTCGTGGGGGTAGCAGTCCAAGCAAATTGACCCAGACATCCCTCTCCCCAGCAATACTTTCAAGCTCCTCCTGGGGAATCCAGAGGCAATCCTAGACCAGGCGGGAGATATAATCCCTCCACCACGTTCTGGGTCTACCCCGGGGCTTTCTCCCAGTCGTAGGTTATTAAACTTGATTCTTAGTGCATATGAATGTCAGTACCACATTTTATAGCAAATCTCAACATTTCTTTCAAAAAGAGAAACAGATATCACCCTCATGGTAGTACCCGAGAAATGTCAAGAAAGGCTAAATCAATGGGCTTCATCTTCTCGAGCCAATAAAACTTTCTTATGAAAAAAAGAATAAGGCAACTCCTGTGATAACTTTTCAGATGTTTTGTTTGGACCGAGCACTAGCATCCCTACAGCTGCACCTGCAGCATGGGCTACAGTGTGCTTTCATTGTTTTTGCCTTCCAAGGAGAGGTGTTTGTTTTCGACTCTGGCACATCAAGCTGTCAGTGCACGTGTAATTAAGAGTAAACTGCCTGTTATTACAACTAGAGATAATTTTTTTTTAAAGAGCATATGTTAAACAAACACATAGATGTGATTCAAAATGTTATTGAACATTAGTGGGAGTGTCAGCTTGCACTGTGAGCTGACATTTGGTTAACACCTCATTCCCTCGAGCTCCTAGCCCCAAACAGCAGGCTGAGACTCTCAAATCGCTCCTCTCGTTCTCCATTAATTGAACTCATTAGAGCCTTTAAATTGGAGATTTAAGGATACGTGGTAACACAGGACCAAGCACAACAGGCAGCCAGCTTTGTTACTCCCAATTAGAGAGATAATTGGCACTTTTTTCTACAATTCAAGTTCAAACACATCTAGACTCCCTGGAGGGGAAACCGCAGAGTTTCACTATTTGCGCTGATGTTTGAGCTGTGCCCATTTAAATGCAGAGCCACTGGCTGCCTCCATGATGAGCTCCTTGCAAATGTCATATCATGAATATTCATTTGTCTCCTTAGTTTTGTTTAGTTGAATAATCTCTGGTGAGGCACTGAGGTGTGGGTACGGAGCGAGGAGACAATTTGCCTAACCCTCAGCCAGCCTTCACTGAGTTTTGGATTACATAGTGTTTCTCACGCTGTTTCACTAGACTCATAATTAATTACTGATTAGTGCTTGAGCCCTGAGCAGAATGTTAAACCCAATATTCTCTCTGCTGGCCTTTCCTACGGAGCACAGTTTAACAGTCTTTAAAAGTCTTGTGGCTTTGGGATGTGGGGATGACATTTGAAGGCAACCACAGATTGAACGAAATAACAACTTTCCTGTTATCTTCGTGTTGTTGACGTGTTTTCACTTTTGCTTTGAAGAGATATGACAAAACCTGATCGGGTTATTGTCAGACTTGATGAAAAACTATTTACTGTTCCATCAGGAACACAGCTCATCGCAACCCAGATCACAGATAGATGAGAGAAACCAATCACATGTTCACTGGACTGATTGTTCTGCAATTATTTTTATATTTTTGCACCTCAGCCAGCTGTGTGTCCAGATGTTCAGAAAGATGTGTTCAACTGTTGAACTGTGTTCAACAATTACAGGAAACACTGTAGATATTTCAAAAGTTATTCCCATTATTTGTGACAAAGTGTTCTGCATCTGGTCACAATCTGTATATTATTGTAGGGTTTGGTATTTGCCTGCACAGATATTAAGCATTATAAAAGCAGACTCAGAAACTGACTAACTTTCTAACTGATTGCTGGTGTTCACAAATTGGTAGTTTTAGCATGGGAGTTATCTCTTTTAAAACAACGAAAGAATCAGCCCAGAAATTAGTAATTTAATCGAGTTCAAGTTACCAGGCAGCTCTTGCCATCTAGCAGAGTCATCCCTCGTTATTGCTCTCAGAGCACTGCAGACTTTGAGTCTATGCCCACTGGCTCATGGGCTCCATAGCTTGGTTGCATCTTGTGTATAAGTTTAGCTGAAAGCCAATGATCCTCTCACGAAAACTCATTCAACATCAAGTCTTCAGTTAAAGGCCTTTAGCTTAGAGGAGTGTGCATGTGCTTCTATATGTGGCACTACAGTAAGACACTTGCATTCATTTTTGTACGATTGTTACAAAGCGCTCTTTGACACTCTTAAAAAGTGTTCAGTCAAAAGAGAAATTAATTTCCCCCCTCGCCTAAGATATGGGTTGAAATAAAGGAGCAGATTTTAAGAACTTACTGTAGTGTCATGGTTTCAGTCTCTTTTCTTCAAGCCGTCTCCTTTTTAGTCTCTTTACTTTAAAAATATGAACTCGGCTAAATTATTGGGTAAGTACAAGTTTTTCCTTTATTCGAACACAATAAGAACTAAAGAATGCTTTCCAACCATAGACTGTAAAAAATATGGACGTAGTATCCGTGACGTCACCCATCTGTTCCTGAGAGCTGTTTTGAAGCAAATCGACGGCGGCAGCCATATTGGTAATGCGGAACTCAACTAGGCAGAGTGTGACGTAGTGTGAGTCTCTTAGCCAATGGCTGTGTGTTCCCGACCGGGAGTCACGTCAGTTATGTCCTTATTTGGGCAAAACTCATAATCTTAATATCTTCTTAACCGTCACGTTAGAAAAAAATTCACCCCCCGTACAGTGTATGCCATTAGAGAGATTAACGTTGTAGGGCCAAGCCGTTTTTTGAACCAGGCTGTAAACATGTTTATTAATGCTGCAAAGATCGTCTTTTTCCCATTCATATCTATGTGGTTTCCGGTGTTTCTGCAGCCAGCCTCAAGCGGATTTTCGATGTATTGCAGTTTATATCACTTCCGCATTGGCTTCATCGTTTGAGACCGGAGTTTGCCGCTTGTTTCCAACACAATCATGGCGTCATTTTTTTTGAAAAGATGGAAAGCCTTGACAGAAGATTGGTATCTGCTCTTAACTGTGTTGTAAAGATAATGTTTTTGTATCTTTCTAGTACATATTTCGCTAGCACTACCACACTGCTGGAATTCACTCTTCTTTTGGTTTGAACAAAGATTTGAGATACAGTGATAAAGACAAACAGAATGAAAGTTTCCAGTGTAGGTTAATGTTGTTGAACTGTTCTAAAGGTTCTGTGAGGACATTTGATTTGGTGCCCCCTGTGGACAAAGTGGTACATCTTATATATTTGCTGATTGTTTTTCATAGATAGTGTTTTCTACCAATAAAAAGCTTAACCTGCTTTATTCTAATAGTGAAATGTAAATTTAATTTGAGTATTTGCTGCGGGGGGAAAAAACCCAACATTCTTGAATGTGGCTTGAATCGTCTGACACGTAAGCCCTCACAGTGGTCGCAATCAATAAAAATGGCAATATAGACATTTTCGACCTTGACGTTAATGGTCTTGTTTGCTTTTGTAGCTCATAAAGAGGCATCACTGTTCAATTCAATCAGTTTCATAACCAGTCAAACTCCTAACATGAGCTTTAAAGTGTATAGTTACATTTATGTTCGGCTTCTGATTGCAAACAGCAATGTGGCAACAGCTGCTTCTTAGAAATGATATTCACAGGTGGAAAACATAACACAGAGAGTCAGCAGAAAGATGCCAGTGGAGTTGAACAGATACAGATTCTGTGTTATCCTGAGATACACGTGTAAAGCAGAGGATGCACTGAAGTAAAATAAAAAATTCAAATTGTATCCTGATTCGATGAATACTATTTTCCACTGCGGTCTTGAACCAATTCTGTTACACGTTTTCGGGGATATAATTAGCAACTCAAAGTTTAAAACAGCATCATGAAAGTTTGTTTGGAAAGATGCTCCGAACATCTGCCACTTTCATTTGCACAATTTGTGGCTTGGCATGTTGTGTATTACATGTTCAGTCTGTTGGTAATTACAGGAGACACATCACAGAGCAGGTTGGGATAAGAAGCAGTGGGGTGTGTTTTATGCTTGTACTTATTTTTCCTGTTGTGTTTGTTTTCTTTTCATCTTTCTGTCTGTCTTGTTTTATCACCCTTTTTCTGTCTTTTTCTGTTTTGTCTCCTTCCTCTCACCTCTGCTAGGCGACCTACCTTACACTCCTTGCATTATCAAACTTGTAACAGTTTTATTTCCCCAACAGCCTTAAGCTATAAGACCTCATTATTTCCTTTAGTCTGTTGATACAACTCCTGACAAAATAATTAAAACATTTCCCGTTTCCCATCCCTTCAGTATTTGTTCTTCCCATCCTTTAACAAACTAATCTCACTTGAATTCCTCTTTCCGTCAGCTCTGAGCTTATTATTATGTCCTGTATCTGGCTAACACTGTAATAGATGATGTGTCATATTTGGTTTCAGTGCGTACGCTGTGATGTGCTCCTATATCGAGGAAAGGACCCACCCAGGTGCCCACATCTAATTTGACTCAAAAGAGGCTTGTCTATAGATTTTGGCATGTGTGCCAGGGTTTGCTATGTTTGTGGGTCTCATTGTGCGAGGAGTTTTCCCCTCATGTTTTGCTCACCCTCATGGTGTAGGCTTTCACTACTATAGGGGTGAGTTGGCATTTCTGTGAGTAAGTGTGTGTTTTGTCTGTTGCTGCTTCTGCAGAGCATTAAACAATAAACACAAATCAGCCTGGAGCCTCCACAGCTCTACCTTTTCACATTCTGATAAGAATAATGGTTGTTAGAGATAAGTACACAGTTTTGGTGATTAAAACAGGATGTGGACACTCACTGATACCTGTGAAGTTGTTGTATTAATTTAGATATTTATTGCACAAAATGCACAAAATGCGAACAGAAACAGAACAAGTGTGCTGACATTTCGTTGAACTGCAACAACTGGAGGGCAGCGATAGTTTTCACTGTTTTTTTTCTTTAGTGTGCAGGTGGCTTAGCAAAACAGAGTAATGATTCATCTAAACCCTGCTCTAATCATCTAAAGGGCACATGTGTTTGTGGCCAATCTGTAATCCCTTGATTCTTGTCCCACTTTCCGAAATAAGAATATCTGTGCAGAGCCAAGATATTTGCAAAAACAATAGAGAAAGAGAGAGCAGTGCATACAGATATGAGCAGATAGCATAACAAGAAATAATGATAATGTATTGAAATCAGTCAAGAAAAATAATGTTTGTTCAATCTTTCCTTTCAAACTCCATGAGTCTTTCTCAGCCTGAGCGTAAAGCACACAGTGTAAGGGGGGAATCCCTTTATTTCCCTCAGCAGAGAGGCGCTGTCATTAGCGCCCAAATGTTTCTGTGAGAAATCTGGGCTGAGCAGGGACACGAACTGGCTGGAGTCCAGCCAGCCTTTATTTATTCTCGAGTTAGCACTGCAAGGCGAGGGGCTAAAAGTCGTGCTGGCTTGAAGATTTTACAAAGGTGGCAGGCCAGAAGACGTTGACACGGCCCTCCACAGATGCCAGTGTTGTGCCACTTACTCCCTGAATTTGACAGCTCCGACCGAGCACAGAGAGCAGAGATGAAGGGGAAGAGTGTGCACGGAATAAAAACATACCACTTAGTTTGTAAGGCTAGTTGTCAGGATAGGTTTGAAGGAAACATAACAGCAGGGAAGAGCCAGGCCTGAAGTGTTTTTGAAATATTGTTTTCAGAAAACTCTTATTACAGTCATTTTGTTATCAAGTATTTGAAAAGGCTAAACTGACCTAATTAAGAAAAAGAGCAGACTACAACAGTCAACATTTTGCTGTTTAAAATTCATGGATTCAATCTTATTGAGGGTAGATAAGATGCTAAAGAGCATAGATTTTTTGTTCCATTTTTGATTTGTATGAAAATAATAGAACACATAGTGTTCATTCAAATAAATAGATAAAGATTTTGGGAGATGTTTAATGAAGATATATGTTGTCTTAATAATTTCACCTGACACATATATATTTTTAAGTTATATCTTTGGGCATTTTTGCCCTAAATGGACAGGACAGCTGAAGAGAGACAGGAAATATAGGGAGTAGAGAGTAGGGGAGGAAATGCAGCAAATGGTTGAGACTGGAATCGCACCTACGACCTTTGCAACGAGAGCTATAGCCTCTCTGCACATGGGGTTCGCGCCCAGACCGCCAGGCCAACGGTGCCCCAATCTGACACACATTTTGTCACGTTGCCACATAATATTTTTCCATAAATCAAAAATTTGGGGGTATATCCAACATTATAGCATACAACAAAGCCCCTTTCGAGGAGTTATAATACATTTCCTGTTTTATCAAGATTCTAAAAGATATTATTAAATAAGGGATAATGTAAAGTAAGCAAGTGGTTAAAACCAAACGGTGAGATTAAGTTACCAACTCAATATACAAAAAGTTGACACTAAATATTGATCTGAAGATGATCTTATTGATTTAAAAAAAAAATGTATACAGCTAAAAAAATATATATCTCAGTTTCAAAGGTTGGGGGCGCTTCCACGCAACAGTATTCAAATTAACGTTAAGCTTAACATTATCATTTATGGTAAAGTTTAAACATCACCCTGCTTTATAGTTATCTCATTAATTAATTGCCTTTATTTAGACTCGAAAATCATTGAGAGCAAAGCCATCATTTGCAATGACGTGGAGCATATAAAAGAAACATTAACATGCATGATAAGCTTTAAAAGAATGATGATCAATTAAAACAGACGACAATTAAAAAATAATGTTAAAACAAAGTCAGTTAAAACAGGTGCAATCAGAGGTTAAAACGTTTACAACTAAGGTTTTAAAATGACGAAAAGTAACCAGTGCATTCATTTTTAAAGTGCTTTGAAGTGAGTTCTAAGAAGATGGTGCAAAAAAGGCCAAACGCAGATCTTCCAAGCTCAGAATGAACTCTGGGAACCTGGAGAGTAAGCCAATTAGTAGATCTTGTGTGATGTGCTCCAGAGGACCAAATTAAATCACATTAAACTCAATATTTTCAATATTTTTCATTTTTATATGCCATTTTTAGTTAACATTCTTAACTCTTGACCCAGCTCTTGACTGGTCAGTCATTTTCTACCAACCTAAAGTTTTGTGCCCTTCAAATACATTCAGAGCATTATAGAAAACATCCTCAATGTTGTCTACTCACACCATCGGAACATAATGTTTTCAACAAATTGTCAACATGAAGAGATGAAGTCATAAACTGCCTGAGGCGGAAAATACCCTGGGTTTCAGCTGTTTTTTGTTGCTGCACTTACAGCGTAACAGTGGAAAACAACTCTTGGAACACCACTGCACAATGTCACTTCTCTGTCAATGTCAGGGGTGGGACTTCTGATTTCAGCTTTGTCAAAAACAATGGTTGGGATACGTACAGAGAAGATTACAACTACACTTGGTTTTTCAAAAGTCGGATTTGTATGTTTTCTTTGTAAAATGCCATTGAATGACAGCAGATACGAAGCATAAAGAGCTTTTCAAAACAGACTTAACTACTAAGGGAAGCAGAAGAGCTGTAGGTCAACTTTTGTAACCTAGCAACATTAAACACCGCTCTGAAATGGAGGTCATGGGCACTGCTAGCACAAATGCGATAAAGGACACAGGCCCATTGTCAGTTTATCAAATCAAATAGTCAAACATTTAAATATTCCATAGGGTCCTATGCAAGGTGATGAGTACTTATGTCTCCTTCCTACTTTATCTATTGGAAAGTGAAAGGTTTCCAGGGGTGTATTTGAGAGCAGTACACCATGTCAGGGTTTAGGTCAGAGTTTGTTGGTTGCAGCCAAACATGTTTTGTTGTTTGGTGTTAGTGTGAATGACCCTAACTCCCTCTTTTGTTGTAACTGATGTTGTTTTAAAATCTTAAAGTCCACAAACTGAGCGTAAGTTGAGTTTTCCTTGCGGAGGCGGTTTACCAACGTGTCAGTCTGGGTGTAGCCTCAGGTCATTAGCTCCTCACCTGAGCTGAGCTGTGAATGCGCTCATTCGAATCCTCCCTGAACACGCACAGTTTTTTTTCTCTGCCCTCGGCAAATACAACTTCACTGACAGGACGGATCGATTCCAAACTCCACAAAGTTTGAAAGCAGAGGAGTGTGGATGTTGTTCTGCCACATCCACTACAAACAGAGCAGTGAACAGCTCTCAGGAGACAGACTGCAAGTCAACATTTAGCCTACACTGTGAACGGGAGCCAAAAGGAGAGAGAGGAGTCTGCCAGATATGAGCCCAGATAGAAATTTCAGAGTGTGATTTTCTTTCATAGTTTGTCTGATAGTTCTCAGTCCAAATAATTAATATTCAAGAATCATCAACACTCTTCAAACTTCTTACTCTTTGATGAGGAAAAGGGGTTCTTTTACTGGGATAAATGAGGAGGTTGGGAAGGCTCTCTGCTGTTCTTGTCATGTTGAATCTTTGAAATCAAACCAAATATGTCAAAGAAACACTTAATTTATCTCCTCTATATTCTCTGATTCAAGTTGTAGTCAGTTGTAGAGTTGTTTTACATCCAGTTGAATTTCTCTTGGTCAGAGCTAGGTAGCTGTATACTAATGCTTTGAAATAAAGGGAACATTTAAGACTATACTTAAAGCTCCTGTGAAGAATTAAAGCAGGTGATGCAACAACCTGACATTTATTTGGACGCCTATATAGTTGCAAAAAGGAAATGAAACTAAGATGAAGTATTTTTATAAAGTAATTTGTATTTCCTGTAACAACTGCTGATGTCATACAACTCAGTCTACAGCATGCGGCTGAAAAAGCCTTTGTTGACATTTCTCATAGAAACAATTCACAGTGAGGGAAATGTTTGATCGTTCAAAGACAACAGGATGAGAGTTTTTGTCTAAAATTGCTACTTACTGGACAAAAACAACAAAGAGATAAGACTTACCACATTTTCCACAGGGGTGGTGGGGGGGGGGGGGGGGGGGGGGGGGGAGAGAATCAACACAAACAAAACGTTCCTGATAGGAGCTTTAATGTGTCTGGTGTCCCAAGAAATGTCCCTGAGAGAACAGCACATTTCAGCTCTGTGGAATCAATAATGACATGTCCTCAGTTAAACTATCTCTTCTAGTCAGTAACAAATGACATCTTTCATTCTGGGAGTCTTATGAATTTTAATATCAGTTCCTTTCAAGCTAATGAGCTAATTATAGCAGGCTGTGAAATCCCCAAAAAATAAGTGTAGGCAGTTGAGGTTTGCCAGCAATTTAAGCCGATACAAAGAATCACTTTTGTGATTATGGATGTGATTTGAATTTGTTCTCATCTTAAATTATCAAAGATGTGAGTGTACTTTAAAGCAGATTTCTTAAATTATAATTCAGAAAAAAAATGGAGTGGATTACATTCATGCTGTTTGAAATTTGTAATCAGATGCAAATATTCAAATTAAAGAGGCTCAACAAACAGTTATGAATAGAAAATCAAAATCATCCATTGTAAGTTTCCCTTCAACTGTAAATTTGGATCACACCAGCTTAAGGTCAGATTGTGTTGATGTGATGCACTTGAAAAAACCCTATAACTGACACCTCACTTTGGTTGTTTGCTCATTTGGAGCCTAAACAGTGCAGACAAATGAGCTACATGCTGTGACCTGTGAGGGGGACCACAGGAGGCTCATAATTACACAGACCTCTCGCCTACAGCGACGTCTGCTCATGTTTTGACAGACATTCCAAACCTGTTGAAGGATGCACCGTGAGACGTCTCTCCCTCCGCTCTTTGTCTTCATTACCTCTCATTTTTCTTGTCATCGCAGCCTTACGCAAACACATTGAAAACTTTCAGTGGCTGCTTGTGTGAGAAAGAAAGTTTTATTTTCTGACAACTTGTCAACGATTGGAGCTTTTCATTATCCTGGAAGTTCTTTCCCACTTAAAGCCAACGCAACAAGATGATACTCAGTTACCGCTCAGTGTTTGGCCTCAAACCTTTTTAAATACCTCCCAACACAATGGCAGTAATGCTGTGTGTTGATGCAGCTTTCAGGACTTTTCAGCAGAATATTTGCACTGATAGAGAGAAGACTGTGATTTCAGTTTCTCTCCTGTTATTAATTACTGTCAACACTCTGCAAAGATGTGCCAAAGTTCATTTCCTCATGTTTTGCACCATAGATTTCCATAATGAAGAACATATGGTCAGATGCTAGCTTTTCTGCACCGCTGCATAAGCTTCATAGTGCCAACGAGCCATTTCAAATTTCAATTTAGGGATGAGCCATTGCGAGTTCCCTTCAGCAGTCATTGCCAAAGTACAAACACAGCCAGGCCAGCTAAATATTGTGGCTTTTCAAGAATGGAAGGGTTACTGCCAGAGACCTTTCGTATAAAAAAAAAAATGTGGAAGGTGGCTTGACTTGAGTGTGATGAATCATTCTGTGTCCCCTCTGCAGAATTTACTGTCATGCAAAGCAAACTCGGTAATGAAAAGATAACCTCATTTGTTAAAATGCTTTTCTTATTGGTAAATTGTTTTTTGTTGTTGCCTGAGCTGCTACAAAGAAAAAATAAAAACATAACAATGACATGATCAAAAACCTTAACACTTTGGCATGTTTTCTAAAACCCTATTATAGACTAATTCTGTATTGTTACATACAACATATGAAAGTACAGATTTCAGTAATGATCAACTTTATCCGACATTTACCATGCACTTTTTGTAGCAATTTTATAGTTAATTAAGTGTAATTGGAGATCCAATTTACCAAGCGGCAAATGCTTAAAGGAATATTTCTTTTTTTTTTTCATAGAGTTTGTATGAGTTGCACGTCACTAGTAATTGATCAGGTGCTCCACGCTAAAGAGCATGTCTGTGTTGCGTCTGCAAATTACAGTGGCGCTGAGAGCTCACAGCACTGCAACTCAAGAAAACACATGCAAAAAGACAAAGCACAAGAAAATTAAGAAAATATCTTCATCAATTTGACGACACATGCACAGCATTTAGAAAACATGCTGCAAAGACCACAACATAACACATTCGCAAAAGGCAATGCAAAGACCACAGCACAATGGAAGTGTTTCCAGAGGACACTTAAAAGTGATGCACACGTCCGGACATGCTTGTTGTTAACGCGGATTTTGAGTCACAGGTTCTCTTACCGTCAGTGGTGTTGGAAAATGAGATAAAAAAGTAAGTGTTTCCGCATCTACAACAAGTGTGTCCGGACATGTGCATCACTTTTAAGTGTCCTGTGGAAACACTTCCGTTGTGCTGTTGTTTTTTTGCCTGCGCGTTTTTCCAATGTGTTGTGTTGTGGTCTTTGCAGCGCGGTTTCTAAATGCTGCGCATGTGTTGTCAAATTGATGAAGATGTTTTCTTAATTTTCTTGTGTTTGGAATTTTTGCATGTGTTTTCTTAAGTTGCAGTGCTGTGAGCTATCAGGGCCACCGTAGCAAATGGTTAAAAAACGAATGAGATTTCTGATGGCAAAGTAAAGTCCTGTAAAATTTCTCAGTAGAGTGTAGTCCTGAACCGAGATAAGTGCTTTGGTGGGAGTCTCTCAAAATTAGCTAAATTGCATGACCGACTTGGCCCCGTCTTCAGTAAACTAGCCTTGCTTATGTGCTGTTTCTACCTTCAGTTTCTCATTTAGGGGGCCAAGCTAACCAGCATCCATTGTTGCTAGTACAATTACTAGTGACATGTTACTCATACAACTCCCTTCAAGAGAACTGAAATATCCCTTTAAAATGCACCAAATATCTGTAACGATTCATTCTGTTGTAATGGTGAAGCCGTGTGAGATGTGAGATAGGGATGCCAAATAATTCTTGTTTTATCATTTTATCTCATCACATTATAAACTTAGATTAACACATTGCAAGAATAAATGCCTAAAATGCAATGACAGTATAAGACTTTTTGAATTGCTCATATAGAGACCTGGATTCATGGGCCATGCATTCACACCATCTGGCAAAGGGACTAAACTCCAGCAAGCAGTCAGCTACCCTTAGATTAAACAGTGTCTATTAGGTGGCAGCTGCAAGGTTAGCTTGCAACAGAGCCAACGGCTGAGGATGTAGAAAAGGGAGAGAGGAAATGTGGTTGAAGAAGACCTTATGGTGAAAAGAACAGCATCACTGCTATTTGGGATTTATTGTGGATTCAGGACAGACAACTTCTTACATCATTGATACTGTGAAACACTTACACGGCAGCAGAAAGGCACAGGAACTGTTATGTTCTAGCTAAGTTGCACTTTATATTTGTTCATTTATTGGGCCTTATATGTGATAGACACATCACAGATTTCCATTCCATTCCATTGAGGAATAAAGCACACATTTCTAACCATCAAAAGGCTAAAGTCAAGCAGGTACAGGATGTTTGACATACAGCAAACTCAAAGCACTTTGACGATCGCCTTACGGTTTTATAGCCTCCATAGGTGACAGCTTACCTTTCAGAGCTTTTAGTGTAGTCAGCCATAAAGATAAAAGTCTCCTGGCCAACACTTCCTTTTCTGTGTGTTGCCATTGTTTATAGTCCAACAACCAACTTGAGGGGCAAGAAATTGAGTTGGTGTTGAAACAACATCTGTGAGGAAATTGTTGATGGTCCTACTCTTACTAGAAATGGAAACAAGAACACTTCCATTAGAAGATCTAGCCCCCCTGTTCAACAGATTCTGCATTTGTAGATAGGGATACTCATACTGTTACCGTGGACACTATGTTGTCTTGAATAAAAGGAAACTTTAAAGGTGATGTTTTGCCCTGTTTCTGCCAGTATCATCATCCTGTGTGTGCCATGGTGTTGTTGAGTCTGTAGCTTTTTTTTTTTTGCACCCACATTGGTCAAAATGTCAGTAATACATTTTACTCTTTACTGCTGAGCTCCAGGCATTGTGTTTATGAGGTGGTGAGGAGCACATTTTATTTTGGTTGGTCAAATTGCTCCAGCGGAACCTGTGTGTGCAGTAAGAGAAACAGCACTTTGCACTCCTGCAGTCATATAAAGGAAATACAGCATGCTCCCTCACACCCGGCAGTTTAACAAGTGTCATGATTGCATTAGCTAGCCTTTCCTCGATGCATGGTACTTTCACATACCTGGACCAGTTATAGCTTAGTCAATGTATGAATTCATTATTTTGCTCTGCAGCTGTAAAACACTGTGCTGCTGCAGTACTTAAGCTTTAACAGGTTTACTTTTAACGGGAGTTAACCTTTCCAGTGTGCTAACAGCTCCCACACCACCAATGGGCATGTTTTTTTATGCTACAAACAAACACACTATATGGTTCTGAACAGCTGCCAAGACAAGAAAACTCTGTTATTGTTCCTCAAGTAGAGGAGGAACAATAACAGTGTTTGGCTGGTGGATTCACAAGATCCAGGAGAACATAATGATCCACAATACCTTCCTGTTTCTATTTCACTTCCTTGGCTCTTATACACATGCTGTGCCCACATGCTTCTTCGAACAAACCCATTCAGAGTACTTGGCCTTGAATTACTATTTAATTCACTCTGAGGTTCACTTTAACATGTTTGAAACAAGACGCCAAGGCTTAATCATCCACCTTAGATAATATGTGCCCTTGTCTCCCTCAAGTTACACTTGCTACACTCCTTGATTTATTGATCCATGCTGTTGTCCCTTTGTTTTAATTGAATTGGCTGGGAGGTTTAAAAAACTACAGCTCATGAAAAATTATCGAGGAGGTTTTTCCCTGGAAGAGCACAAACATAAATTTATTTGACTGATTACAAATGGAAATACTGTAAATGGACTGAAATATATTACTTTTTTTGGCGTGCCATTTAGAGCCAATATTATGAAATCAAATATTATATTACCCAACACATCCACATTCCATCAGTACTTAATGCAAAGCTTCTTACAGTGTTGCATCTTTATTTAAATCCACATGATAATTGTGAGATGACTCATCATTTTGCAGAATCACCCAACAGTCCTAATTTTGTACCCCCTCTTCTGAGAGTGTGTTGTGATATAAGGCATCAAGATGTTTGCTGCAGATCCCTTAAGTTCTGTAACTTGCGAGTTGGGGCCTCCATGGATTGGACTTGGATGTCCAGCACTTCCCACACATGCTGGATTACATTGAGATCTGGGGAATTTGGAAGCCAAGTCAACACCTCCATGTTTCTCCAAGCAAACTTTTCCATTTCTCTGTGGTCCAGTTCTGATGCTCTCCTGCCCAGTGCTTTCAGACAGGGGTCAGCATTGGCACCCTGACTGGACTGCAGAATTGCAACCCCTTAGGCAACAAACTATGATGCACTGTGTGTTCTGACAGCTCTCTCTCCCAGAACCAGCATCAACTCTTTCCAGCGATTTCCCCTCCAGTAGCTCTTCTGTTGGATCGGACCAAATGGGCCAGCCTTCGCCTCCCAAGCACATCAATGAACCTTGGCCTATTTTGGTAGGCACTGCACTGCAATGTGGAACACCCACAAGAGCTGCAGTTTTTGAGATGCTCTGACCAAGTTGTCTAGAGACCTTATCAAAGTGGCTCACATCCTTAGCCTTGCCCCTTTTCCTGCTTCCACCATTGTAGGGGATAATGTTCATTCCTAACATATCTCACCCACTGAGAGTTGCCGTTGTCACACGATAACCGGTGTTATTCACTTTATCTGTCAGTGGTCATGATGTTATAGCTGGTCAGTACATTTGTTGTATAAGGATCATTTAAAGAGGGGTACATTAAATTAAACAACATAGATGGAAACACAATGTTAAGTATATTTAAATTGTGTTGTTACATTTAAATGAATATTGATTCAATTTAAATAAAAACAATATATATTTAAATTTGAATGAATGAGATGCATAAGTTAGTCCTTCATTGTGCTTTCTGTGAAGTCATATGTTTCTATGCTAGCTCATTCTTTGAGAGTTTGTTCAGGCTCACTATCCTCTTACACGACATCCAGTGACACCATATTTCTTGGTGGGTGACATATGACACTGTCTGGGATTTCAGCTGTAAACATGTCTGGAGAGATTCCACCTGAAAGGAATTCATTTCCCCCTTGACTGTAAAACATGTAACATAAGCCAGCAACTAACATACACACTGTGTGTAGGTTATTGGACACTTTTAGGGTAGGGTGACCCTGGTGCACACTATTAATGTGGAGATATGTAACATGCTCACTCTGCAGTACAGGAGCTGCTGTTTTCTCTTTTTATAGAGTATGTACTGGTGTTAAGAAATAACAAGCTGTCTGCAATTATAATTTAAATCAATACAATTTCTTGCAAAGAAACTTTGTCAATATTTTGACCAGTACAAGAGTTGGTTATGTTTTCCAAAACAAACATAAAAGCAGAATGATTTTAATAAGAAATATAAAGTTATCAATTTTACGTTATTATCTAAATCTAAATCTCAGACCAGCCCTCCTTGTGTTTGCTCTTTACACCAGCATGTCTTCTGAGAGATGTTAGCTGTCAGATCTTGCAGAGCCCAAACAGAGCCCCCCCCCTGTGCCACCATGCTATGTTTACATTCTAATCTGTGTGATGGACCTGCGTGATAAGGCCCCGGGCACTTCTGCAGCATCAGGGGAAAGAGGAGGAGATCAGGGCTCGATGCCAGCAGCAGGGGGACTGTGAGACGCTTTTCTTGAAGAAGACACACACGCTAATGGATCCTCAGTCTCCTACCCGGTGACTCATCCATTGCATGTTTTCTCCTCTCTGAGCATTTGAAGATGTCAAGGTGGACTGAACCTGTTGGAACAAACAAAAAAAACTTTAACTGGTTCTGTCATCTTTGGCTTTTATCCAGCATTTATCTGGGTGGGATGGCGTCTTTAGCCCTGCACATGAACTCCACAAACATCAGTGTATTTTGTTTTCAGTTTGAATCAGCCAGTGGAAGGAGGTTAAATACAGTGCTTTTGTAGTAGAGAACACCTGAGGGCCATTAGATTCCAAATGACTGAATGTTTTCAAAAACGGTACACTGAAGAGGTCAACGAAGTAATTACATTTTTAAATAAAAAGAAGGACTTGAATTTTTGCTGGCCTATATGTGTAGTAGAAATAAATGTCTTCATACAGAGCTAAACATAAACAGAATATTGTAATTATGTTGCATGGAATTTGATGTGCAGACACTATACAGTCCACCATTGAACTTTTGTTCCTACGCACATTGCAAAAAAACCCCAACAACATTTTTTTTCAAAACCTTCGGCTTAGTTCTGCCAATTGGATGAGATTGTCCCGCTTGTCGATTGTACAGATTGGCCTGTTTCAGGATATCAAACTAAACAAAGAGGCAGATTGCTGCTCTACTACTATGAAAAAATAATATTTTTGGGAAAATAGTTGAATTTTACTTTGCAGTTTGGATGGAAAACAAATAAGAGTCTTCACGCGTTGGTGGATTTATTGATTGTGCTTGTTGTAAGGAGAAAAACGTTTTTTTTTTATTCAGTAAGAGATGTCAAAACAATGTACTTTTTCTTTGTCAGTGTGTTCTTTAGTGAGTTTTTTGTTTTGTTTTATACACACAGGATTCAATTCCACGTCGCCTAGAGTCTGTTGAAAGAGTCTAGCTTTCATTGTCTTAATATCCTGTAACATGATTTTAGATCTTTAGCTAACTTGTCTCAGTTCTTCTCCCCCCCACACTGCTGGTAATGAATGCAGCAGGATTATTTGCACTTTTAAATTACAGGGTTCACTGCTTTAAAAATATATTTTGCAATTAGCATTTCAGGATCATTTCCAGTGTAACAGTCTGAGTACTTACAGTATAGATCATGATAATGACAGAGGGGGAGAGTTTATGTGCACCTGTCAGCAGCTCTTTTGTCAGTAGATCATTTGGACCTGGCTTGATGACACGGTCAGGCAATTTTGTGTCACACTTGTGATGTTTATAAAGTGGCGTTGAGACAGGATCTTGTTTGGATTCATAAGACGTGGTGGGAAATGGGGGAGCAGATAGATCTCCCTCCTTTGAGATGTCTTGATTACATGGTCTGTGGTTGTTTTTGTTGTATGAGTTGTGGCTGGTGTTAAACTTTTCAAATTTCCATGTTGAAACTGTTCCTTTTAGTTTCAGTCACAGCGTTTCATATAGATGTTGTGGTTGTGTTTATTTTCATTGAGGCTAATGGTACATGTTTGATCATAGCTTATTCTTAAGCTGGCAAATCTGGCATCATGCTGAGAGGTAAGGATTTGTCTTATTGAATGGAAAGACAGTCCTTCAATAAGTAGGCAGGGCCTCATTCCCTGCATCGATAACTCTTCATGGTTTGCTAACTTATACTGTAATATTAACAACTGAGTTATTACAGCTGTATTCAGTTTGTTGCACATTAGACTTTTGGCACCAGTAAGAGGACTGATACTGATGTCTTCTCCTGTCATCCATCCTACAGAGTGGCATTTTTAAATTTCTATCTGAAAGCTCTAGAAAGTACTGGATGGCTCGCCACAAAATTTTGTTCAACTCCAGCGGATAAATCTTGGTGATTCCCCACTCTAATTATGAGACCTAAAATGTATGTCTAGGAGTCAATTACTTATCAATGCCTGTACTTTTTGTTTAGTGCTAACATGTTAAGCTAAGAGGATGGACATGGTGAGTAATACCCTTCATCATGCCGTAACTGTAATCAGGATTGTTGTTCTAGCTCATGGAAAATGCAGCTTTCTGTTCAGCAAGTGGACTTCAGTTTTAAGACTAATGATTTAGTTTCATGAAATCTCTGAGGGAGATCCTTGCCTGCGTGTATTTTTTGTCTGCATGATCCCTTATTGGGTTGAAGCATTCCCAGTGGGCTCATTCCCTGGATAGACTGACTAAAAGGCAAGGGGCAGGTTCCAGGATGTCACAGGTCTCACATTAAGTCAATCTTACAGTAGTAAACACTCTTAAATGTCAAAATTCAGCATTTTTTGTCTCTATCTTTGGATGCAGTGCAGTAAGATACAGAAACAATTACTTACACTACTATTGGTGCATGTAGCAGTCAATGCAGTTCAGATGGATGTCAGCTAATCAAGTGTTCAATATTTATTAGACGCTCAGTATATCCACACTTTCAGCTGTGCTTCTACAGAGAGAAGAAGCTCGAAAAAAGGATCTCAGATGGATGTTTTCAGTTAATTTGATTGTAAAAAATGGTAATAAATGTTAAAACTACCATTTGCTTCTTCAAGGAAGATATTGATGCCCCTACTTTTTATATCTCTTGTCTGTTGGTTTAAAATTAAGAAGGAATTTTCATCACAGGGATATCCATTTTGCTCTCTGGGTGAACTGTATTAAATCTAACAACATGATTTGTGCTGTCAAGCCTTTATGGAAATGTTTCACACTCTCTTAAGTATCTTTTCTTTGCTTCTTGTGTCTTTCTTTGACTCGCACTTTATTGTTGTTCATATAAAGTTGACTGAATCTGACTCAGTTACAGTAACCCAGAACATGAACCTTCAAGACCTCTATCAGTTCTTCTCTTCTCCCTGAAACAACATTATTAAACTAAGTTAAACAGAAGAAGTATTTTGGTTCTTCTAGTGCCACCCACTCAGTCTTTTTAGCTCAGTGCTCATACCTCAAGATGGGTGATGACCTTTCACCAAACAAAGTCTAGTTTGAGTAGATCTCATTCTGGAAAGTTAATCCCGCTCAGGGCTTCACATCAACTTCACTTCTTTAAACACAAAGAGCTGTTAACATTTGTTGTACTTTATTTTTGTTCCGACTTGATTTTTGAAACTTATGGAGCTATGCTTGGTAAACTTGTGTAACCTTTTGTGCTCAACTCCACCTCTTTTCTGCAGCCTGAGGAGTAAAACAGGAGCTGTCTATTTAAAAACACATCATTGTAAAAGCAATTAATCTACTAATTTACAGGGAAAGTCTGGGAACCAGGATATTTGGCAAAATGCTGTAAATCTCCGGGCTTTTCATGGAAAGGTGTTGTTTAAGACCTTCATTGCTTACAGTAGTAATAGCCTGTATTCACCAGTATGTACAATTAATCATAAGGCTACATTGGTAAGTTGTCACTTGTCACAAATCCAAGAGAGTTTAGTAATCACTAGACTCTGAGGTTCCTGAAAGTTCTTGGTAGCTAGGTGTCCCTTCTCTGCTTCCTGTCATATAGTGACCATTAAGTCTGTTTTAGAATGCTCTGTATACTCTGTTTTACGAAGAAAATTTATTGGAATTGTGTCGTAACATTATCAGCTGCTGTAGACCTGGAAATTGTACTCTCGTGAAAAATAGGCTTAGTTAGTTTCTCTTCTGTAAGGACTTTCGCCATTGTTGTTGACAGAGTTGATACAAGAAGTCCTACCCAGAGCTGAAGATATTTGTCCGAAACCGTGGGTCGGGTTCGGTCATAATTTTGTCACTTTAAATGGGCTCGGCCGGGCTGGTGCCAGGCTCGGGCTTGTGCGGTAAATGAGTGGTCATTTTCATTTTATGTTGTTATTGCCAAATACCTTTTCTGAGTTTGAAATTAATTCTGATTTATTTGTTCAGAAAGACTCATTTAAAATGCCAGCCTTAGATGAATGACTCATGTTCCAAAAAATGTATAAACTACTCATTCTTGACAAAAGGCAAAAGAGATGTGTGCATGCGCATATTTGAATAATGTCGGGGCAGTCGGGCTGTAAACGGGTTCGGGGCTTCAAAAAAATCTAGGTAATTTGGGTTCGAACGGGTTAGGGCAGAATTCTGTTGGGCTCGGGTTGGGTCGGGGCTCAACTTTTAAGGGCCGATTACAGCTCTAGTCCTACCCCTTCTTGAATTTGATTGCTTGGTAAGGAAGAAGTGATATTGATGAACACATCATTAAGTTGAAGTGTTTTAAATAGAGAGTGCAGCCATATAACAAACAGTGACACTGAGGGTGTTTTTGTGCTTAGGTTGCTGAGCGTTGTAATCCTGAACTCTTTTGGTTTTATCTAGAAGTTGGCGCTGCAAGCACCAAAAAAACCCTGCTGTCTATGGATACAGACGCTTGTAGCATCTTTCAACTCATTGTTTCAAAGCTAGATACATATTTACTGTCTACTACCCAAGCTATATGAAAGACAAAAAATATATAGCAGCATGTAGCTAGTTGCATTTAGAACTGCAAGAGAAATTGTATCTTTCGGAAATTGATTGAGACCAAAAACAGAGCCAAAAGTTGTTGAATATTGGACTCTGATTAATTAAAAAAACAAACAAAGTTGACTGTAAATTAATAAAGAAATGTTTAAAAAAAAAAATGGAAATAGCAAACTTTTCCTAACAAGCTAGCAAACTTTGTTAGCTAATGTACCGTTGTTTCAAAGCTCCTTACGGCTGCCCTAAACTTGCACTGTTACTTTATTTAGCTATTCTCTTTCTCCACACTAAGCCATGTCTTAGCTCCCCTTTCTATTTGTGCCCTGTTGTCTTTTATCACACTCTGTAGTGAAATCTGCAATTAAAATCTAAATGTGTGCTGCTGCATCAAAAGGCCTCTATTACTAAAGCTTCTCTGGAGCAGTGGATACATAGACGAGCCTGTACCCGTGTGAATAGCTCTTCCAAATGAAGCTCTGAGCCTTGCCAATTACCTTCCTGCTGCTCCACTGTATCTAAATTCTTGCCTCACTTTCTTTATTGTGTTCCCCCTACAGCTGGGATCTGCTCAATAACAGCCAGTGTGTGAGAATGCCCCTATGAAATGTCCTATTCATGACGCCAGAATGAAAAGTCTCTCTCCTCCCCTGTCGTCACAGACAAAGCAGTGTGAACAGGAAACGAAGGAATAATATTTTAACGATATTCCATTTGTGTGTGCATGAGTGTGTGACTCTGGGGTAAATGAAACGCACATCACTCTAGATTTATGGACCAGAGACAGCATGGGCGCAGCGCGTCGACGGCTCACTGCAGAAGGAAGAGGCTGGAGACTGAAATGTGCTTTGAGTTAATGGGGTTCTTACTGCTCAGCACAGCAGCACAAAGTTCTGAAGCAAACAACAAGGACACTTGAGTTTGGCTTGCAGGCTTGCTTTTGATGATGTTGAAAGATGGTTTGTGCTCCCTTGTTGGCAATTGGCTGGAAACATGCTGATGAGAGAGTAGAGGCTTTTTCATCTATGTGCTATAACCATTACCTGGAACGGCTGGTTGTAAATCAAAAGTTTAGCAGTGAGTGTTACAGTAGAGGAAAGAAGACATTTGAGTAATGAAAAAAATGTTTCTTCACACCTTTTACTTTTTGGTATTTATTATTTTTTCTGTAAGTGTTGGTGCAACACTTGTTAACCAAGTGTTTACAAGTGCCACATCATTACTCGGGTGTGGTACACACTACAATATTTGGACTAAGCTTCAGTTCGAGTCCCCCTTCCGACATAAATCAGCAAAGTCACAATTTTCATGGTTACAAAAAATATCTTACTAGACATTTATGTGGTGTGAGGTATGTTGAGATTGAATTTACCTCTGCTGGTCTGCATGGAAAATGATCGTGGCTGGGCCGATTTGGAATCAAAAACATTAACATGTTCAATATTTACGTTCAGATTTCCTGTTGTTTGAGAGGAACCCTGAAAAGAGCCAAGCACACACTTTGTGGAACAAAACAATAACCAATCTGGAAGCAAGCTGACTGAAGATGGATGAACAACAAATGTAGCCATATCAAAAAAAGTAAACATGAAGCATAAAAGTAATATGGACATTAAAAATGGAGGACCAGTTTGTGATTTTTGGAAGCAATATGAGTATTAATAATAATAATAATAATAATAATAATACCTTTATAGCACTTTTCAATACAAGTAACAAAAATCCTTCACAAAAATAATAAAAACACAATAAAAGCAGAGAAGCAATAAAAGCAAACAGACCGTAAAAGCAGAGATAAAACGTTAAAGATTAAAATAAATTCACAAATTAAAAGCTTTACCATAAAGTGTGTCTTGAGTAGTGAAATAAAATGAGGGACTGATTCTGCAAGTCTGATTTCCTCTGGCAGGCCGTTCCACAGTCGGGGGGGCTTTGACAGCAAAGGCCCTGTCCCCCTTTAGTTTGTAGTCTCGACCGTGGAACAGCAAGCTGAGCCTGCCAGAGGATCTCAGACTGCGTCCTGGTTTATTGGGGGATAAGAGCTCAGAGATGTATCGAGGGGCGAGTCCATGTTGTGCTTTAAAAGCGATTAAAAGTATCTTAAATCTATCCTAAAAACAACAGGGAGCCAGTGTAGGGATGCTAAAATTGGGGTGATGTGGGAATATATTTTAGTTCCAGTTAAAAGCACTGTCTGAAGTCGGTCAATTGATTTTTGATTGAGACAGGAGTAAAGTTTTTGGGTGAAATAATGGACTTTACCTTTGAAATGTTTCTGAGCTGATAAAAACAGGACTGGACAACATTCTTGATCTGTGGCTCGAAACATAAGTCCTGGTCAAAAATGACTCCAAGATTCCTTGCTGATGTTTTGACAGGGATTGCTAAATTATCTAGGTTTGACATGATGAGGCTGTGTATCAAGTAAAAACACACCACCATTGTACTGAGAAGGGGAAGACTTGAACAGTAGTTCCTGCAATGGATGGACCAGGTAGCTAAGCAGGTAGTAACGATTTAGTTTGACTATCATAGATTTTGAGAGATTTCCAGCTTTGAGAGTCAAGGCTCTGGTGTTTGATGAATTTGTTTGTTTGTGGAATGCTTCCTTTGTTTGTTTGTGGAATGCTGGTGTGTCCCACACAAGCACAGGGGAGAGAGCTTTCTGTTTTATTCTCCTGAATTCTTGAACTCACTACCTTTTTGATATCAAAACAGCAAGCATCTGTGTTTTTTAAAACTAAAGACCAATCTTTTCAATATAGCTTTTATTTAGGTGTCTACATTTGAATAGTTGTTTTAAACAATAGATTATTTAATTGTATTGTTTGTTTATTTACTTATTGTTGGCAGGTATTTATTAATTGTGTTCAACTTTTAACTGACCTTCATTTATTCCTTCAATTTTCATAATTTGTACTGTTTCTTTGTTGTTGTTTTTAAAAGCATTAATCTATTGCCTAAGTCTTTTACTATTTATTGATTGCTGTAAGTTTTCTATCTGTTTGTTTTATTCAAAGCACTTTGGGCTGCATGCTTGTATGCATAAAAGGTGCTATACAATAAAGCTTGTTTTGATTGGATTGGACTGTGGTGTGCCATGTTGGCCATCTCTTTGTACTCCATACACTTTAAAAACAAAACTTTAGATCCAACATTATTCATCATAATTTTTTCGTACCTCTGTTATGAGTCAAATATGTTTTGTAATATACTTTATATTTCATGTTTGATTAAGAGACAGATTCAATAAAGGCGGGGACAGTACAACACAAAGAGTGAGAAAAAGAAATGAAGAATACAAAGGCACAGTAAATCATGTACACAGGGTCAACCCCATACAACAATAGATTTTTAAAAGTGACTTGATGAGTTGGTATGATTCATCCCTCGTCTCCATTTTTAGCTTGATTGCATACACTTTATAGAAAATGTATCTGTATTTGACAGCTGTGCTCTTTTGTTTTTTTCCTCTAAGTTGTCTGACTCATTGCCTGAAAGAAAATAAACTGTTATTTAGTTGTTTTTTTATTCTCCAGTGCAATCCAACTTGTGCTCTTTTGCAGGGAAAATGTCAAATATCCGTGCTGTCAGGAAGAGGCAACAGCTGAATAACTTGGTTGCGATGGTTACAGAGCTAGCCAGGCCGGGCTACACCATCGTGGATTTCTGCAGTGGAACGGTGTGTGTACATCCATCATTCCAGTTATGCATGTATATTCATCACCTTGCCTGACCACGTCTACGTCAGGCTGCTGCTCTATTAGAAAGCAGCTGAAAGGAACTACTTTTTCTCTTTTTCTCTTCTTTTTAAAAATATCTTTGTTGTTGGCCGGATACACAGGCAGACTGGTAATTACACTCATGAAAATGCCCGCTCAGAGCGGTAGCTCTGCATCTCTAAAAGGTCAATCCTTGGTAGGAAAGGGCAGTGCTAATCATCACTCAATTGATGTCCTCTTTGATGTGTGCCGTTTTCCTATTGTGCATTCTCAGTTTGTTCTCTGTTTTCTTTCTCTCTCTCTCTCTCTCTCTCTCGTCCTCTCTCTCTCTCTCTCTCCTCTCTCTCGTCTCCACTCCTCTCCTCTCTCTCTCATCTCCGCTCTCTCTCTCTCTCTCTCTCTCTCTCTTTTTTTATGCTGGCTCTCCTAGGGGCACGTAGGGATTGTTCTGGCTCACACACTACCAGACTGCCAGGTAATGTATGTTCTTGCGGATGTGCGAGTGTGGTGTCTTGAAAGACTTGGTTCATGACATATTTAGCAACTTTTTACAAGTTTCTTTGTTTTATCATATATTCTTATGAGAAGTTTAAAAACCCAAAATTCCCCAAAAGTTTGGACTTTGTATAAAGAGTTGTTAAAACAGATTTGGATGGTAAGCAGATCATTAAAGCTAACATTTTATTGAAAGTATTCAAAGACAATATAACAAGTCTTGAAGAGCTGAAAAATGTGTTGATTTATGAAAAATATCTGCTCATTTTAAAATTGGTGCCAGCTTAAAAAGAAACACCTGGAGGAACATCTACTGGTTAAGTAGGTTAATTTAAACAGTTAATAACATGACTGGTGATGAAAAATTACAGCCTCTACAAGAGGCTGAATCTCTCAGAAGTAAAGATGGAAGGAGTTCATCACCCTGTGAGAGACTGTATGCGCAATTAATTCTACATTTCCAGCATAATGTTCCTCAGCATAAAACTGCAAAGATTTGTGACACAACAGTCCAACTTTTTCAGAGTTTGGTATAACTATTTCCATTTTTCATGGTTGGATTTCCTGTATGGATCTCAATGTTTTTAAAATTCTTCCTGTTATCATCATATTATCATAATTACATTTTTTATTCGATCAGTTCAAATAATCTGTAACAGAAACAGTCACTGGTAATGTGTGTTTGCTCTCTCTGTATTCAAGGGTCCTCCTCATCGAGAACAAAGAATATCTCTGGTCAGGGCCCAGAGTCGTGGTGCTGAGCTGTGGTCTGAAAAACATGGCTTCATTCAGGCCAACCTGGACTATTTCACTGGACCGTTTCAAATTGGGGTGAGAAAAGCAAAGCGAGATGCACTTTACCACAAATGTCCTTTTCCCCCTATTTTGTTTTCGTTGATTTGACATTACGGACATTCTTTAAACGTGACCCCACTTAACCTCATAAAATAGAACTTTGCTATTTTTTTCACAATACATTTTAAATGTGATCAGCTAAGAAAGGGAAAGCTTTTATGGAAAAAAATAAAAACAATTATCAACCACAGCACACACTTAAGTAAAATGATAACCTTCGAACAAGTATAATGTAAAAGCAAAAGTGGTATTGATTACATTTTCTTTGTTTTAAACTAAATGTACAGTTGATTATTTAAGTATGATTTACATTTCAGTTGTCAAATTAGATACATTAGAGTAAATTTAATTTGTTTTCTCTCTTCTACAACAGCTTTCTAAAACACAAATGGAAAAAAAAAATCTTTCACAGAGAAATGTAAAACTCTAGAGATAAGGAGATGAAATATTTGGTCAAAGGGTGCACATAACGTGTGGAAAGTAAGCTGCAATGAAAATGTGACAGCTCACTAATTTGTTTCAGTGTATAAAAATGATCTAACAGCCTCATTACCACAGCTTTTACTAATTCCATTTTGGTATATTACTCCTCTGAAATAACGTATGACATTTAAAATGATCTTTTTCAAGTATATAGCAAATGTATAAACTTGCACAAGAGTGGTTTCAAAACGCACACACACACAAAAAAATATATATAGTATATAAATTTGGGCAAAACAAGCCTCTCTTAATTTTCTGTCATTAGTTAAAACGTTTTTTTTTTTTCAACACAAATCATAAACATAACAGTAACTCTACAGAATATAATTTATTTGGCAGTACTATGACTTCAAATATTTAACTTCTTTACAAAACATTGCATTTCTTTAATTTTATCCTCTATTCTCACTTATGTTACTTTCACAATCAGCAAGAAGTCATTTTGAGTCATTTCAGAATAAAAGCCTAATTTATTAAAAACCGGTTAGTACCAACATTGGCCTAATGCATGAAAGGAAAATAAAAGTGTCACAAATAAGGGCTTTATAAGCCAAGCTGACTATTAAACTGGGTTCCTTACTTCCATGTTGCCATTAACAAACTATGCTTCTAGTAATATTGAGAGCATGCCCTTAAGACATTTGTCATTTTTCCTTTATGACAGTTTCTATGAAGTTCAAAAACAAAATGCCAATAATTATACTGTATCCAATAAACCAGTACTTACCAGTGTGAAAACCTTTGATCAACAATGCATGAATAAAATGTGACTCTCATTCTGCAACAATCACATCTTCACTGCACTGAGTCAGAACATTATACTTTTTTCCTTTTAAAAATTTGAATATCTCAGGCAGGCTCAGCCACAGTCACATACACAGACATGTCATTCCCTCATTTTCTCAGAAACTCCAAATGCCAACGTGCAATTATTTTTGCCAGTGCTGCTAACTCTGCTTTTCATTTCCTGAAGTGGAGCCTTAAATCAGATACCCTTTTAGTGCCCCAGACATTTTCAAGCCTGACAGTGTTTGTCACTGTCCCCCATCTCTGATTATTGGGAAGCCAAAAGGCAGGTTTATCTTGAAAATGAAGGACGAGGGCAATAGGGTTAGGGACTCGGTTCTGTAAGGAACAATAAAAAAAGCTGGCATGTCTTTGTTTATTCTGTTTAGACTTCTAAAGACGCTTATGGTGTGCTTTCAGAAAAGATTTCACTGCTTAAGTCTTAAGAGTTTTGCTTTTATTAAAGGCTCTTCGGAGAGAGGAGAGTGTGATCTTTTCAAAGTGTTTGCAAAAAAGCAAAAACTGTTGCCAGCCATTTCCAGTTTTATTCAGTGGAGTTGGCCGTGTCACCCTTTTCCTTCTCCAGTCATCACACTTTTTTCACTTACATATCTGCCAAAGCTGCACTTCTGCCTGTCTGTTTTTGTTAGGTGTTAACATCCCTTTCTGTAAATTAGTTTTATTATTCCTGTGTCCTTAAAATAAATCTTTTACTGGCTTTTAACCTCTATGCTGATCAAAAAATAAATGAAATTCAGCATTGCAAAGCACTTTCCACCTGTTAGTGAAAACCTTTGCTGGGCTTAAAACACCCACCTACATCTGCAGAGCACTTGACTTCTTGAACTGATAATTACGATCAATTCAGAGCAGAAAGTCCTTAAATGTGGTTTATAATACGCTGCTTGAATCTGTCTGTCGCACAAAAACAAGGCCTTCAGATTTGAAACAAATATTTCACTTACCTCATGTGAACCCTTTAAAGTAATGTTTTAAAGCAGGTGATTTTATACCCACTCTCTTTTCTTATCACTTCTCTTCATGGTCGTTGTTATTTGTGTGTCTCAGGTCAGTGTTGTCATGCTTGAGAGCTCTATCATTCTTATATGTGTCATAGCCCAGATTTAGATAAGCTTGCTGCTCTAGTAGCCTCACTTCAAGTCTCTCTGGGACAAATAGCGAATATATATGTACCTGCTGTAATTAGCTGTAGCTATTGTTCCAGCATCGTCACTCCACTGAGACCTGTTCTACTTGGCAAGAAAACAAACAACACACATTATTCCAGTCTACATTAAGAGGGGTGAGGGATGGGGTGTGCGATTTGAAAGTCAATGCTCACAGAGACATGGATTCTCCTCATGTGGTACATGAACATAGAGATTTTCACTGTGTGAGATTCATACCTCAACATTTGTGAAGCTTTTGCTTTGCTTTACCCTCTTTCCTGTATGATGAATGTTTTTAAAGACAGGAGACACTGATTTTAATCCCCTTATATATAATACATGCTCCCTTTTTTAGTCACATTCACTTAATCAGGCTAATTGAGTTGAGGTGTCCCTATTCTTAGGCAGCGTCTGCTCCTCCAGTCTGAACATGTCAGAGGTGTAAGATTGGTATCAGAACCTGTACACGCAATGTATTTAGATTCTCTCTCATGTCAGATAACATCGAGCAAACAGACCTCCAAGGCAGGGAAAGTTGTGAACCTTGAAGTTGATTTGGATTTTATTGGATGCAAGTCATATTGGTTATGCTCAAGGGTCCGATTTGTTTGCGATTGATTATTTCACTTGTCTGTCGTTACGTTAGCACGAAGGAAAAAGTGACTGCTGTTATTGCCTTAAGCCTTATGTAAAATTGAGTATTGATCAATTGCAATAAGACTATAACAACTGTGATTCCAATGTTAGTGTCATGTAAGAAATCAAAGTTTTTTTTAGTATTGAGTCTAGTTATCTGCACTGACATGCTTTTAGATGAAGATAACTCTTTGATTGTATGTAATCATACTTATCCCGCACAAATACTCTCCTGCACACTTCAACCAGGGTAAACAAAAAAAGCAAGGCAACCACAAAAAAGATTCACAACCTTGTTAAAGCTCTGCTGAAAGAAACTTTTGCAGATGAGGGACCTGATCGTTGTCCCTGTTTGTCTTGGATTGCAATATGATTTTAATCTTGGTATCAAAATGAAAGCTGTGCATAAAAAAAACCAGCTGAACAGGTACTCTCCAACACTACAAAAAAAGATGCCAAAGCTTTTAAAAGCAGTTGCTTCACACCCTTCTGCAAGTATGACACTCGCAACACACTGTGCAGACAGGTGTGGGGTAGATTAAGTAGAGCATTAGCTTGCTATATTGCGGCAATCTGCTCTGACTCAGGCCTCGGTAGGACAGGAGAGGGATGCAATTACTTGGGTGAGAATGAAAAATGAAGCCTCATTATTTCTCTGATGTGATTATTGAGAGGAAGATGCTGATAGAAAGAGGTTTTGTTCTCCCTAAAAGACAGATTCATAATAAAAAACAGTTTTGTAAATAGCTTCTGGTCCTTTGCTTGTTGCATATTGATTTAGGATTGGTCTACAAGTGAAATATGTTTGTGGAGATTTCTGCTTAGCTGAGCATGTATGGAAGTCTTTACATCCAGGAGAGGTTTATAAATAAAATTGAATAGTTTCTCCTTCCATTATCCTTTTTTAATTACTGCCCCTTTTAACATATTGGGCCACCTTTATCAATACTGTTAAAACAGACAAAGCCATTGATTAAACAAGGATGTTTTCTGAATCAGTGGGAATGTATAATAAGTTATTAGTTCATATTGTAGGATGTGTTTCATTTTAGCTGTGCATCTCTTTCACTTGAAAGGCTGTTTATGTTAAATCAAGGCTAAAGGTTACAAAATGTAATTAAGATTTAGCACAGCATGACTAATGTACGCCATTAAGTAGCTGGGTGAGAGTGATGGTGTTACTTTGTTAATTATTTTTTGCCTCTGATACGGGGGATGTAACATCATGCAATCTTTGATGGGAGCTCCTCCTTCTAATCAGCAGTCTGAAACACTCTGCGGAAAAGACTATAAGCTCAGCTTCTCCCCTGATGGCAGGAATAAATGCAGGATAGAAAACTTAGTGTCAACGAGATGCAAAGCCATACAAGTAATAGATGTTAATTCGCCAATTTTCACTCCCTGATTAGTCTTTCATGTACAGAGCCTCACTATTTAACTTCACGTTGAAATCAATGCACATCTTCAAAAAGTGGAATAAATTATTCTCTACTGATGAATATTCAGAGAGCAAACTCAGCATATTTCCACGAGGTAGTAGGAAGTGGTAGTGAAAACACAGACCATGTTAAGTAACAAATACAAAACTGTGTTTTTTTCTGTAAACGTTTTTTTATTTGTGATATAATATTACAAGAAAAAGGGGATACAGAAGACAAATATAAAAGACAATAAGACACAGTGCAATGTACAGACATACAAACTGAAACAGTTGCAGTTATGAGAAGATGATGTAAGGCAAGCCGGGGAGTGTGATTATTTTTGATTAACGAGGAGAGTGAGAGAAGTAAAATTAAGATAAATTAAAAAAATAAATGAATGTTTTTATTGGAAGTGGTGATAATCTGTTTGAGTGATGTTATCTGGAACAGTTTCTGTGGAGAGTTAGGGGAATGGCAGTTATGTGAATCTAGTGCCTTGTGAAATCTGAACTGCAGCCATGAAGAAGAAGAAGAAGAAGAAGAGAAGAAGAAGAAGAAGAAGAGAAAGAAGAATAAGAAGAAGAAGAGAAGAAGAATATAAGAAGAAGAAGAATAGAAGAAGAAGAAGAAGAGAAGAAGAAGAGAAGAAGAAGAAAAGGAGAAGAGAAGAAGAAGAAGAAGAAGGAGAAGAGAAGAAGAAGAAGAAGAAGAAGAAGAGAAGAAGAAGAAGACATACTTTATTAATTTCCAAGGGGAAATTGAATTTTGTCACTCTTATCGTGCTACATACTCCAAGAACATGAACATGCACTGACAGAGAGAAGTCAGAGTGAGGAAGCGGCCGACCAACAAGCTTCCCGAGCAGTCAGGAAGTTAGCTGCTCAAGGGCACCTCGACAGTGCCCAGGGAGCTAACTGGCACCCAACATCCATATTCTGATCTGCGTTGGGACTTGAACCAAGACCCCTCTGGTTCCTGAGCCAAGTCCCTACAGACTGAGCTACTACCCACTAATTCCCACGGAGGGCTGATAAATGCATCCCCACCAACACATTTCAGTGGCCTCATGAGTGGGTTTCAGCCATGTTTAGAGTTTCACTAAAGTCCCTGATCTTTAGAGCTGCAGCCAGTCTTGGCACGGCCCTGTCCTGACTGCCTCTGAACTCTTGCTCTGCGGCACTGCTGTCAAGGAAACAAGCAGAGGACTCAGACTTACGGACGCCAAGTGACAACCTCTTTGAAGACAAGAATAGAAGTTGGAGGAGTTGGACTGGGTTAATTTCAGTGAGCCTGAATAGCTATTGTCACATCAGGCTGTTGATGATGCTTTTTATTTGGACCATTACCAGAGAATCTATTTGGCTGATGCACGCTTGAGAGGAAATAGTCTATTTTACAACTGTACTTTGGATATTAAACTCATTTCCCTTTAGAAGGCATAATGCGTTTTTCAAATGTACTGGTTGAGAGAGTCTGCTTGAATACAGACAGGATATAATGTTGGCTCTTTCAGACCCTTTCTGTGATCTAATATATAACCACACCATTACTAATGCATTGCTAGGTGTTCATCACCACGCACAGTTTACCCACTCGATGGGAAACCTGATGCATTCGTGCCTCCGCTCCTGAAGCATTAATACATTTTGTTTGCTCTTCTCGCGGTCTGCACCTTTTGAGAGCATACATGTATTTAATACCAGTGGCCATTCTGAGGTAATCAATGAGATTGAGTGCATATTTTAGAGTGAACTTGTAGCTTTTGGACAAAGGATGTTTTCAAAAAAGGTTTGATTTTATAAGTGGAAGTAAAGTTTTTATGTTTTGTTTTTTTACAGGTTGCCCTTCATGCATGTGGTGTAGCAACAGACATGGTGACGGGGCATTGCATCCAGGCAGGAGCTGCCTTTGTCATCAGTCCTTGTTGCTACGGCTTCATCCAGAACGCAATCAAGTTCACCTTCCCCAAGAGGTTTGTACCTGCTCAGCTCAGTCCAATGTCACCACTCAGGGTTTCTGCTTTTTTTCACCAAATGTTTTTCCTGACCTTGTTTTCTTGTTAGACCCCTGCAAACATTGTTGCTTCTCCCCCCCTCACATTCACTCTTCAGTTCAGTTTCTCTTTTGGGGCTCAATTTCTCACACTTTTTCTCACTTTCTCTCTCTCACACACACAATCTGTTAGTGTTACTACCTTTTTATCACCTCCTGTTCTAATCATCACCACAGTCCGTATGAGGCAAGAGTGTCACATCGCCTTCACAACAGGATCTGCCCCCTTACCTGTACAATCTTATCCCAGCTGTATCTGCAACAGAGAGAAAGGCTTCTTATGTTGAGGCTATCTTGGGAATTAAGAAGTAATGTTTGGGTCCTTCAAAATCCAGTTGGAGGTACAGAATATGATGTTCTGTCCTTGGTGGAATTACTTTATCAGGCTTAGGGGTTATGAGAAGGAAGAAAAGATGAGGAAGAAAAAGACAGCAACTGAGGACAAAACATGAGAGGCTACATTCACTATAAAATCCGGAGTATGAGTCACATAAACAGAGTCAGCGTTTGATGGAAAAAGGAAAGGAAAAAGGTTTAAACTGTTCTGTGTGAAGACTTCCATTGTGTTCATCAACTTGCAATTTATATACAGATGAGTTTCTCCCTCCAGTACCATCCGTTATCACACCCTTTGTATTTGTTGAGAGAAATGTAGGTATGGTTTTAGCATAAAGACTAGACATAGGGTATGTTACACTTACTAACTTTTATTCTCATCAGGCAGTTTCCCATTTGTCTCTTAATGTAAGGCATAAAAAATCCTTCCTCACCCACAAAGCCCTCCACCACCAGGCCCCTTCCTACCTCACTGATCTCCTCCACCATCACACTCCTTCCCGTAACCTGCGCTCCTCACACGCCAACCTCCTGTCCCCACCTCACAGAACCAAGCACTGAACCTGGGGGGACAGAGCCTTCTCAGCAGCCGCCCCACCCTCTGGAACTCACTCCCCTCCCATATCCAAAACTGCTCTGACCCTTCAGCCTTCAAATCTCTTTTAAAAACTCACCTTTTTAAGTTAGCTTTTAATTTGTGATTGTACTGTTGTTTTGTTTGATCTGTGTTGTTTCTTTTTTGCTTGTATTGATTTTAACAATTGTACAGTGTCTTTGAGTTTTTGAAAAGCGCTATATGAATAAAATGTATTATTATTATTATATTATTATTATTATATTATTATTATATTATTATATTTTATCGTTATAAATAGCTCACAGGGTATCGCTCATCCTGTCGGGATTAATTTGCATGACTATTTGCTCACTATCCCGTATTCTTCTTATTACCTTGATTCCAACTAAAGACATAAACAAGTTGACTTAAATGACTTACTTTAATAATTGAAAATGTATACAGCAAAAAAAAATGTTCCAATTTCACGGTCAGTAACACTTCCATTTTAACAGATTCTAACCAGCCTCCTTATGGGACAAGTTAAGATTGAACTGAACATTTCAATTCACTGTCAAGTTGAAACATTAGCCTGCTCATTGTTATAATTCACATTAAACTGGACATGCCCACTAAAGGTAACATCAGGCAAAGTGAACGGACTTCTGGAGGAATATTTACATTGATATTTCTATCATCATTCCTCTTTCTTAGAGCCTTGCAATCGACACCTTTAAATATAAATGAGGTAAAAGTCACAACTTTCAACAACACTGTTGCTATCATCACTACTGCTTATGGTTTGTGGGGCTCAGCTACATAGAGATACTATCAGCTCTGCAGCTGTTGCCCAGATTGCTGGACAGAATCTTGCTCCCCTTTTCCCCAACAGAGGCCTAGAAGAATCTCAGGCTGCTGCCCACATTAGTGCCTTGTAGATGTCATTATTTCCTGAATCTCAAGTGAGTCTGAAACTAACGCTTATGCCACAATGGTTGAATGTGCTGGACACCATTCCAATTTCTGATATTGATTTGATATAACATGAGATATCAGATTGACCAATTAGAATGGGGTATTTAACACAGCCTGGTTTTAACTTTGACTACAAGAGGGACATTGCAGGAGATTTATTTTTTTAGTTTTAAGGATATTTCAAAAATGTCTACAAATACTCAAATGGTGCAACGTGTACTGAGTGACGATTACTTTACAATCCAGTTATCAGTTCTCAGAGCACACCTTTCAGTCATGGCTCACCTGAAGTTAATCCACCTCCAGCTTGCTCTTCATGTTCCTCTCACTCATCTCTCCCTCCTTTTTTATCCAACATTTGCATATTTCCCAAATAGCATCAATTTCTGTTTTAGAGCATAAACATGAGAGAATTTATTTCACAGAATGCCTGTAATCCAAAGTTTACTCCACATTTGATTAAATAATTAAATAATGTCTCTTTCTCTTATTATTAAAGTCTATTGACGGAGGCTTTTTAATTCAAATAAAGCCCCTTTAAGTTCTCCTCATAGAAATAGCTGCACTTGCTTTTCCTTGTGGAACAATAGTAACATGGTGTTCTTATCTTAAAAACAGCAGCACATTAAAACAATCAGCAGTACTGTGCCTGTAAGGAACTGTCATACTGCAGGAACATACCAGCCGTCAAATAAAATCAGCATAAGACAAAAACAAGTGTTAAATTCCACTTGTTTCAAAGTTATACTTCCACATGCCTGGATCAGGGTACAGTGACCCAGTTAAAGGTGAAAGTGCTTTCTCATACCACAATTGTCAACACTGAACAAACACAGCAGCCAGACAAGATTCAGTCAACTGTTCAGACATGAGAGGACACTTCCTGTGGTATGCTGGTTGAAAGATGCATTTGCAGGTGGAGCAGTCTTTAAGTTTTTCACATTATTTGCATATCATGATGAGCAGAATAATGTGAATGGCATACTGTTTTTTGTCTGTGCAGTTAACTCTATACATATGCAAATGAGCTGACTCAGCTGTTACTGCTCACATTGAACTGAGGAGCTGGGAAGTAAAACAAGGTGAACAAAACCTCATGAATCAGGACATCACCTGAGTGAGTTTTTCATCACTGTCATATGATGACATTTTCTTTGCACTTATCAGTCCCCGCCATATCCCATATTATATTCAGAAGACTCTCTCTTGTATGCCATCTTCACCTTTATAGATTTCTCTGTCGTAGCCAATAGTGTTAGTGTTTTAAACTTCTCTTGCCTTTTCTTGGTTCCCCTACTCTAAACAAAAAAAATAACATCAAATTTTCTGGACTTCTATCTGCACACTGATATGATGAATGTCAGTTCAACAAGGTCTGATTAGTGCTGCATCTCTCGCAACAGTACAATGCTACATAACAGCTGTCTGCCATTAAGAAATAATGCATTGTTGCAATGAGATGTTGCTATGTAGTGACCAATCAGATTTAAGTGCATGGCATGGCATGGCATGGCATGGCTGTATGATAAGCATAGATTATGTTGCTAAGGCTACTGGGCTTAATGCACACTACAGTAACGCAATGGTTAAAATGTGTTGAAGTGTTGAAGTGTTCTTATGTGTGATTCAAAGGGACCACTGCTAACAAATTGGATAAGAGGGTCAATAAATGGCGCTGAAATTGTTCCGTTGGGAAGGCTCTCAGTGTACAAAATGAAATATTTATTGCTGCTTTTCCTCTCCTCACTTTTGCTAGCCTGACACTTCCCCCCTCCTGACTCCTGATAAAATATTAAAGGATAACAAAAAAAAAACATTGCAGTTGTAACGGACAGAAAGAAGCAATGTTTCTGGAGGGCAGTGGGGCAGAATGTGCAAGGGGCCTTCACACCTGACTGTGTCAATCTCAATCCTGACTTTTAGTGTTCCGCCCTCAGGTCATGTTCCAGGTACTCATGTGGAGATTCTGCAGGTGCAGACATTCCAGGCAGTTCACAGCTTTTTATGAGCTGTGAAACCCAACTGTCCATTTCATTAGGGTCCTAACATTTAGTGTTAAACTTAAGACTTCTCTCCATGTGACCCGAGCAGCCCCAGTCCCCTGACCCTCTCCATGTTGATTTTTAATTAGGTTCTGTGATGTTCTGTCGATGTTTAACCACAACAACAAACTTCTTTCCCACAGAGAAAGTTTGTCTTGTTTTGCTGAGCCATAGATTAAGCTATGTGTTCCAAGTTTATTTGTTAAGTGACTTTCCCAAGGAAATAGAATCTCTGTCCCAGATCTGAGCAAGAAAAGATATACATAAAATGTCATATGTGTAAGTGTAGAACACAAAATCTAAATCACTGTGTTTAACATTTACATATCTTCTCTTTCTGTTTTTACAGCAAAAGGTTCCAACAGACTCTGTCTTATAAGGTATGATTTTAAATGTGAATGAATATCTCCTCTGCATGTATTATTCATTTTTATTCAAGCAATGAATACTGAATACTAAAATACAACTAAGATATTTTGTTTCAGCATTAGTTCTTTATGTCCACATTGAAAGATGCTTTTGTGTTGTGACTAACTTTCATCCATTTGTTTATTCATTTATTTTATTTAAATCCTTGGAACCTTCATTTGTAATGGTGCCGAGGCAAAGACAACAATAGAGTACAAATTAAAAGTAAGGAGAGATAAGGGGTAGCAGTGGGAAGAAACAAGAATAAAACATGCAATTCATAAATTAAGTGGTGCAAGGGCATGGAATGACAAAATACAAAAAAACAATTGCTAAAACAGTAAAAAAAAACAATAGGAGCAATTTAGGAATTAAAGCAACTACAATTAAAATCAATAAAATCTGAAATTAAAACTCAGAGCTTTAAAAAAGCATGTTCATTAAAAGCTCATGTAACCCATTAAAAACCATTCAGACTTGCCAATTGATTTTCTAACCCTGAGGCTTGGTTAACAAAAGTAAAATAAAATCAGTTTCAAAGTTATTGTTTCACGAACCCCAAACAATGCATTGAGTCAGTGAAAGGTGAAAGTGCTTTTCTTTTGCGAGTTGTCAACACCAAGCGTCAACCTCCGGTCTCAAAATACGAAGCGTGTTATGGTGTTATAAACTGCATTTCACTGAGCGTCCGCTTGAGGCGTGCTGCAGAAACACCAGAAACCACATACAAACCCATTTTGAAAAGACGATCTTTGCAACATGTTTACAACCTGGTTGAAAAAACAGCTTGTGTCCGAATTGGTAATTTCTCTATCGGCACACAGTGTACGGGGGATGAATTTGTTTAGAACGTGACAGTCCAGAATATATTAAGATTACGAGTTTTGCCCATTTAAGGACATGACTGATTTGACTGACAGGCAGGAACACTGTAGCTGTTTGCAAGGAGGCTCAAAACCCACCTCTTTACATCACACTAGCTTGTCAGAAGTTCGGTTGAGTACAGAAATTTCAATATCGCCGACGATAGGCTTCAAAACACGCTTCAAAATAGATGGGTGAGTCATGGATACTACGCTGATTAATTATACAGTCTATGGTAAACACGCTGCAACAGAGAAACCAGCAAAGATTCAGACAACTATTCCATAAACAAGTAACAAACTGAGAAAGCAGCTCAGTTTGACATTGCTATTCATGAATCACTCTTGAATCTGTGTTTCAAATCCTTTTTGATCTCTCAGTAACTGTAAGGTTGGTTTAAAATGTAATCTGCTACATCTAGTTGCACCATTAAAAGCTGTGAAAGTATCCAAGCTAGCCAATGTTAAGTGGAAACAACTGTACTAGCACTACCTGTAGCACTACCTGTAGCACTACCTGTAGCACTACCTGTAGCACTACCTGTAGCACTACCTGTAGCACTACCTGTAGCACTACCTGTAGCTGTAGCACTACCTGTAGCTGTAGCACTACCTGTAGCAGCAGTTGTGAGCAGCAGTTGTGAGCAGAAGGTTTTGCATGCTTTGGTTGATTCAGCCGTTCTACAGTAAAATGAGAGCATGAGGAAGACTGTGATCTCTCTAAGTGAATTAACAAACCAGTTAACTGTTAGAAAGAGGATGAAAATGTTTCTTCTTATGCAAAAACTTGACAACAGAGGATCATGTTGTAGGAGATGATAGGACCATCTGATGTTACGATATGCCTCCAAACTAAAGTCTGAGGAATGCAGGCCACTACCCAATAGCTAGCTAATACTTCAATCAGATCACTCTTTTATCTGCTACATTAAGCTAAGAACACCATTTTAACTGAGTGTTGGTGGTCCAAATAAGTATAAGTCAATACAATGCTGTGAATTTACATGTGCCAGGTGCACTCTGATGCTTTGAGTTACTTTTGATGAAAGCACCTGTCCTAGCAGAGCAACTTTGACTTTCAAAAGTTATACTTTTGAGGGAGCCAATATTTGATTAGACATAGACTTCACTCTTGTTTATAACCTCATTATGACCTATCATTTGTACTTGTTTCAGAGTGACGGATAGCTTACCATGCTAGCTAATTAATGTTACTAAAATTATCTTTATGGCTTCTTTACAAAAAAAATATTAGCATCACGTTTTTTTCATTAATTTGCCTACAAAGTTTTTTAAAAACTTGTCTAAATCCTTTTTAATTAACACCATAGTTAAAAACATTCAACTATGTGTTCTGTAAGATTAAACACCATCCCTTATTTTTAGCTAAACAGGTGTGTCATTTAATGAGCACTTGGGGAGTCTGGGTAAAACGTTTGTGATAACTGCTGTATCTCTGTGTAATCTATCAATTTGTGGATGTGTAACTGTTCAGTCACTTAATTCCATCTTAAAATAACACCACTAAGGTTGTACATACTCTATATGGATAAGCATGAGTACTTTATTTTACAGTATCATATGATGGCACAGAGAAAAAGATCTAATGAGATCTCTTGGCTCTCATCACAGTCTGGATTCCCCAGGCAGTAAGGGTTAGAAGGCTCCCCTCTCACTTCCTTATCGCTCAGCACAGACACAGCACTGTACTCTAGGAGGGCCCCTCCCATGATGATGTATGGGGCCTGTCAGACCCTCGGGGGAATCTGTGCAAAAGTTGCAGCAGGTCTTAGCCATGGCAACCTCAAGAGTTGACATGTCACAACACTGGACCACCGCTAAAATCTGTTCTTTTGTGCACTTAAAGAAACAGACTTTTACAAACCAGGCACCTTAACAACACAGCAGGCAATTGTACTGTTCTGTGGTAGTGAGTGGTGTTTTTCCTCTGTCTGAAAGCCTAGGGAGGGGAGGCTCAGTCAAAATTGCCATGTTTTCTGTAAATAAGTATCTATACGATTAGCCACACATATCTCTGTTTTCTATATAAACCAGCTGCCACTTTATCAGGGTTCCCACGCGTCCTGGAAAACCTGGAAAACCTGGAAATCAGTTGACCAGTTTTCCAGTACTGGAAAAAAACCTGGAAAATGGGAGAAAAAGTAAAATGTCCTGGAAAATCACATATAGTCCTGGAAAATGATTCCAACATGGCTGCCATGCTGACCAATCAAAACGAAGTTCTGCTGTGAGCAGAGCTGGGGCTGAGCACTGAGAGAGCTAAGGAGGGAAAGGAAAAAACTGGGAGCCGTCTCTCTCTCTTGATGCGAGCCGGCTCTTCTGATTCACTATAAAGCATCGACTCTCAGAGCCGCAGCTTTTGATCATGACACATCACTACTGTGCTTAATCTGTGTTACAATTATGAGGGGGCCATGGACAATTTTCTCACCTGTAAGGGGTCCCTGGCTATTCTCTTATCAATTTGCCATCATTTTTAAGTATGTAAGAGATGATTTCATTGATAGCCATAGACTACATGTCTTTCAATGTAGACTTCCACTGAGAGGAACATATTAGACTATTTAGGAACTAAATTAGGAACTAAATTTAGACGGTCATACCAGCTTGATCATCAATGAAAATGTCCTGGAAATGTCCTGGAAAATTATCTCTGGAAAAGAGTGGGAACCCTGCTTTATGCTTAAGCTGTATATCTCTGCTTACCCCTATGATTTTGTGTTTTATAACCATGTTAGGTTTTTTGCAAGTTTGAACTCACTATGCAGAGTCCCTCTTCCTCCTGTCTCTGCACGTTAACCCCAAGCTTGCAGCAAAAAGAGCAGCACCACATTGTTTTATAGCAGTTTCAAAAATGTCCTCCCTGAACTAAAGTAGTTAAACAGAATGACAGCACATTGACAAACGGTGTATTGCTGGAATAAGAGTCTAATGGTGTGAGATATTGGTGCTCAGCGCTAACTTTAAGCACCTGCTCTGTGGCCTTGTATTCAGCACAGTGAGGAATGGAATCAATTAAAGTAGAAGCAGGTAAAAGATTACAAACTGCTGACCTGATTCACTTGTTCATTGAACCTAAGCGAGGAAAAACAGGACAGGAAAACTTCCCATGCCCTCTAGCTGGAAATGTTTCACCAGGGTTCTGGCCTCTTTAGGGAGCTTCCAGGGATCATTTATGCCAGGATCCAAGACTCATGTGAAATGATGGATTCAAAGCTTTTGGTGCAGATATAGTTGTTTGATGCTAATTTTTTATATGTGTGCTTCAGCATGCCATCATATGCTGGCCTTGAAATTCAAACACACAAACATTTTGTGAACATGTGAAGTATTTCTATGAATGCTAAAAAAAATTCATAAAATGCAAAAGCACTTCTCAAAGTGGAAAAAAATTAATGGAATTCAAATCATGTTGCAAATCCTAAAATTATTTCATAAAACATATACATAAACTCAAAAATATTCCCTGAAACACAAAAACAATTCACAAAACACAGAAGTCTGCTATGACTTCAAACATTTTCATGAAAGGCAAAAACATTTAAAGGGACCCAAAAATATTTAATTAGACACAAACATTTTGGAAAACACAAATATGTTTCATGCATTTTATAAATGAAAACATTTTTAATCTTATGAAATGTTTCTGTGTTTAGTGAAATGCGTTTCATGAAATGTTTTTGTAGTTGACAATCAGGGTCACCATACTGTCATGTCCAATGCGACATTCGTAACATGCTGATGTTATAGAGGTTGGTATGAGCCAGGGACACCAAGTTTAGGTTTCAACAAAGTTATTACTTTTGGTCTCAAATTCGAAGCAAATTTTAAGATGATTCATCCAATGTTTTTTTTTTATGTACTCATGATGTTTGATGCTAAGGGATCACCAAGTCTGTTGAATTCATCCTTTTTAAGAACATGCATGTCTGTACAACAGATTATGCAAATGCATCTCAGTAGCTGTTGAGATATTTCCATCTGAACTGAAGCGGTTGACTTACTGACATAGCTTCCCTAAAGCCGTGCCACCAATGTGGTTAAAAAAAAGCAGCATCAGACACTGCCGCTTCAAGTTCCTACACTGAGGTGTTTGCCATAGGATGGATTAGTGATCTCCTTGTGACATTTCATGTTGCTCAGCCAGTTCATGCTGAGAGTCCCCCTTCTCTATGGCTGTCAGCATGACAAGTAGATTTACAAAAAAGATGGATGAAAATATGGATAGAGGAAATCAAGCATGGCTGTGCATATGTGCATGCATAACAGTGTTAGTTGCACTGAAAGGCAGATGTTTTGGTGAATTTCCTTTAGTTTCTATAGTTGATTGGAAACAAATATGTGTCCGGGCCGTAACTTGTTTTCAGATTTTGCTAATGTCATCAAGAGTACTTTTTTTTACATTGTATAAACCTGTGATAAAAAGGTTCTGTATTTATTGTCTGTCCTTGTTACAGGAACACATGGTACTGTGTCGCTTTGCAGACCAAACTGCTGTCCAGCTCCCACCTGAGAGGAGACTCATAGGTAAGGTTTACTATCTTCTTCTTTTACCTAAAACTTCTCCTACTTAATGTGCATTTAATGCTACACTTAATTGTGCTAAAACACTTTCCAAGAATGACTCCTAACATCACCATCTCTTAGCCAAAGCTGTAATTTGAGTCTATATCAAAAAAGGGTCATCATTCTCATGCAGGTCAAGCCTCGACAGTTAAAATTCCCATGATGTGCTTTTTGCATCTGTGGACATGGTGAGACAACTCTCTGCTGCAATTTTTTCAAAAGGTCTGCACCTTTAAGAAATGTGAAAAATGTTAATGCTGGGATTTCTTTACTGTGACAAACAGCTGCAGTGAACAGCTGCCAGCTTGCGGTTGTCAGATTCAGAGGAAGTGTTTTGTCAGTCTGTTACCTCCAGGCCTGCGCTGAAGCTTCACTTTACTCTGTTTCATTACGATGAGGACTCTCTTCACCCTGATAGCTCTCTAGCTTATCAAAGCTTCCCTCTGAGTCTGAGCAGTCTCCCCAATGCCTCGTCAGTCTGATGCCCTTTCATATGTACCTGACAACAGCTGTCACGCAGGTTTCTACTCTGTATCAGTTAACAGGGCTCAACCTCTCCCACTAACATTTTCTAACCATGTTGGCTCTCATCTCCCTGGAGCCTGCTAGTGTCACTGTCCCCAAGCAGGCAGCATGGTAAAGCAGTGATCCCTGTCAGTGTATATGCCACCTGCTACCTTACTGATAAACTGTATATTACATTTTAAATCTGTCTTTAAAAGAAGAAAAATGTTACATAAAAGATTAGTAAGCTGCTTTTGTAAGTTAAACACCAATAACAGGAACATATTGGACCTTTAAAAATAATAGGAACACCTGTAATATGCCAACCACTGCGACCAAACAATAATGAATGGTACTTATTACAGCCCAGTGTGTCATTAATCTATGTGATACTGGCATGGACGTGTCAGAACCGACGGTTTGCAGAAAGGGACTTCTTCTATTTCGTGTTTTGCGGCACTAAGGGCAACCAGCATTAAGGTGCATTACCACCCCCTACTGTGTTGGAGTATGGACTGGAGTAATCAGGGTAAAAAGTTGGGCAATTAATATTTTTTTCCAAATTTAAAAAATAAACATGTTAATTTGGACCTTAATTTCGTTGGGATTGACACATTAAAGGGATATTTCAGTGTTTTGAAGAGTGGTTGTATGGGTTTTAAATCACTCGTAATTGTACTAGCCACAACGGATGCTGCTCAGCTCGGCCCCTGTAATGAAAAAACTCCAGGGAGCAACAGCACGCAAGCTAGGCTACAGGTTTCTTCAGACGGGGCCATTTCTTCCACGTAATTTAGCTAATTTTGAAAGACTCTGGCCCGAGCACTCATCTCAGTTTAGGTGCACGCTCTGCTGGGATTTTTTTTCAGCACTTTACTTTGCTACCAGATAGCCGGTACATTTTTGCACTAGTTGCACACACAACACAGACGTGCTCTTCCACCTGCTAGCTTGTGTGCTGTTGTTGCCTGGAGTTTCTCATTACAGGGGCTGAGATGAGCAGCATCTTTTGTGGCTATTCCAATTACTAGTGATTTAAAACTCATACAACCCCTCTTCAAAAACACTGAAATATCACGTTAATGCCAACAGCCCTACTTTAAACCCTTCAGAGCATCAATGTCACATTTATTCAAGGCATTATAAAGTTATGGACCACAAACTCTGCAACTATTGCATCATTGATAAAAATGATTTGATCAAAACTAAGCTTGTTTACTTTAAGTGAAATCAACAAGTAATTAATAAATGAAGAAACTTTTTCAAAAAGATGGGAATGATTACCCAGTGACACAAGTCCAGCCAGACCAACTCAACCTGATTACTCTTTCCACTGTCCTATCACTCAATATATGCATATAAGCCAAAAAATAGTTGTATTAATAATAACTTGGAAAAAACTACCACAACAGTTGCAAAGATTTTACAAGTCTGGGAAACTTGAGACCTCCGTTTAGCTCATTGGTTCAGAATCTCCCAAAAGTGTATCTTTAGGCTAAGATGTGGCCACTGCAAAAGGTCATATCACATGATTCACATCAGTTTTATTCCACTCACTGACCTCTGGTGCCCTTTGAAGGGAAATATTTTCATCCTTGAGAAACAAAACATCAGGATAAAAAAGTTCCCACCAGTTGATCCAAAATCAGAGTCAACAGGGGCATGTTCTGAATTTATACTTGTTCAAACTGCAAATGTTTCCCCCTCTTAGTTGTTTTGGTGCTTTTGATGGTTGCATTTGTATGATCTGTGTTTGTATTATGTAATTTAAGTGATTTATGATTTTCTTCAATGTAATATATCAATCTTTGTCTGTATTTCACCCCATTTTAAAAACATGTTTTTGTACTTTTGATTCCATCTGTCGACTGTCTCTTACAGTGAGACCCTTATTAGAGTTATCCCTGCTGAACATTGATTTATCACGCATTATATCATGTTTAACATTATTGTTAATGTCTTGGCTCTATAAATTAGTATTTTATTAACTAAAATGTAGTTTTAAAGACATAGTTATAGATAGTTCAATAATAATATTCTAATCCATTACAAAGCTTAAGGATGTTTTATTGCTGCCATTTTGGATTTATTTAAGTGAAAGAAAACTGTTCCTCTTATTTTATCCAAACCTCCTCTCAAAGACAGGTAAAATCAAGCGTACAGAAATGTCCTTTTCCTAAATAAATCTCCAGACCTTTTTTTTTCCCCTTTAGGCTTATTAACTTTAATTATTTTTCTGTCTCAACCCCTCCAGGTAAACATTGTATGGGCCTGGTTGACTTGGACCGCTCTTGGGCGGCAGAAACCATGGGTACTCAGTACAGGTGATGACTATGGAACTGAGAGCTGCTCACCAAAGAACAACATGCTGGTGGGAACGCCGCTGCAAAAGAGTGGACTGGACGTGGATGCTGGCCAGCTGGACACAGTGGTGCATAATTAGGGCTGTGAGGAGTGTTGTACAGCAAAATAGCAGCAATGTGGCTCCTGGCCGGGTCATGATGCTGCTGAAAAACATTATCTAGTCACAAACATTTTTACTCATTTTTAAAAGCTTTTTTTTTTAAACAGTCCTTCAGAAAATAAAACATGTTTGGTTCTTATCTCCTTTGAAAAAAAGAAATCATCTGAAATTTTTCTAGGCCATGACTTTTCTCAAGATAAACATGTGGGAGAGGTCTTTCTTCAGTAAAATGTACTCAATTATTGGAAGCTATGCTATCATAAAAGAGCTCAAACCTCTCACCAACTGCTACGTTGCGTTTGTGTCTTTGCCAGAAATGTGTGATCAAGCTGTCAGCGTAAACAGAAGCAGCAGGAATTACGCACCCTCGATGCAAATTAACTACAGCATACTTCCACATGCTGTTTTTGCAAATAGTCTGTATGGACTCAGCAGTCAGCTTGCTCTCTTGCCAGGTAATAACAGAAGAAGAGTGCTAAAAACGTGTGTTGTCTCCGAGATGAGATGGGAAATTATCATTATCTACCTCTCTTTCGTGTGTGAGTGTGTGTGACCGACAGAGGACGAGAGGGGGGTAAAGGAAAGAGGTATTGAAAGAGAGAAATTGGATTCAAAGTAATTTCATGTTGGGTATAATTTGGCATTCGTCATGGTTCCATACCGAAACTGATTACTCCTCATAATAAATGTATGGGAATATGGTATGTTTCCCATACTACGTTCAGCAGTAATGAATATTTTATGATTCTGGTGAAAAGGTCAGTATACTTGATCAGTGCGTACCGTTAAGACTGAAAATCACACAATACGCTCCATACTTCCAATCTTGTATACTTCAGACATACTATAGCCCCTTAAGCTTTCATTCTCCACGCTGAAACTGGCCATCTGTTTCTCTGAAGTATCCTGTGTTGTCATCTTTGACAGTGCATTCTCGCTGAATGAGAAATCCAGTGAGATAGCCCAGGAGATGGTTTTCCCACTCACACTGAAGGAGTAGACGAGAGGTTCAGGATTTTCCAGCGTCAAACTCATCTAAATTCAGTCAGCAGAGTCAATCTATCCCGAGGTGAATGGCCACAGACACAGCTCCTTCAAGGACTGGAATTATTTCAAAAGGAGATGTCTGACTCCTTGTTCATGCTTGTGGCTCTGCACAAGTGCACATAACAGAAATGCATATTGGCACGAAAGCATAAAGAGAGTGTGTAGGTGGAACTACTTTAAGCTGCAGGAGAGAGAGTGAGGAGAATATTGAAGTAAGTCGATTAATCTAAAACACCCGCGGGTTGAAGGTGACTATACAAGATTCTTTGTTTACACAAAAATCTGTGAGATATCGGAGCTTCTTGCTATGTGAATGTGCAGTATTTATTTACCTATGATCTGCTTCATAAAGCCTTTCTGTAAATACGGCATGGGGGCAGTGATGCACTGAGCTGAACACATTTTTATTGTGTATTCAACAGAATTGGAGCGCAATGCTGTTTATGTCTTTGCATACAAGGAATTTGCCTTGGTATCAAGATGCAAGATGTCAAAATCAACAAAGGAAAAAGCATCAAACTAAATGAATTGCCCTGAGCAAAAAGAGCCCAACTTAAAAAAAAAAAAAAACATGAGTTCTTTACAATTAATCTCTATGTATGAAATTGTAATCAGTATTAAAAGATACTTTGGGGGGAATCTACTGATATCATATGAATAGACAATAATTGCCAGGGTTTCAAATATTGGAGTGTTGCCTTTTTATATGTATTTACAGTGAAACTGCTACTCACCAAATTAACAGTAACTGGCATTCCTCGAGCAGAAGAAATTACGTTATTTGTGTACACCTAGTAAGAAAGGGCTTTTGATGGTCCATATGCTTCCCCCATTGTGAAATTTGAAGCCAAAGACCACCTTGTTTTTATTTCTGTGTTTTTTTTCACTTCACTGCACCAGTGTTTGTGTCCCATTGACTGCAACAGTTCACTGCCCCATATGTGGGTTCCTTGCCTATTGGTATGATTTTGCCCTTTACTCAATTAGCTTTTTTACAAGTTAACAGTTTATACAACCTGTTCAGAGTCCAGAGTAAATGGATAGAAAAGCCTGTACTGCCCTATCAATTATCTTAATACCACAGTAACTCATAGTTCATTCTGTGTATAAGCACCATGCACGATGTGTTTTCCTTCCACTTTTCTAATAAACACCATGAGCATAATTATAGAAGTCGAGAGAAACAACAAATTATTATGCACACGTCTCCTCTCTGGTTGCCTCTAGCAGGTCCCAGCTGCTGTTTATTCTGCACACCATAATAATATTGTTATCTATTCCGGATGCTTCGCATTTTACTTTCACATCTGCTGTCACAATAGTCCCAGTTAAGAATTTCCGGTGCTAAAATTCTATTTTGGCTTTCATTCTCTGCTTGTCTCTGTATCAATGTGTGGCCAAAGGATATAAATGTGTGTCACTTGCCATCATGTGATTTTTGGTTTTATCCCAGACTAACTTAATCTGACAGATAACTTTAGTATTACAGTACGTCTCGGATGGTCCTCTGTAAAGAACCTTGAAATCGTCTTAGATAATTTTTTAAATACTGATTCATGTGCTATTCAGAGCCCCAAAATAAATATCTGTTGCACTTTAGGGGGGCCATGCTGGTCACGAGTCAAAGTATTCTCACAGTTTCATAAATTATATTTTCTATGAACAGAGAATGAGTGTTTCAGCTGCTCTTGCAATGACAAAACTGCTTCTATATTTAACAGAAATCCTAAAAGTAAAAGACCTTAGTATGAGAGATGTGTTTTTAAAGTTCAAGAGGTGAAACTGACAATCTTTGTTGGGCTTGATTCAACACAACATGAAATAATATTTTAGGGGTGAAGTGACCCTTTAAAATTTTCTCTGATCAGTCCTACTTTCTCACAACATTGCTACCAGTAAGGCATATTTAGGACTTATTTTCATTGTGATTAATCATCATTGAAATCTTTTTTTTTTTTCCTTCGATTGAACACTGTAAATAATGTGATTAATAGTGTAATTATACACAGTCACCGACTCGCCAATCTCTTACTTCTGCATAGATTTATAATGGAAAACTGGTGTCAGGGCCGTAAAGAAGGGCAAAACAGTGCCATGTATCAAAAGGCTCAGGGACTATGAAGTAAGCTGCAGTAATTATGTCAAACCTTCATCTCCAGTTCCATTAAATGATGGCGTTTGGTTACCAATCCACTTCTTTTTCCTTTGTTCCTTTTCTTTCCATTGAGGCTTGACTGGAGAATTATATCATTGACCTAATGTGACTCTGGACACTGAGGGCTGTCACACACAGAAACGAAGCAGGCCTGAAGAATTCTGCTGCCCCCAGCCCTAAGTGAGATTCAACAGCCTTTGAATAGGAAGTTTCAGCTAGGAGATAACCACTCTAAAATAATCTAAAGGAATCTATTGTCAAAGTGTAAGAATATTAAAGATCTTGAAATTTGATGTAGGATGCATTCATAGACTGTACTAATAATGGATTAAGCCACTGTTTTAAATTGCCTTTTCAGCTACTGTTTGAGGCCTTGAATGGGACACCTGGCTGTCTGATGCCTTGGTGTTCTGGAGCAAAAGGTGACCATATTTTTAAATCTGGTTTCCTCATCAAATTACTTATGCTTTCATCTTTATCAGAGAGGCAAACAACAATCCTGACTTCTATGCTGACCCTAATAATTCTGACAGAACAGTGAACAAGCTAATGAGCAAGGTTCGGTGAGTGCAAATTGATCTGCTACCTGCTAGGTTAGCTAAAACTAACACAAAATAAAATTACTAGATAGCCTATTGAAGCACTAAAAAAGCTGGAGCAGACTTCTTGACATTGTGTTAGTGCAATGAACTGCAGAGAAAAATATATTTGTCTGATATTTCCATTTTAAATCCAAACATGACACCAACATACAGCTAGCAGCCTCCACATGTTGGTCTTCTTGAGTGGCCACACTCCTTATTAGTCACCGTTGTACAGTTTTATTGAATATTGAAAGTATCAATTCAGACCAAAACATGCATTATACTAACTGTTAACCACAGACTGTATAATGGACATATCCGTGACGTCACCCCATCTGTTCCTGAATGCTGTTTTGAAGACAATCGTCGGCGGGAGCCATATTGGAAATGCTGAACTCAACCTAACTGCTGGCTAGTTAGTGGTGAGGTAAAGAGGCAACAGCTACAGTGGTCCCCGCCTGTCAGTCAAAGTCAGCCAGATCCTTAAATGGGCAAAACTCATAGTCTAAATAACTTTTGAACTGTCACGTTAAAAAAAGTTCTCCCCTTTACAGTGTTGTGCTGAGAGAGAAATTTAGCTATCCAGACTGAAGCTGTTTTTTTAAACCAGGCTGTAACATGTTTATTTATGCTGTAAAGATCGTCTTTTTTGAATGGGTGTCCTATGTGGTTTCCGGTGTTTCTGCAGTCAGCCTCAAGCGGATGCTAGATGAACTGCAGTTTATAACACTTCTGCATGGGTTCATTTTTTGTGACCGGAGGTTGCCGCTTGCTGTTAACGTGTTTATTATTGCTCTGAAGTTAGGTACAGTAATCTTTTAAAGGTAGTATACCATGCAAAATTGAATTTTAATGGTTCTCTACCTGAAATATGTGTCCCTGGCATGTCTACAAACCCCCCGAAAGTGAAAAAAAATCCATTCTGCCCCATTCTAATTTCTCCACCTTTCTGTAAATGTGTGCTGAAATGAGCCGTTTCAGTTTTCAGTGTTTTTCATACGTCACAAACAAGATCCGGTCTGTAACAGAAGTCAGAGCTCTGAGCTTTTTCAGCCCATAGACTGTATAAAATACAACTCAAACTCCTCCTTCGTTTTTCATTCCCTGCACACGTGTGCTAACAAGGAGCTTAGGAAGGGAGGCATGCTAGTTGTAGGCTGTCTTAATAAACACAAAGGTCGGTTTACTCCCCACGTCTGCAGATTTGAAGATCTAGTGGATGATTTTTATTTTTCATGGAAAAGTGCTAGCGCTAGTTAGCATAGCCACATAGCTACATGTTTGTAGCTGTGTACTAAGACACACGTCGACATGCTGACAAATAAAACAACAAGAAACACAAAATCTGTGACCAATCGTTCAGAAAGGTCCTGCTGCAGGCGCCTCTCCGTCGGGATCAGATTCTGGATCAAATTCAGAGGGTTGAAGTAACGCAGGTCTGTGAGCAGCCAACATGTAAACATAGATCAACGTGCTGGAGAGCCGAGGCCACATCCACTTCCTGAGGGGGCGTGGTCAGAGAGCTCATTCTCATTTAAAGGCACAGACACAGAAAACAGCCTGTTCCGAGCAGGGCTGAAAAAGAGGGGTTAAAAGCATGCTAAAATCTGATTTCAAAGCATTTTTTGAGCAAAAAACTTTAAAGACATGTTTTGGGGACCTCTTAGACCAATATATTTGATGAAAAAGAGCATAATATGTCACCTTTAGTATGTAATATTTACTGATTAGCTTGTTATTGGAGGCTGCCTCAAGCGGCCTTTCGAGGAACTGCAGTTTTTCGCTTTGACTTTTACATGTGTCACATTTAAGATGTCAGGTAAAGAAAAATGGAACAGTTGTATCCAAAACAGCAGCTAATTTTGCCATGTAGAATAATGGCTGAGAGCTATTACATAGAAAGCAGAGCCAGGGTCTGTGCCTGGAATCAATACAGAAACAAATATGTTGGTGTTTTTACACAAACTACAGTAGTCTAAATAAAGCCTGTTTTATCCTAGTTCTATTGAAACTTTCTCCAAACTAGACATTTCAATTTTTTTCTGCTTATCTTTAGTTTTTCTCCAAATGAATTCCCATTAATTAGCATTGTCTTTGCAGCGTGAGCATCTACCTGGGTGGCTGGTGCACCTGCGTGCCTCGGCAGGCTACGCAATTAATGAAGGCATTCCCCAAGCATGCGCGGCACGGAGAGCTCTGCATCTGGAGCCTCTTCCTCTCGGCTGTTCAGGTCAGAGCGTCATATTCAAAGTCCCCTACAAGCTTGCAGGCTGGATGATATCCACTGTGTTTTGGCCGCTGGTTATCGAAGACACGGGAGATAAGGACTGACTGCAGTGGGTGCTGTTGGTTGAACAGCCCACTGACTGAACTTGTGAGGAGAGGAAAGAGAGTGGGGGAGCTGTGCGCTCTCTTCCCGGCGAGTGCGTCCCGATCCACACACACAAACACAGAGCCATACACACACTCGTCGGGGTCACTCTTCTCTCAGGCAGTGGACTGTTTTCAGTGAATATCGCACATGAGCAGTGTGAGGGACGCCGGCTGACCCGTTCTACCTGTGCACCCTCCGCGTGCGTTACAGAAACTCCGCTGATTGTTTCCTTCGCGGTGCTTTTGGATTACGGAGGAAAATAACAGGCAGCGTGGGCGTGTAACTCCCGTAATCATGGATTTATGGATAAAGTTGATGTTATTGTACAGCTGCTGCTATGGAGCAAGTGCAGACTTTGATGGCAGGTAAGAGCGCACGGTTGATTTCATGGATGATTTCAATAACACTGACTTTGATTGAGAGACAGCTGTTTTAGCATTCCAGTTCAACTCACTTATAGCCTGTTTGTGTAACAAAATAACTGCGCCCTTGGTTAGACACAGCACTTGCCAGAGTTGCTGCAAAGAAAAGCATTATTTAAGCTCTTACAAATGCAAAGCTCGATATTGATGTGGATGAAAACATGTTGCTCCTGTGAATGTTTTGTGCGCTCCTGCGAATACCCATTCTTGGCATCTTCGCGTAATCCTTTCTAGTCTATTGCCCTAACTTTTATTTTAGTGGAAACAGCAAAAACCCAAGTGCAAAAGAATCAGGTGAATCTGCACATTTCCTTCTGTGAGTTTTGACACGTGCAAAAAAAAATCCTCACACCAAGCGGTTCTTGTCTCGTGCAGATATCAGGCTGATTATAAGTGATGTGACAGCAAATCGCCCGGTGCTTCATGTTTGAACACGACTGAGATGAAATATGTGTAGACAGAGGTGTGGAGACGTGCCAGACCCCGAAGAATGCGAGTGTCCGAGATTTGAATCTGCCTATAGGTGTGATGAATGTGATGGCTGATGCCAGCTCTTTTATCTATGCATGATAATATCAATTCGTAATTTAGGTGTCAATCAAGTTCATTCCACAGATAAGGTTAAACAGAATTCCAAATTGTTTTTTTTAATTAAGTGTGTTAGTTATGTGCATTGGCAAGATGTTATTGTGTTCTTTTTTCTGTTCAGTTGAATGGGGTGTGTTACTTTTGCCCCTTCCTATTGTTGAGATAGATTTCTAGAGTGTTCATAGTAAAATTGGTCAGAAGTCCTTCCAAACGTTGAGAGTTGCACGGAGTCCAACAGAGGATGCAGCCAAAGCATTGTACTTTATTCCCCTCGTGTATCTCTGTCAGACAGGCAGCTGAGCCCCTAAGCAGCATCCTGTCTCATGTTTCACTTTTCCACGAACAAAAACTTTGAAGATTATTGTAGGTAATTATAAATTGAAATTTTGTGCTTGCATTAGAAAGAAAGAAACCTGTTCAACCTGGCTGCACCTGCTTGTTGATAGACTTTGACACATGGAGGTATATTGCCCCTTTTTCTCCCTCCTCCTGAGCGCTTTCAATTCAGTGTTCTGCTTTGTTCAAAAGTCTTTCAAAAGAGGCAGATTTGGCTATCAAAGGTTTCAGAGCGGAGTGAAAGTGTGTCTGTGCAGTAGAGAGAGAATGAAAGAGAGCAGAAGTGTAACAGAAAATTGTGCTTCTCCAAGAACACACTGTGTGATTGTTATTGAAGACATTTTTTCTCTTAATCACCATGGACAATGCCTGTGTGACAGGCCATGGTCTGATGGGATGTGTAGGGCTTAAACCTTTATTTCACGCATTTTCCTCTGTGTAATAATCATTTACTCTAACCTAGCAGCAGCATACTGTACATTATTAACAACCCTGCTGATGGAGTGGCTTGTCACCACGGCCATAATTTGCCAATTTTTATGGGTATAAACTTGCCCGGGTCTGAGTCTGTGCTTCAATTTTAATTCATTGAGAGAATATCCCCAGAGACCGAGCCTGAGCAAAAAAGCCATTTATTACCTGCTCTCCCTCACTTATTGCCTTTTAGAGAGCGTTCCTAACAGGCTTATCCATCTACTCCTGAAGGGTCCTTCACAGGCATCATTGCCAAGATCATTTTGTTCTGCACATAATATGCTTACCTGCAAACATACAGCTGAAAACATTGCACTGCTGTTGTCTCCACCTTTTGTTCTAGGATTCAAGGACGGCCCATTTCTTGTCATGTTAAACCTTAGAAAGACTGCAAAAAAAGGAGAGGCAACAAATAAGAGCAGAGGATATTCTTTCCCAGTGATGTCACTAAAGTGTTCATTTCATCGCAGCCAAGTAGCACATACCAGACCTCCTCAGTAATAATCCAAAGCCGAGGACTGGTGCCAGGTTATGTTGGCGTTGTAATATCAGACCTACATTTGGGCTTTAAGGGGGTGAGAAGGAGTGTGAAAATACAGTGGAGGTTTCATTTTATGGGTAGTCTAAATGAATTAAAAACTAATACATGTGAAGCTTTCTCAGTGTTTAATATCAAATTTTGTATTAAAAATTAAGTGTAAACAATAAAGCAGATTGTAAGTCTAGAACTGCCAGAGGGAAACAAGATTGCACTGACAGATACTTCAGTTTTACATTGCCTTCTGAGAAACATCCATTCAAGCATCCTACCTCACACCAGCATGGCGAATGAACTTTACAATATTGCAAGCCCTCCATGGAAAACTCAGTTTACAGCATTAAAGTTCAACCCACTGCAGTGCATGTAACCCACAGTGAATTGCACCTTTTCAGTCTGCATTTAGACATTGCATGCTTGTACTTACAATATATACGTCATTCCACTTCAAAGAAAATATCCCATAAGCACTTCTTCTGCAGCATTGAACCTGCTCTTACATGGAAAGAAGGCACTTATACTTACTGACAAAATACCCCCTGCTCCTACATAAGTTGAATGCACTTATTGCATCCATGCATAGCCTTGAAAGTGCAACCCTATTCTTAACTAGAAGAGTCAACAAAAACTTTATAACAGAGTTTATTACAAGGGCCAGTGTTGCATTGCATTTCATCATAAAGGTGTTTTTATTTTCCCGGCCAATCAGTGAGAACCTTCCACACTTTGTGTAAAATAGCATTTAGATTTAATAGACCTGCTGTTTTTTTCTCGCTTTAAATCTTTACCTCAGATGTTTGTCGATATCCCTCATGCTGTTGTGTGTCAATGTAACAGTCTTGGCAGTCAGCACACGGGCCTGGCAGCATGTGCAGCCGAGGTGGTTCATTAAGGACGCCAGACACCTTATGACTCCACTTGCTCATGCCTTCAGCTTTCAAAGGTTTGCAGGTTCTAGCAAGTCTTGATGTTAAAAAAAGCACCTATCAACATGCACGGCTGTTTGTGAGGAAAATTCATCCTACTGCATGCTTCAGGATAAGTCCATGGATACATGATAGAGAGATGGATTAAATTATCATCGCCCTGAATAAGGACTCCACAGTCGTGCTCCTCTGTGAGCGATGGACTGACTCCTCCTCACTGTCAGGCTGGGGAAATGGGCCAGCTCTGTATCCATTAGTGAAACAATAGAAGAAGAATGAAGTCCCCCACGGTGGATATCAACCTCTCACTTTCTCTGGAAGCACCTTGTCTTGACAGTCTGTGCTTGAGCAGAGGTGTCACTCTGCATGCGTGAAGGGTAATAATTATATGCTTGAGTTCCTCCAAGGCTTAGTGCAATTTGGGATGATAATTCTGAGCCCAAGGGTGATGAATGCAGGTATTATTCTCACATCTATTTGATATGCTAGATTTCTGTTCGGTAGAGTATCACACTAGGAGTAACATGTGTCTGAAAAAAGCTATGACAAAGGCTCTTCTTCGCTGTGAAGCGCCACCAAGGCTCCCATTGTTGACTGAAATTAGTCATAGTGTTAAAAAAAAATCATAAATGTTTCATAAGTGTTTTAATGAATTGAATCAAGCTCTTAGTTTTAATTACAGGGTGCTTTTTGGTGCAGAAATGCCACAGGATGAAATCTGCATGAGCTGAGAGAAACACAGAGCACATGAAACAGGATCTTATGCTGACTATATGTGTGCATGTGTGTATTTATACATGAGTGTGTAGGAGAAAGCATCAGAGGAATATACTTGACCTGTTGCATCTCATGAGGTTCCACCTGGCTCCTTACCACTGCACCTAAAAGTCCTTTCATACTCCTCTAGCCCACCATCCACTGTGAGATCAGAGTCTTCATCACATCATGCTTAGTCAAATGTCCCGCATATCTGATCCCGACATGTTGAGGAAATGTCAGATATACGTATACATGTTTGTATATTTATTTATTTATTTTGCTGAAGTCCTCCAGGCAAGGGAAATATCTGCCCTTCCACATCAACATCTGCTGCTACTGGAAAAACGACAAAAATTAGGTTTATACATTAGTGGCTTTTCTTTCTTCAGTCTGAATTGTTTATGGCTGCATCATCTCTCTGTTGTTTTCATTTTGATAATGGAATAATGATACATTGAATTGACCTCCATCTTCTTTGGATATGAACAAAGTCATCGGGATGTATTTCAAATGGATAATTAAATTATTGATCAATCTGACTTTTATGATTCCATCAAAACTTTTGCTCACGAAACATCAGAACATACATAGAATTCATAATTTGCAAGAACCCAATTTGAAGTCTCCATATTACATTTTTTGCAAATATGCTTTGTCAAAAATGTTCAGTCTACTTTTAAGAGCAAGAAAACTTAAAGCTCCTGTGAGGACCTTTCAGATTGTGTTGTCTTTGGTGCCCCCTGTGGCCAAAGAGGTACCTTCTATCTCTTTGCTAATTTTACCTGCTCAGGTAGTGATGAAAAATCTCATCTGCTTTCTTTTAAAGTTTTAAGTTTATTTTATAACAAGCTAAACACCACACAGGAGCTTTAAACATATAATTGATTAAATTGATATAAACCGTCTTTGATATTAAGTTCACCAACAACTTCATCTGCAATTTAAAGATCAAAATGATAATGATGCGTTTCCATCACAAAACTTTCAGATGCAATAAGTCATAGAAGAAAAGCATGTTGGCTAACGATATGAAACTGACATCAATTAGCCGCATAGACTGTATGTACACGGTATTGCATCAACATCTGGCAGTTAACACTAGATACGTTTTTATATTGATTTTTGATTTTATTTTTATTATTAAATCTGTAGATTTGGTTTTCAAAGCCACATCAAAGCTGCTGTAAGAATTTTTCCCCTGGATCAAAACTGACTGACATAAGTATCCTTGCCTCTATATGGCTTACAAGAGCAAACCAGACCATCAGGGACAAGATAGATAATTTCTATACAGTTATTTTTTACGTGTAGAACTGCTGGCAGAAGGTAGGTGTTGGACAAATTAACTACCAGCAAGCTACCTAAAGAGCTTTTCGTGATCACATTTTTCATGAGAAAGATTTCCAATGAGTGTTAAATTACAATAGGGGTGTTTGATAGTAAACACTATTTGCATATTTACAGGACAAAATTGCCAAAGAGAGAAGAGGTACCCCTTTGTCCATAGGAGGCACCAACATTAGCAAAAACCAAAAGCTTTTCACAGGAACTTAAAGATGTCTAAGGAAGGTTGAGACAAAGATCTGGCAGAAGAGTAAGCATCAGTCAGTTTAAGAGATAGTTTGAGAAAGTAGATACAGGCTTAAACTAAATGTGTCTCAGAAATTACTAGAAAATGTAAGACAATGCCTCTAGTATCAGTGATTGGCTGCAATTCCAAAAGAGCTTTATTTTAGTGTTTAAAGAAGGGGAAACCAAGACTTTTTACTATTTTTACATTCAAATTGAGTTCTTACAAAAAATCTCTGTAATCCTCAGGAACTTTTAAAGAACAGTTAAATGTGATGGTGCATCTGGTAAAGGCAGCTCTCCTCAGGGAATCATTAGGTGCATTGATGACTTTTTAATGTCATTTAACTGCAAAGGAATATGAAACCAGTAGCTTATAGAGGAGCAGGTGCACCCATAGCAGCATGAACTCTTCCCACAGGATGCTTCCATATTCTAAGATGATAATTAACTCACACACACTGATGAGTTAATTCAAGAGTGTGTGCATAATAATGTCAGAATGAATTCCGCCTGCAGTCAGCAGATTACTGTCAGGGGAAGGTGGTGAAATGTTTTGAAAGTTGTCACCATCCTCAGAATGAAGTGAGTTTCACCACAGGCTCAGATTTTCTCCTTTTGTTTTATAGCAGTTTGTAGTATGGAGGGACAGCTGGTGCCATGTTTGGACATGTGACGTGTGTGTGTGTGTGTGTGTGTGTGGTGTGTGTGTGTGTGTGTGTGTGTGTGTGTGTGTGTGTGTGTGTGTGTGTGTGTGTGTGTGTGTATGTGTGTGTGCGCGTGCGCGCGTGCGCGTGCGTGCGTGCGAGTGCATGTCACTCATAAAGATGATGGCATGTAAACCTGACTGCTGGCCAAGCTGCTCCTTTTCCTTTTTTCTTGGTTGTCTTTTCTTTTTATTCTTTTCTATTTCATCCCTGTTTTATTTTAGTTCATTTCTATAGTAGTCACTTCTTCTTCCCCGTGCTTTGTTTCTCCTTTACTTCCTTCCCCTTTCCCTTTTCCTTCCAGTTCCTATCTTTCTCTCATTTTACTTTCCAATCCAATTCTATCTATCTATCTATCTATCTATCTATCTATCTATCTATCTATCTATCTATCTATCTATCTATCTATCTGTCTATCTGTCTATCTATCTATCTATCTATCTATCTATGCACTTTTACCTTTCTTCTCTTACCTCTTCTCTTTTTCTTTCATCAAATCCTTGTTTTATCACCAATTCTCTTAGCTTTACTGTTATACTTTCCCTTTTCCAACCCTTTTTCTTTCCCTTTCTCTTTTTTATTTTATTTTACACACATGCTTCCTCTCCATCTGTTTCTTTTACTTTTTTATTTCGTAATTCTTTCTCTTTCTTTCAAATCAATCATTACTCCAGTCCATTATCTTCTTTTCTTTTTTACATTTCTTTTTTGTATTTCATTTTTCTCCCCTCTAGTCACTTTTCTTTTTATGACCCTTATTTTTCTTTCTTCCCTTTTGTTTGTCATTTGCCTTGCTTGCATCTCTTCATGGTCTCTCCTCTCCTCTCCTCTCCTCTCCTCTCCTCTCCTCTCCTCTCCTCTCCTCTCCTTTCCTCTCCTCTCCTCTCCTCTTCTCTTCTCTTCTCTTCTACGTCCTCCCTATCTGACTGACTGCCTTGCTTCTTGCCAGGCAGAAGACTAACATTTTCCCTGAATCTGCCACTCTCACTTAGCATCCATCTGGGTTTTTTTTCCAGTGAGCTGATTGGCAGCGGGGCAAGCATTAGCATTTCCTCATCTTGGCATAGAGACTCTAACAGGCAGGGATTGTGGCAGAGGATGTGACTGGAATACTGAGCAAAAGCGTCATTGAAAGAAAAATATTATTGTTTTAAAAACAACATCCGACAAGATCATTTTGTCTATGTTTGTTACGAGATTTCAGACTTCCCTGCTCCTCTGTACAGCTTTAGAGAACAAAGTCAGGTCATTCAGGATGCATGTATTGGATTTATTGGAGGATTGTCTAAGAATCTCTTACTCTGAAATCCTTGTATGCTGGTAAAAAAGGAACCAGTTTCATTTTTATTAGAAATAGATAGTAATCTTTATTTTTCTGATCTTAAGATCTCCTCATTCCTTTAACTTTGGTTCCTTTTTTTTTTTTTTATCATCTCAGTGCCAGTGTCTCATAGTGTGCGTCTTGGATTTTCAACAGCATCCTTAAATGGACTCATTCCTTCGCCCCATTCTCTCCATAAATATGTGGTGAGCCTTGGTACAGATAAAAAGGTAATCCACATGCTCTGTCTGCCAAGGAGCTATTTCTTGCTCTGAGCTGAATGGAACATGGTGTAACAAAAACATCCAGCTGTAATTTCTCTGAGTCGAAACGTAGTCCTATATCTGTGTAAAAACACCAATACCTGCCCTTTATGTCTGAAGAGGAATGATGTAGCTCTAGCTGTCATGAAATGTCTTATTGATTCTATATACTTGTAAAAGAAATATACACTGGAAAGTGTTCGAGATAGAAGGTTTGTTGGAGAGAAAAATATACACTTTTTTCTTTGGAAGCAGGCAGTATATACTGTAAAGCTTCCAATCTGTTTCACTGGACTCATGATGAACAGAGCAGCGAAGTGAGTGTCAGCAGTGCACTGATTCACACTGAAGGCTAAACTCATTGAGTTTGGCAGCCTTTCAACACAGGTCTCCACTTTGACATCACACAAACCAACTCCATCTGATGTGCTATCAGTTTTATTACCATGACACAAAGATAATCTGCTGCAGGGGAGCAACGAAAGGTCGGATTTCAGCACCCTGAGAAAATGAAGAGAGAGTTTTATATTTTATGGAAAGTGCTTTTATTGATGTATCAAGCTTAAAGGGATAGTTCTTTTTTTTTTAAGATTGGGTTTTATGAGGTACTTGTCAATAGTGAATGTATTACCTACAGGGGAACTTGGTCAGCTTGGGCTCTTTGTTGAGAAACGGAATAGAAGCTATAGGCTATCATCTGCAGGCTGATCAGTGTGCTGCAGGAGAAGGAACTCATACGTATGTGTTGCTACAACAAAGTGGTTTTCTGACTGCAAAGTAAAGCAGTGAAAAAAATATTAATATTGCATTAACTAACAGTCATTTATTGGGCTGGAGTTTCTTTAAATGAGCTAAATCAAATGGAAAAAGTGGCTCCATCTGCAGCAGTCGATAACCTAGCTTCCATGCCAAGTTTAAACAACAATAACAATTTAAACATTTTTAATCAAGCCAAAATGATTAACCCCTCTTATATCCAGCCTCCTGATCATGATTTTTTTAAGTGGATCTTTGTCCCATGTGATTATATCAGTAGACTGACTATCTTTGAATCTGATTTGCTACATTCTGGCTTTTTTGTGCTGTGGTTTGGTATTTAATAGACAAATATCTCAGCAGTATCTCTTCTCTCCCCAGAAAGGCTCAATTTTAGCCCTTTCTTTCATTGCATTCTCAACTTCAGTACATGTATTGTATCTGGGCCTGTCAGTGAAGAGTTGAAGAGCTGTTATGTTCCTAAAATCGTTAAAACAGATTGTCAAGTCATCAGAATTGTATGTCAAAGGGCTTTACAGTCTGCACTAGAGACGTTTCTTTAACATTTTATTCTTCCCAATAACAATTTCATTATCCTCAGATGGTTCCACTCCAAAACTAGTGCTACCCAAAAAAACAGAACAAGGGTGCGGATTTGGCCTGATGGCTAAATTGCGCACCCATGAAGCGGCCCCTTTCCCGCATGTCCCTCCCCCACTCTCTCCCTGTTTCCAGCACTATCCACTGTCCTCCCCACTCTGATAAAGGTCCAAAAATTCCCAATAATACAACTTAAAAAAAAAAACAACAGAACAAATCTGGTTAGGAAACACTGATAGCTGACATGTTGTTAGCTTTTCCAATGCTGCTATTTATTGTCATTATCAGAGGGTATTATACCTGAAATCAAATGACTTCATAGGCCAAATGGTTATGGTGTTTGATCAGAGCATTACTGTAACTGACTTACTCAGTGTCTTGCTAAGTTGGCCAAAAGTTAGTGTGAGTTATTACAGTGACCACCATCAATAGACTTTTTAACTCCTTCAGAAATTACATCACTGAGACTACGTCCATATTATATACTCTATGAGGCAGACTCTTCATGCAAATTGGTCAGTTCTCTGTGTATTTAAGTGAAGGGCTGCATCAAAGTGATATCACATCGACGTGTATCGTAAATTCATTTCTGTGATGTGACTATTGCATATGTGCACATTTAAATTGCGGTGGTCAAACGATATACCGTTCAGCCCTTGTTTTGACCAATTCAAATCAAGTATTTAACACAGCCGGGAGATTATGTCAAACATCACAGTCAGTGAGAGAGAAATCTGATGATTGAGAGGGAACAAAACAAGCTGAACAAAAAGAAGAAAAATTGCAAAACTGAAAAGAAGCAAAAATGTTTACACAATTATCCAAATAATTTGTTTTGAAAGTATAACTTTTACCTTTGAGATTATTTTTTAGGTACAGTGAGTTTCCCTTGCTCTCAAATTCATTTTGTTTGAAATTCAGAAAGTGTGGTTGATAGTTAAAGAACAAACTGACTTTGGTTGGACTCAGTGTACCATGCTGCATTACAATTTACCTCTGGTTTAGGTTTCTGCATACACTGCTGTGTCTTGTTTGAGATATTCAGTTCAGGTTGTATTCTTTGTACAAAAGAAGAATGGGACATTTGTATGTCTTTTTTTTACAAGGCCATACAGCAAGAATTGCCTTTTTTGTCGTACTGTGCTGACTCTTAAAACTCTGTAACCTCGGTCTTAATGACACATCTTTTACAGTATATCTGTCTTGACCTTGCCCTGTCTCTGGTGAAAGAGCCTTTGATGCTTTTGCTCCCTAATCTTGGTCTGAGCTACCAGGTCACCTTAAATGGATTATTTTATTAGCTTGGGTGAATTTAAAACAACGATAACAAGGATCGTCTGACCAGCGTATTCTTATTGTTAGAGTCTGCTGTTGTTCTTTCTATGGAACGTTTTATGGTGTTGTCTTGGTAAAGACTTCGTTTTAAAAGATTTTGTATCTCAGTGAGAACATTCCTTGTGTGATAAAGGATAAATGGAATAAACAGAAAATACTGACCCTAATTTGATTCCATAAAAGTGGTATGAGTCTCAGAGCACCTTGTCAGTTTGTTGAGGAAAAATTACCCAAAAACATCTAGAACATATAAAAATGTAATGACCTATTTCATTTACAAGACAACACTTTGTGTAACTTTATTCAAGCAGGAAAATGTAATGAATCATGGGACTGCTTTGAAGCCTCCTACAAAACAACATTAAGAAAGACCCCTGCTTTTCATTTGGACATTTTAATTGGCTGTGAACTAATTATGTCGTCCTGTCACAGGTGGCCACGGCAGATGGCCTCGTCCAATGGCCTGTGCCGTTACGGCGCCCGGGTGGACTGCTGCTGGGGATGGACGCGCCACTCCTGGGGTCACTGCCAGCGTGAGTGCCACCATGCCTGCTGCTGCTGCTGGGTGCAAACAGGGCTAACAAGGTTGCCAGGTTTCAAGCTGGGGTCAAAGATGCTATTAGACAGAGGAGACACCATAAAGCCACTGCAGTGACTACCAATACAGGCTTTGGGACATACACGCACACACACACACACACACACACACACACACACACACACACACACACACACACACACACACACACACACACACATGCTTGTTGTCACAACAGATGCACACACAGCTAATGGAGCATCACACCTGGGACAATCTTTGGGTTAAGATTGATGTAATGACCGGTTGGACAGGAGGACCAGCTGATGTTTATTTTCACACTGCAGGTGGCCACAGTGAGAAAGAGAGGGTAGCTGCAGGTGCAAACATTCAAACCAAGATCAGGGGTTGGTTATTGATTGCTACTGTGTAAAAACAAGCTAGCTAACGCTGTCATCACATGAGAAATCAGGTTAAGTAATGTGAACACCATCCATGATGTTGTCAGGTGTACAGACCTCAACTCATACACAAGTATATTTAACTACGTCAATTAGAGGATTCAGAGGATGTCTCCTTTCAATACATGCCTGTATGAAATGCTAGCTCCTAACATTTGCAACATATTTACATTGTGTGAAGATGCTATAGTCTCTTGTAATGCTACTCCCGGGAGGTGTGGATATAACTTGGTTTCAAATCTAGCAGGTTGCCTAACTCACTTCAGATCCTCTGTGTGGCTTGGTGCCTGTGCTGGTGTAACTGTTCTGCTTTGCTCTGGAGGTTTAATTAAGAAGGGGTTAACACTGAAACAGGCCTTTACTGCAGCAGAAAGCGAGCAAGCCGCAGTTCAAGGGGATATTTATTTTTACAATAGTATTCTTATGTAAACAAATGTTGATTTGATAACCACGAGCTTACTAAAATGTGCTACTATTCACCAGAGCCTGACTTTTAGAGGATTTTTTACAACTAAACAGACAAAACAGTTTTCAGAGGAGAAAAAATACATGTCCAATTTTACAAAGTACATAACTTTGTTACATGAGTCAAAGTATAGATCATTTAGTTAGGGGGAGAGTCATCATCCTTCTCTGCCTTAGCCATCATTAGTGAAATTAACTGCCTGATCTGAGTGACACAGCACGTACAGGTACAGCAACACCACTTAGATAAACCCCAAGCAGAACTATACAAACACAGCTTATGGTCTTCTGATCAGATTTTAGAAAAGACTACTCATCAGCTGACTTCAGTGCAAAAGTAGCAAGTAACAAGAAAATTCATAGAAATGTAGTAATGTTTCCCCAAAAATAATACTGAAGTAAAGAAACTCTGAGCACTGATCTTCTTATCTAACGCTCTACAGAAAAGAGATCAAATATTCTTCTTGCAAAATTATGCTGTATCGTGTAACCATTGTCATAGATTCTGTTTTTGTTTCCACTGCTCTGCGCCACATTCCTTTAACTGAATTTATTCAGTCTTCTCTGCACTGTGGGGCTTTCTGATCCCAAGTTTCAGATACTGCTACAGGCTGATCGCTGAGTTTTCACTGATGATAAGCTCATTAGTCATCAGCTCAAACAAACCATGACAACAACAAACACAAGAAGTGGGCAGAAAACAACATTTCATTACTGCAACCACTTGTGGATAAAAAGAAAATGAATAGTTGCCAAGTATGTATTTACCCATTTAATGGAGATTCTCCCAATCTGATCCTACTTTTAAATGTCTCCATCTTCTTATGGAGTTCTTTGTGGCTTTGTTGGCATACAATTTCCCAGAACCCAGAGAATAAAGATGTGTCCCCAAACTATACCCTCGCTCTAAAAAACAGCTCAGAGAAGCACATCTAGTGGAAACATAAAGCAGAACATGGCACCATACAGCCCTCTGAGTTCTTGAAATTGGAACTTATTGAAAGCTCCAGGTTATGGGTTGTTAAATTTCTGCTGCAGAAAAGACCTAACTGGTTCAGGAAAATGCATGTTGCTCAGGGTTGTTGATTAATCCACTCATTTTGTGTTCCTCATCAATGAAACTGCCATATTTTGATTAATGTTTTTATGTATGTAGGCTCATCATGCTGTGCTTAAGCTGACCTTTGTTTAACTCATTGTATTGTATGTATTTTGTGGGAAATATGTCACACACTGCTTGTTCGGCCTATAGCTCTGTGCTGCTGCGGCTCCGGGAAAGCTGAATTTGCAGGGTTAGGGACCTATTTTTCACTCCAATTCTGTGAAAAAGTGTCAGAGTGCCATTATTTTACTTAATGTTGGAGTGTTCTGCAAGATTTCTTATTTTGTTCTTGAGAACACAAACAGTCTCACTTGAGTTCGCGGCCCCAGTGCTTTGTATTCCTTTAAGCTCTGTCAGATTAACCTTAGGTCTTTGCTAGACAAATGTGCTTTTTATTCACCTCTTGCTCTACGACTATTAGTACCAAAATATGATAATTTTATTCTCGCATAAAGAGTCAGAAAAACAAGTTATGCTGGTGACTTCTGGGACCAACGGTGGCAGATTTCATGGCTGTATATCTCTGCATTTTTGTCTTGTGTTTTACAATAGCCAACCTCTTTAAAAACCTTCCTACCTTTTCCCAAGGCAATTACACTTAAACTACACAATATGTGCTAGTGTGATCTCAGCAAGAGCACCAATGTTTTACTCAGACAGCTCAAATGTATCATTTGATAGTGTTGTTTTTTAACATGGGGCCAGGCTCAGCAGTAATCCTGGCAGGAGTCAGACATCTCAGTGCCCAATGTCTCCCAGTGCATCTGTGCCGGGCTCGGTGCCTTTAAAGCTTTCCATCCATGTTCAGAAAATACAAGTTGGACTAGATCTAGGTTTTGGGGTCAGAACTAGAAAGACAAGGATTTCTTTATTATCACAGAGGCTTGGATCAAGAGGCAAGGCAAGATTCATGGACTCACCTATTTAAATCCAACTATAAATTTAAATTGCAGCAGCACACATTTATTGTCATAGCTTGAATAAAGCAACATTTATTGGCATGCACCATTGGTCACATTTGTTCAACACTAATTGAGAAAGTCAGATTTTAGTGAAGTCATGTTTGCATCAATTACTCAACCAGCCAACAAGCAGTGTGTCAGCATGTTTCCCTTTTGTTGTTCTGGAGTCCCACATGTTTCCCATTGTTCCCAAAATAACACATCATTTTGTGCATAACTACCAAATCAAGCTGCTGTAGTGTTTTAGCCATTATTGCTTTTTTTCCCCCCTTTTCAACAAAACCATATCTGCTTTGTGAGTTAAATCACTGGCTGAGTGCTTGCCTTAATGCTACCAAATGCTCCTGACTGGGTGCACAGCACAAATCCACTCACTTGAGACTACAATCAGTATTCCATCAAGTCAGTGAGGTGCTGATTTAAACCTTGGAGGAGGGCGGTGAAAGGTATGGGAAAGAAAAGAAGTGCAATCATAGCTTTGTGTGTGTACCTTTAGTCTGCATGTGTGTGAGAGGATGCAGTCATTACAGATTTCAGGTCTTGGCTATAGAAGAGATTAGATTGGAGTTATATCAGATTGTGGCGCTCTCAGTTTGTGCAACTTTTCTCAAAGAATGAGAAACTTCATGGATCAACTTGGTTTCTTAAAGCTCACAGAACCAAAAGAGCAAGAGAAAAAGGAAGGGGGGGAGAAAGGACTAAAAGTTGGAGAAAGTGAAAATCCTGCAGTGTAAGGGAAATAGCGTAGAGGTTATAGGAGTTAGAGATGATTGCTGTTGGAGCGGGGGAGTGACATCAGGAGTGAGAGAGAGTGAAAAAATCAGGCAGATGGAGACAGAGAGGGGAGCTTTAGATTTATAGTAAACTGAAGCTCCACTCATAATGTTCTGACAGGCCATCCGGCAGGCAGAGCCAGACTGATTCTAACCAGATGCCATCAGGCTCCTTTTACTGCCAGTGTGACAATTTTAGCGTTTGTTCATCAGTTGCATTTTCAGTTTAATACAGTAATTAGTCACCTCCAAAGAAGATGAAAAACTGTCTGACAACAAGTTGATCCCACAAGTGTTATATCCGGGATTTGTCTAGATGGCTGGCATGGCATGCCCCCTTGAAATGTGATAGGTTACTCCAGATGCCCCGAATATTCCCAAGCTATTGGCTGTTTGCCTTGTCACAGGCAGGACTATTGTTAAAACCCACTATTTTGACTGCTGCAGGCTTTCTTTGCATTTTAATGTTGCTTATTTTCTTGCAGAGAAATACTTCACACATCTATTTCAATAAGACAGGTGGTGTAGGAGAGGAATCATATCAGAAACTGCAAGCTGACTCCAGCACACTGTCTAACTGTCAAAAACACATTTACTGGCATTGTTTCAGTACCCAAACATTGCCAATTAATATATACATTGACAGGCAGTGTGCAGGAGCTGGCTTGCATTTTATAAGTAGTTAAAATTGTGACTTTGGACAAATATACATCTTTTGATTCCTTATAAAAAATCTAAATCCAAAAGAGTTATTCAGTAAATGACAACTTTAGAAACCAACTGAGAACTGATGATTAGACAGCGCAATCTAGGCCTGCACATTTGAATATTATTATCATTATTACAATTCTGTACATCAGTGTGCACAATCTTGTCCTGTATCAACATCAAGCTGCTTCAAGCATTTAAGCTGCTGTAACCAAGAATTGCCCCCAATGGGGTATCAATAAAAGTATATCATATCTATCTTTTATCAAGTGCCAATGCGGGAAGTTATAAGCCTTGCCTGGGGATGTGTACTGTAGTTCCTCCACCTTTCAGATCAGAGACAAAAGTCCTTGTCCAGTCAAATGTCTGCAATACTTCAGACCTCATCCATGTGATTAAGTTGCTAAACCTTTCATATAATATTTCCATGACCATTTTACCCTGAGATGAGCTATCTCAATTTGTAGGTAACTTTAACAGCAAAATCACATCATCATCTTTTATTAGGTGTAGTTTGGGAAGTTGTAGGTGGATGAATAACACAACAATGAAAAATATATATTGAATTTTCACAGAGCTCTTCCACCGTGCTGCCTATTCAGCCGTATGTCAAAGTGGAAGTCTCAATATAGAATGTATTCAGACTGACACTGTGGTCACAAAAATAAACACTGAACACTCTATTTAAGCTTGTCTTACTTCACAGCTGACTCCCTGTTGATTTGACTCCAAAAACATTCAAGTCAACACTAAAATCAGTTTTTCCTTGGTTACTTTCTGCAATAGTTAAACACGAGGTAAACTAGCAAGCTTAACAGGTCTTAAAAAAGGGGTGCGGGCTTAAAGACATGATTTGAATCATAATTTTCTTTTAAAGACTCCTTAGTAGACTTGAAAATGTCTCAAAAATCTTTGCTTTTAAACTTCAGTCTTCCAGAGGACATAGAAAAAGAGACAAAGATGGAAAAAGACATTTATTTTCTCTGCATTATGAAAGAACTGGGTAGAATATCACCTCACATATTAAATAGATCACACATTCTAATTTCTTCAGAGCTCCTGGTGGATTTAGAATACATTGAAGCAAGGAGATCTTTGACGAGCACAGCCTTTGTTTGTACAAATGGCGAAGACGGGATTAAAGGCAGGACTTTTGTGAATTTGTAATTGAAGTTAACAAGACAGCAATGAAAGCGGGGAAGTGATATCTCAGTTTAAGTAATTCACTCCATCATGATAGTCTGCGCCGTCTCCTTGTGAGCTTGACTTTCTTTCATGATCACTGGGCTGTAAAGGCCTGTGTGACTGTGAGCCTTTTCATCTGCATGCACTAATCAGATGAAAACAACGGGAGGGTTTGCTTGGAAAATTAGAGGGGGTATATGCAGAAATGAAAGACACATGTTCAGACTTACTCGACATAATTCTAGCTCTAATGGTGCTAATTTAAATGTTAAAAACAATCTGTTAGCAGTAAGGAAGCTGCAGCCTTTATCTCTACATCAAAGAAAGTAGGATTGGGAGTTCTTTGAGTAATGTTGTGAGCAAGCAGCAATTGCTGGTGTTGAATATGAGGCCAGTGCAAGATGCAAAAATATGCAGTTCCTTAAGCGTCCACTCCGCAGCCTGGTTCAAAAACAGTTCTGCACTGGGTTGTACCAGCTATAAGTAAGTTCAAACATAGCCTAGTTTAAACATAGTTTTAAATTAAGGACAGAGTCGAGGCACTGCTTATATGTTTTATATAATTTTTGGTTTTCACTAGTTGAGACAATCCCAACTGAAGCACAAGCAACATTTTAAATTTTACGATGAGTTCTAAGTAGGCGTAAAGTTCTCCGTACAACATGGGTTGTCATGGCACACCTTTTTTAAAGATGGAATAACTTGCAGCTGATTTTACCCACTGCTTTTACCCACTTTATGACTGTGTGACGTCTGCGGTGCACTCTCTGAACTCTCACCATCAGATATGTGTAATGACTTTGATTTATACTACCACTTTTGTTTTGTAAGGCTTATAGTTATTTATGATTATGCAGAATCAGAGGCATGTCTGATTTGACTGCGAGAGGGCACTGTTAATGTTTTCCCAGGTCGCAAGACTATTGCTTCAACTCCACTTCTTAGCCAGTTCCTGCCAAGAGTTTGTTGGCATCACTATTTCAAACATGGCAAGTGTCATCATCAGGTTTTATAACCCCTCTTCAGAAACCAGTGGGTGATGTCACTGGGACTATGTCACTGTTTATACAGTCTATAGTCGTTCTGCCTGTTAACTTTGAGTTTTATAATTTCATTGTATTTTAGTGTGTAAAGGGAAACTACTAAGTCCCCTTTAGCTAGATTTGAGAGATAATAACAACAGATTTAACATTTAAGAAATTAGAGAACATCCCTGGAGACAGAGCTTTCATTGTGACATCTTCATAATCATTAAACCCTAATGAAAGAATCATTCAAAATGTTCCTCCTTTCTTGAGGCATCTGGGAATATGTGCGACTCCAGAACTCCAGATTGTGTGTATGTATGTACGTATGTGTTTGTGTGTGTTTTCTTTTCATTTTTTTTCCCCCAGGAACATTTGCTTGTCACAATGACCTGGCTATGCCCTCTAACATCATGTTCATGTTTATTTATTTATTTATTTTTTCTCTCACACACTTAGCAATGCCCGCAACCTTGTGTGTTTGGCTATTTGTTTTGCAGCTCTCTTCGCCTTAACTCACAGAGTAGCCGGGATAAGGTGCCAGCCCCAAGGTTAGCCTCACCATGTTTCTTCAAATATTCTTGCTGGACATGTATTGCTGGGGGCACATCCTCTGAATCCTGAGCTCACTTACTTATTAATAGAGCCAAACCCACCCTTTTCCTCATGCACACACACATACACACCACACACATCACCGCTAACACCTCATGCCCCTCGGCGGCAGCCATCTTCCTCCCTCTGGCCTTATGAAAAATGCAAACAGCTTTCACTCTGCAGACCTGATTTCACCTGAAGCCATGTCGAACATGAATTATGCTGGAGTTCTTTGGTGTCTCGTTAAGATTCAGCTGCCCCTCTCGTCCACCCCTTTTAGAATGCTAATGAAACCCCTGAAGCTGAAATCCATAATGTTTTCTAATTAATCTATCAGTAATATATCCATATGTACAGTGCAGAGTAAAAAACTGAGTGTTTACTGTGCTAGGAGATGCTTTGCATAAATAAATATGAAAATAGGAGCAGGATGGTCAGGTGTGACATATGTGGCTGATTCTGTGACATGTTCATGGCATGCAAATGACAACAGCATAACACAAATTCAGACCACAACAACACATCAATCTTCCATATAATATCCAAGCTGATACCTGTCCTAAACATGCTGATTCATTCATTAGGTGAATTTTGTTGATCAGAGATCATTTATTAAGAAAAAGGAGCCTAAAATATTTCCATTCTTACATTAACAAGGATTCTAATTTTATTCAGATTCTTCACAAAAGTACTCCAAGGTTTTAGATGTTGGTCTCACTAATGAGTGATTCTTACCATTTCCCCCCATTTGTGATTTTACTGGCAGAACAATGATTTGATTAAGTTGAAAAAATAATCATCAACTACATTCGTAATAAAATATTCATTATAAGCAGCCTCAGGTAATTGCTTTGCTGATTGCAAGATGATGCAACTTGTAATTAACTAGGTGTTCTTCTCCCAGCTTCCTCTGATAATGAATGCATTGCACTGTTATCAATTTAAAGAGAATATCGTCCTTTGTGTTAACCATAAGGCATCAATGAGTCATCCATAATCAATCAAATCTGCATCAGCAGCAGTAAAGTGCTCTGAGGATCGGCTGATGTAAACCGCTGAGAAAATGTGTCATCACTCGGCATGTTTTGATGGCATTCATGGAACGAACGAGGGACATACGTGCTATGTTTGGCCTTCCAGCTGGTACGACCATTTTAGTCCTGCGTGTCCTCTGCTGCGGTTAATGAACTGACTGCTCCGTGATCTCCCTCTCTCCCTCTCTCCCTCTCTCCCTCTCTAACTCCCTCTCTCCCTCTCTAACTCCCTCTCTCCCTCTCTCCTCCCTCTCTCCCTCTCTCCCTCTGCCAGGCCAGAGGCTTAAAAATACCCTCAGAGGCCGAGCCTGTTGATATCCGCCTCTGATCCTGCTAATCAACCCTCCCCATGTAGGAGAGGAACAAAAAGAACTCCCCTTGACTACTCGCTAACTAACAACATCACAGGCTTTTACTTTATCTCCTGACCAGACCAACTTTCACAATAGTACAACTCTTTTCCTTTTTCTCTAACAAATTTGGCCATTTTAATTGCTTGTTGAAAAACTCTGTCTCCTCTGTGTGTTAACCTAAAGCTCATATCACAGGCCTCTCAAAGTTGGCTAACAATCCTTTCTTTCTATTAGATTACATAGCCTAATAAAGTAGAATGAGTCTGGAGATGTTATCGGCTCCAGTTCAAGGATACATCACATACCTCTGAGCCTTTGAATTCAGCTTGAACAGTGTTACAGACTGAAACATGAGGAGCTGAAGTTCATAGCTTGGCTGCTCTGGATGAGCTCGAGTGGAAATTTAGGAGATTGTAACTTACTTCTGAAGAATGCCTTCCATAAATACAGGAAAAGTATTCAATCCTTTGTTCTCTATTTCTATAAGGTCTCCCTCAGCATATGAAAGAAGCTTTCACCATATTTCTGGCATTTATGATAATCTTAACAAGAAGCACTTATTTCTCAGTTATTCAAACCAAACATCAAAATATCACAAAGTTTTGCAAGTGCATGATACATGCTACATGAAGTATGCTAGAAAAGCATAAGCTGGTCTGAAGTTTGATGTCTGTTTTTGAAAAACAGACTCCGTCATATGGCAGTGTGGATCTTCTAAGTTTGTTAAGTACCAATGTTGAAATGAAGGAATGGCGTAAGAAACCTCTGCGCCTACATAAATAAGGAATCCCCAAAAATTAGCTCCAGTTCTTTACAATGGTGAGATCCACACTAAAAACTAAGATCGATCGATCAATCAATCAATCAATCAATCAATCAATCAATCAATCAATCAATCAATCAATCAATCAACCAACCAATCAATCAACCAATTAATCAACCAATCAGTCAAACAGTCAATCAGCCAATCAATCAATCAATCAATCAATCAATCAATCAATCAATCAATCAATCAATCAATCAATCAATCAATCAATCAATCAATTCATCTGTTGGCACTAGCAGTACTATACCATATACTGTACCATACTTTGTTAAATTATTAACAAAGACAAAACATCAAGACTGACATCTCATCTTAATCCACCATTTGCAGAGCACTTTGCATCATTAAGCAAGTTACAGCAGCAAAGAAAAACTTCCTTTTAACAGGCAGGAGCCTCCAGTAGAACCAGACTCATGTTAGACAGCCATCTGCCTCGGTCAAGTTGGAGTCTGGAACGTCCACAGCAGCAGGCCAACACGAGCAGGTACAAACCAAGAGTAGCCAGAAACAAAAACACAAACCCCTCTTACATTCTGATGCAGAAGGTTCTGGCAAATGAGCACAATCATTTGAATCTTCTTTAACTTCCTATGCAATACAATACAAACTAAAACAACACATCATTTTGCATTTCTTAAAGGGTGCAATATTTGGTCTCACGTCTGAAAGTCTTCTAAATTTTTTCCTCCATGTTACACTGATGCTAAGTCGTTTTTGAACTGTCATTATCAAAGTGAAACATGTACCAAAATTAAGATTGTTTTGTTAGACAGTATGTTCCATAAAATGTTGAGTGAATTATGCAAAGCATCACTGGTACAGATATAAAGCAAACACAATGCATGTATGGCCAAAAATAAACAACACCATCACACCTCACAAGATAGACTGCAAGCTACCTCCACCACAATCTGTCTCTCTTTTTATCTCTCTTACACACAGCCACACATGTATGTTCTGCCTCCTCCACCATGGTGATAATTAAGTCCTCTGATTGCACTGTATTATGACAGAATTAATGAAGCTTTTAATGAAAATTAGCAACACTTGGCTGAGGCCCAGTGTATCAGACATGCTTAGCAGCAGGCTGCAGTGAGCAGAGTCAGATAAGCAGCAGGGCAAGCCTCCAGCTTACCGAGACACAGCGCAGAGAGCCGCTGAATCAGTGCTCCACGTCTCTGAACGCACCCAAAATATCACCATCCACGCACTGTGTACGATCTGCAGGGCAGTTTACCAAGGCACTAATTATAATCTGCTGTTTTGGTGCTGTAATTGTTTCAGCATCAGTCCCAGGGGGAAATATATTCACATAGGTACAGCTAGTATGCTAAATATCATTCTGCATTTAGAAGCAGAAAAATTCAACTTTGCTTGTATAGAAAAGGTCAAACTTCTTATTTATGACATACACCCCGGAATAATTCAGCATCAGCAGGGAAGATAAAACATTGCTTTATTGTTAAAGTGCTCTTTTATGATTAGTCAATGATAAAATCACTGTCAGACAAGACAAATAAACAAACATGTTTCGTATATGAGCCAGGACTCATGCTGTTTTAGTGCACTTCAAGTGAACAGACAAGTCAGAAGCAGCAGGATTAAGTGCTTTGTCATCCTCATCTTAAACAAGTAGTCTTCCAGGGCTATGCACTGATCTTTCTCTTCCTCTTTGAATCCTCCCTAAATAGCTTTGTGTCAGCCCGGCTGCAAGCATGGAGACTGCGTGGGACCCAACAAGTGCAAGTGCCACCCAGGCTTCACTGGCAAGACCTGCAACCAAGGTGAGCTCTCGCCTGAGGATTGTAAATGCCATGAAAAACACTACTGTTACTTTGAAGATGTACATGACTGTTTTTAATTTTCTGGAATGAAAAGAAACTGCAAAGAAACAGGGAAGTATGATCTCCCAGAGTTGAAGGTTTCAAATAGAAATGTTCCAATACTAGTTTTTTCCTTTTCAGTACTATATCCACCAGCCTAATATGAGTTTGAGTTTAAATCCATGAGGAGACATCTGTGGTTTGTACGGCTCTGGTGAATAACCTCATGAAACAACAATTGCTAAGGGAATCAATTTTTTGAGAAAAGCACTGCACCCGCAATAAAGTCAAGAAAGCCATTCTGACATGCTCGGACTTCCAAGGTTTGATTTTTGTTGTGAAACCGATGAATTGAGCTCACCTTTGACTAATGTTGCATTCTCTGTAGGAAGTACGTTGTTGTTATTTGCTGTCGTCACATGATAAATGACCAGAAACCAGTCCCTCTTTGCTGCTCTAAAGTTTACAAGTTGCAGCCATAACACTCCCTCCAGCTTTCAGTGTGAGCTATTGTTTTGTTGTCGCCAAGAAAAAAATCCATTGAATCCAGTGTTATTAAATTACAGTATAAGGTAACTAGCATACTCTTGATACCCCAGTCCTGCGTTTCTGGCAGCATTGGTTGCACTTTCTGACACTGGTATCAGAATCAGAGCAACCCTTATTCTTGAAAGCAAAACACACCCATGCTGACAAGCCCCTGCAGTGAGCGATGGAGGGGTAATCATTGTTTATTATGGCCAGATCTCCAGCGCAATACTGGTGAATTTAAGTCTCCATTTACTCCAGGGAGCGGAAGCTGGTTTGCCATCAAGTTGAAAGAAGTGGGAGGCTCTTTAATCACAAGGGGTGGTGGTGGAGAGAGAGAGATAGAGAGAGAGAGAGAGAGAGAGAGAGAGAGAGAGAGAGAGAGAGGAGAGAGAGAGAGAGAGAGAGAGAGAGCTGATTCAGCTTGAATGGGAACGAGTGGTGAGGCCATGTTGAATGATCCTGGGAGTGCATCCACTCCAGTGTAGATAACATCTCAATTACTGACCTGAGATAACTTGGCCCGTCTGAGTGCTACGGATGCTATTGAAAGTGTGTGTGTATATTCCCGAGTGTGTGTGGCTGCTTGGGTTTTTGTGCATTTCATTGCTGACAGATAGGACATGTTGAAAAGCGTCAAGCTTCCCGGTTAGATGTAAAGTTGTCATGCATCCAAGCAGCCTGAAAATACTTGTGGAATTCACGCCCTCAGACAGGAATAGGATAGTGTGTAATTAAAACAAGGGTTGGGGTGGTGGAGGAGGGGGCAGAGGAGGGGGTGTGGGTGGGTGTTGAAATCCTTTCCGGAATGTTCCAAATGACTCATCCTGCATTTGGAGGCTATAGGTGGCTCCTGTCTGCCCGGCCAGACGGCTCTACTTTGTCTTAATCTGCAACAAAGCGGAGCGGAAAAAAGGATCTGCGTCCCATATCCAACTACAATAGACCTCACTGCCAACCATTCAGACTGCAAGCTTATCTGACAAAATGTGGATTCCAGGACCTTTCAAGATGAAACTGTACTTTCAAGTGTCCGTCAGACCCCTCCGTTTGTCCAATAAGCTCCAGACGTTTGACGGAGCTCACCGTTTCACTCGACTTTGAGTGGCAGACTCGCCCTTTCAGCTTATTAGATGGAGATAACCTTGTGTCTGTTTTGAGTTGGCACATGCTATAGAAACCAATTTAATTATGCAGAAGAAATAGATTGGATTTTCTCATTTAAATGCAGGCTCTGCTAAACATCGATTTGAGGTTTACTATTGATGTGCCAGGTGGCTGATGTTCCAAGCGTTCTAATATCCTGCCCCTCAGAGGCTCCTCATTCATCTTCTGGAGTCAGCTGGAGGAGAGGAATCATTTGTCCGGAAGCTACTTTCTGACCCTGATGCTGCGAGAAGGTCAGGCAGTGACCCTGATGCACTGTAAAACATGACACAGCAGTTCACTGAAATCAGCTTTACTTTAATGATTAAACGTACTGTGGGGACTGTTTGTACTTGGACTTAAAACAGCCTTAAAATAATACTGAATCCTTCCTATGACCTGCAATACAAGGACAAGAACATAAGACAATGAGCCAGAAGATTAACTATTTCCATATAGTATACAGTACAGTACAGGATAGCATATAGTATTGTATATGCTATCTGCTATACTGAGTTTAGAGTGTTGTGTGTGTCAAAAAACGGTTCTATTTATAGAATCACTGCATTGCTAGGAGTATACAAATATAATTAAATTAATATCAAACTATGTCATCCCATCAGGAGACTTTCCAGCCAGCTGTTTCTTATTTTTAGGTCATGATTTTTTATTTTCATGATTATGAAAACATTATAAGTAACGATGGAGGTGTCGTTCCAATCCTGTTCCTTCCCCACCTCAAATAAGTGGATCTAAATTTTGTAAAGTTGGCTCACATTTTTTTAACACACCTTCAGATTTTTTACAGTGCAGCTCTAAAATCACTTAATAATTTCCTGTTTGAGTGTATAATGATGTGTAATGACGTCCCAAAAGAAGATACAAAGTGATTCATGGGTAGAATAATGGATTTTAGACCTGTATGTGCAGAGACCTGTATGTGCAGAGAACACTGGGTTTGCATACATGCACACAATCGGACACATTCCTGTGCTGTAAAGTGGGAGGTGTGGACAGACTGTGTGACCCTGGAGGCGCTCTGATTAACAAGAGTGTTAAACACCTCAGCAACACAAAAACAAACCGCAGAGGAAGCTTCAGTGTTTACACCAAATACAATCATGACAGATATTGATCCCATCACTCTGAGAACCACAGGCATTTTTCACTCTGTCAAACTTTAGAAGTTGGTGCCAGTTTGAGAAATGTATACTGCAGAGACTACATGTCATTTTTTTTTAGTATCAGCTCTTCTTACCTGCCAAATAATTGTATCTTAAAGCTTATTTCTCTTTATTGCTTTTACTTTACAGGACATCTTAACATCTGAATGGGAAGTATTCCGGGTGAATCAGATAATGTTCATCATTAAATTAAGAGGCACTCAGCTGTCAAGAATAATAACCAGTACTTGGAGAATGCCAATAGATCATTTTTTAGACAGAGCTCCACCTTTGCTGCTGAGGAGAATTGTATCTGTCATCCATTTTGGTGAGAAGAGATGAGTACGCTGCACAAATAAACTCATTATAGGGATAATCTGTTTAACAGTTTGGCAGCACTCTTCCCCTGCTGATCCAATCATTTTAATAAGATGATTATTCAGTGCAGGTGGATTTAATTAGGTGTAGTTGACCTGCTGTTAAGACGCTATTAAAATACTGTGCTGGAGAACAATGTCTCAGACTTCAGAAGTGATACAGCTGCAGAGCCTCCAGATGCTGCTTTCTTCTTTTACCCCCTCATCTGTCAGCCAACTGTATAATTAATAGCACATCAAGTACTGTTGTAGCACAGTGTGGTTGGAATGTATACAATTCACTTCTAAAATCTTTTTCAGTACATGAAGCGAATGCCTGGACTTTGAACGTATTTCATTTTAAGTGTAGAAACCAATCCCTCTCTGTCACTGTTTTTCTGCCTGGCTGCCTGCCTGTAGTTAACACTCAAACAGCTGCAAGTACTTTCAGTGTTACATGCATGTCATCATACTGTGTATTTTTCTTCAATTATTTTCTAATTACTCCAAAATTGTCTTTGTTGTATCTACTTTCGGTTTTATTACAGGCTCTTTGAAGGGGATTAGAGTAATATTTGGCCTGACTTGGTCTCAAAGGTAGAAATAAAACTGAAGAAACATACTGTATCTATTAAGGTATCCTTGAGCGTGGACTCTAGTGATACAAAAACAGGGTTACATTTTGACAATAAAAGTTGAAACAAGTCTGACACCAACAAGGTTGAACAGGTGTATTTGAAGAGCTGTTCTATTCAACTGTATAACATGACAGCAGTGTGACACTATGTCCTCATTTCTGGTGCTTGTTTGCAGTTGCGTTGTCTATTTCTGATTAAGTGTTGTAGTACTAATAATAGTACTACTATTATACTATGGGAATATGCACACATAGCTTCTGCTTTAGTGGGACAACTGTTGGTGTAATGAACTCAAAAATACCTCTTGGATCCTGTGGTTGAGTCACTTTAGAAGCTAACATTACCACTAGCTCGCTAACAGTAATGTGATCAACTGTTCTAGATGGCAAACTATAGCATCTCACTTACTGTATTGAATGCATACTGAAAAGTTTGAGCTTGTCCCCACCTTTTCCTCAATGGCTCTTGAACGTAGCTTAAAATCAGCGAGAAATTGCAGTAATGCATGCACACATAACTGCACTTTCTTGCTGGTTTTAAACTACGTTTTTATATTTACTTACTGTAGGCTTTAGGTTATGTATTTATTTATTTATTTATTTATTTATTTATTTATAGTCTATTTTTAGCCTGCTATCTATTCTGTATGCTGCTGGACCTGAGTAATGTGTTTCGTTCCTTCATGTTTTTAAATGTGACTGAATGACAATAAAGTGAACCTTGAACCTTGAACCTTGAACCTTGAATCTTGAACCTTGAACCTTGAACCTTGAACCTTTTCCTCAATGGCTCTTGAACATATCAAACCTGCTAAACTGCTCTTTATCCACTTACTGGAAATCTTTGAAAGCAAATCGCATGATGTGGCATCTCCTTAGGCATACTGGCAGAAACTGTTACTGAACAAGACAGCACGTGAACGTGCATGCTGGTAAATGCACCTGCCAGCCCTTGCTAGAAACGTAATAAAGTTTCAAGTCCTGATGCAGTCTATGCTTGAATCCAAGTCAAAGTCTGATTCATCAGTACTTCAGTTCCAAGTCAAGACACAAAGACTGGGATCAGACTCAAGTGCAAGTCCTGGACTGCACTTGGACCTACAACACTGTTCTGAGCCAGTGATAAACGGATGTGTCTGATGTATATAGACATGAAAGTAAGATTTGGGGCAGTATTAAAAACTCAGCACTTGGCTTAGTGGATGTTTACACAAGATTAATAATGTCACCATCAGATATTTATCACTTCTTTGAGGTTCCCTTTGGGTTTTCATCAAACACAATTTTACAAAGGAACTGACGTGAAGGTACTCTTGATTTGGTGTATATATGTTAGCTTACATTTTAAACCATTGTACTTGAATTCAGTGACAAAGGGTGTACAGTATTTTAAGCCATGTGATGCATGTGTTGGCATTACATTTTCTGATTTTATGCAGTTTGATCTTTTGCCCAAACAATATACTCAACAGAATATCCCCTATGTGTAAAGGAAGATTAACAGGATTCATCACAATTTTTTACACTGCATTAAGCAATTGCCTGATATTGCCTGACAGATGTGTCTAAGTCTGGAACCCCTCATTTCTATTTTTACTTTCTAAGGCACATTGTCAACACATGCTGGACAAATGGCCTCTTGCTGCTACAGCCAATCAGAGAAACAAAATGTTTAGCTTCACAGTAAGCTGTTTGGCATAGCAGCTTGCAGGTTTGTTGAATGTCCAACTCCTGTGGCTTCTAGTTAGACACAATATGCAGTATGTACATCTAGCAGGATATGATGAGGTAGCGAACACATAACATTGGTGTCTGGTTCATTTAATGCTCACATTAAGTCTATTCAGTTCTGTTTGTTCCACATCAGTGACAATCATATTGGTTTAAAAAGGTACTAAGACCTGGCCTTACTTGCACACTATCCTGACCTGAATCCAGACAGATCAAAATGTGTTTGAACATGAGGGCTAAATCATGAACCCATCGGGGGTTTATGAAAAGAAATTCACATGAAATCTTGTACTTATGAAGCCTTTTTATCATTGCATGCCTACACACATTGATGTCAGGAGACACTTTTATCAGATAGTGCTAAATATTCTTCTACTGACAACCCATCCAAGGTGCCTATTTACAGATAAAGCCTGTGAGAAGTGTTTCTCACTGGGTAGAGTTGGCAAGAATGCAAATGGCTTGCATAACTTCTCAGTTTCAGTCACTGCTTCCCTAAATAGAAGAAAACTGAATGGTTTCAAGCGTGCAAAGCAGTAAGAGGTAGCTGTATCATCTTCCCGTCACTTAACAATAGGTGTTGTTAGCTGACTGCCAGAAGAAAGGTTGCTGGGTGGGTAGATGGATAGTCGCTGAGGGGAGGAGCTGAAATTCTAGAGGCACAAGTACTTGTAGTCATGCAATGATTTGCCTCTTTAAATGGTAACTCCTGGCTACCTTTGAAGCTCCTGATACAAATTGAGAAATGATCCTCTGAATCCGTGACATACTGTAATTCTCTCATATCCTATTTCACCTTCATGGCAGAAGAAGGAATGTAGATGGAAGAAATGTGCAGGAGAGGACAGGCTCAAAAACACTCACTGTTTTTCACATGTGCCCTAGATTTTTCTGTTTCAGATACTCAACTCATGTCCAATTTCCATAAATGTAATCCTCTTTGCTTTACTTTCCAGGAATGTGGTGTGATCAGAGGTGTTTTAATCCATCTGCTGGTGTTTTTCATTCTCAACATGTCTCCCTCTCTGTCTTCTTCTGTCCTTCTTGTTCCTTCTTCACTTCACTATTTTATCTTTATCAACCCCCCCCCATGCCCTCTAACCAATTTCCTTTTGTCTAAAGAAGAAGAGCTGGACTATTTAACCCCACCAGTGTGGGCCAGTCACCTTCCCCTCTTTCTTCCTGTGGACCACCAGCCAGCCAGAGTAGTGATGGAGGGTGAGATTTAAACTTTTACCCCCCACAGCAGCTTCTTTTCTTCCCAAGCATGCATGGTGCTGCACTGTGCGGACTGAGGAGGGAGTGAATGTCACTCAAGTTTTTTCTGGCTGCTATAAGACTCCACAGAGAGCAGCTTTTCAGTGGAAACACCAGCATGACTGCTAAGCATGTCACAGTTTTTGCCACTCAAAGTCTCCCTCTTTCTCTCACTATAACGGTTTGTGCCACCAAATAGCCCCTGTGAATTTCTCGCTCTTTTTTCTTACTTTCTTCACCAGATTTTTAAGCACTTGGGAAAAAAACTCCTCCCCCTAAAGACCATCATCGACATAGATTCAACACTCATGACTCCTCCATAGCAGCTTGGACAAGGCCTTAGGTTCTTTAAGCTTGTGTTATCTTCCCTAGAAACAAGCCTATCCTCATGAAAGCACCCCAGCTAATCTCTCTGTCGGTGATGGAGGCGTGTCGGGAATGTAACCTGGCATACCTCGGTGGAGCTGACCCAATAAATCACTCCACTTTGCATCACTTTGGATATGTCTGGGCAGTTCATTTACCGTACAGTGAACTTGCCCGGAGGAGTCTTATACCTTCTGCTATTGCACAGGTTTTCTGCAGTCCTGGGGCTGTGTTGAGCTGTCAATCGCTGGTCATATCTGTCTCTGTTTTTTCACCCCTCCATGTCTTCTCCCGTTCCCTTCTTTTGTGTCTTCTCTCTGCAGTGACTGTTTTTTCTTTCTTACACAGAGAAGGCCCTAGCTGTGTCTTGCGTCTGGCATGTGCTGATGCTCACAGAGCTGCCCCTGTCTGAGAATGTGACCATTTCAATAATCCCTCATTTACATTTTTAAGCTGTTCTTCTTTTCAGCGCATCGGGCAAGTGGAGACCTGTTTCTCCGCCAGGCTGACAATAGACAATGTTGCTAGGGTTTTTCTGTAATCTCAGTAATGAGAATGCCAGTTGTTTACTGTGAAAACTGGCGAGGAAAACAGGGTTGACACCGCTAATTAAAAAAAGTGAAATGTGAGGATTTGTGCAGTTGCGTGTGTGTGTGTATGTATGTGAGGGTGTGAGGTGGTGACATTATCTTCATGGGAGAAGGAAACCGTAGCAGGGTTTGGATTTGGACTGAAAATGAGCAGAGCTTAGCCCTCTGACTAACAAGGAAAGGACAAATCTGAGGTAGTTTATTTTTTAAAAGAACGAAGAAGCAGTCGTTTTAGAAAACAAAATTAAAAAAGGTTATTTTTTCCTGGATCATAAAAGAAGCTTTGAAAAATAAACCTCTACCTCAACATCCATGTGTGGTCCAAACCATCAGTAGGGCAAACACAGTTGCAGTGCCATTAGCATCTGGCAACAAGAGAAGTTATGTGTGCAGAGCAATTTCAGTTTTTAACTTGGCATGACATTGCACCTGCGATTCTTCCTGAGAACCAATTTTACTTATGCAAACAAAACCCAGACAAAACAAATAGTGTAAGAGTCATTTTTAAAGAGAAAAACACAGACCTTCACAAGTTTGCACCTTTACACTCATAAGAATGTGCAGGATAATGTGGCCTAATATTTTTTTCATGCATAGATTTTTAGTTCTACTAATACATAATGACATTCCGACTTAAGCCGGATTTACCCATCTGCGTCAAATCGATGGCGTAGCCATGCCGTATGTCTGTGTAGCTCCCGTACCTACCCAGAGGCCTAAACATGTAGCCGGCGAGCACCTACTCCAAAATGACCGCAAGCCCTGTGATTTGTCCACTCGGCGGCTTTGTATTTCCCATATTTGCAGCACTTGCAGGATTCACGCACATCAGCCATGTATTTCATCTTCTCTGACATGTCCTATCAATTTACTGTAATCATAGATATGTGATCAACAGCAACATATATCAACTGTAAATTAACATAACACACTTGAAATCGCTGTGAAAAAGTAAACAGAAAACGTAGCAGGGCCCGTACTTATGTTTGTATTGAGGCCAAAAAAAAGGCAGGGGTAGGTGTCAGATGAAGAAATTAACTGCATGCTGCAGGAACACCCTTTTTTTTTACTTTTCCAATGACAAATATCCTCAATGGGTACTTTTCAATTGTAAAAGACAGCAGGATGAGATTTCTTGTTAATGAACACAATGTGCATGAGCATGATTAGATAAGCAGAGTGAAAAGATGTACAGCTTTGTCCAGAGGGGTGCCACATTGATACAAACTGAAAGTTCTAAACAGGAGCTTTAAATAATTGAAATTCAGCCTGCGTGACACACATGTCAATATTTAAAGAAGAAAAACAGTGGCTAGGTTTTGTGTAGCACATGTTATGTTCACTCCTTGTTATCCTTACTCCTGAATGCAGTAAAGTCACTCTATAATATTTAATTATGGAAGCTTAAATGTAACAACTGCATTGACAAACTGACACCTCTAAATCCAGAAGAATTTATAGTTTAGGAACATGACTTTAAAGCCAATTGGCAATTGGTAGGATTCAACAAGTTGATAGTCCAAATTCCAGTCATGTCCTCTTGCATAAGTAGGTCAGATGCAGCCAATAATAGAAGATGGGGTCTGTCAAATATACAAACTGGGCATCTGCTCTGTCATTCATCTGCATTAATCTGTGGTATCTATTTAATGTAAGAGGTATGTGGCATTCAAAAAATGCTCCACGCATGTGTCAGGAGCTAAACACGGCACCATTTACAAAGCCTGCGGCCCAGATGAAAACGAGCCTTCATGTGCCCCACAGTCAGATCTATTTGTGATGTTCTACTGTATCCCAGGAACAGGCAGTGATATTCATAGAGTCTGTTATTTTTATTTGTTGGAGCATGTTTCATCATTCCTCTCTGATGGATTCCAGTGCATGTTGGGTTTTCCCCCTTTGGGCCTGGCACTCCCGAAGGGAACCCGTATTTAAAAGGGTAAGATTTAGAAAGAATATGTGTGATTTTATGTAAGTTATATATTCCCTTCCACCAATAGCCAACTTCTCTATCAACAGCCACAAGTATTTAAACCTTAAACACACATTTCCTGACCACAACTGATTTTCCTATAAGTCAGGAAATAGAGAAGCCTTGAATATTTTTTAGCATTTCATATTCAGTGCTCATTTTAGACAGTCCCCAGAAATACTTCAAGTATCAGAGTCCTACCTTTTTTCCTCACTGACAAAAAATATTAGTAATATCATTTTTCCCTAACATAAGTCACAGTAAGACTTGGTGAGATACCAAAACTTATATTTTCTTCTAAAAATGCTGTAAGGGGCACTGAAATGGATGATCCCATAACAAGATCCTCTCCAATTCAGTGATGCTCTGCAAGAGGTGTTACACCATTTTCTTTATAAGAAAACTTCATCTTGAACATTGCTTCAGGAGGAGAAAGAGGCTTGAAGGAAACTGAAATGAAAAACTTCCTCTCTGTGTCTGACAAGAATAACTCCCGGCTACCCTGAAATCACTCTTTCTCAAAGAGTGTAGACAGATTTAAGACTCCCCTGAATAAATCATGGAGTTTATTCAAATAGAACTAATACAAAACAAAGATTCTCAATTGCAGTAATGAGAGTGATTAGTCACTTTCCACTAGGTCTATTGGCAGCCTGATCAATATGCCATTAGGAACGATGTGTCCTCTAGAACACGTAGTTCACAGCGGACACCCTTACTTATCCCAGAAGAAGAGTCAAGGATTGAAACATATAGTGAGGACACTTTGACAGGTTTCAACTTCAGTGTGACAAGAACATTAGTTTGGCTGTTAACTGTGCTCATGCCATGCTGTATCATATCTCTAGCGAGAGCTTCAGTAGGTTGCAGGCAGCAATTACTGAAGCAGTGCACACAGGATAGATTGACACAGTAAAGTGGAGACTTTACAGGAAAAAATAACTTCTCCTTCCTGAACTACTTTAGTGCTGTGATAGTGATGGCTCTGCCTCATAATTATATGCACAAGTATACCAACACGTATAACATACATACATGCATATCAGGCCTCTGGACCAAGCAGACTTCAGTAAAATACATCAAGAAATAGTATTCACCATATTCTCACCCGAGCCATTTTCCTCTGATGCCATGTTAAGGGGAATAGAAATACAGCTGTTCTATGTTTTTAAAATGTATAAAGCAAATTGTAAAGCAATAAACAACTTCTAGGTAATATTGCTGTTATCTAGTAATTTGGCAACATTCTCAAAGGTACATAACTGTTGCAGCTAGGTAATTGTTTGATTGTTTTTTCTTGAAACACATAATTAGGTACCATTAACCATTCTTTTTCATTGAAAAGACACTTAGAGAAGTTTCAGATTCTCTGTCTTCAAATAATTGGCAGCTGTAACACTACAGTACAACATTAGCTAACACTGGCAGTCAGTCACTTTTTGTCTTTAGTCTATAGAATATGATAGTGTGTCATGATTGATAGGAAAAGCTTATTTTCCTAGCTAATAGCCATGTTGGCTCACCTACAGAATCAGAGTCAGAATCAGAAAGAACTTTATTCACAATGTATCTCAAGAATACAAAGAATTTGACTCCAGTATTTTTTGTGTACCGGAGTCAAATTCTGATTCTGTAGGTGAGCCAATATGGCTATTAGCTAGGAAAATAAGCTTTTCCTATTGATCATGACACACTATCATATTCTAAAGGCTAAAGACAAAAAGTGACTGACTGCCAGTGTTAGCTAATGTTGTACTGTAGTGTTACAGCTGACAATTGTTTGAAGACAGAGAATCTGAAACTTCTTTAAGTGGAATGTTAGCTAGTAATTGTTAACATGATAAAATCAGCTGCCATGCTTTAGATACAATGCCCTAAATTTATATATGAAGCAAACCTAAATACAGCAGTATGCCATTATAACAGTAGTTGAGCCTCCCACCATGAGCTGGAGGAAAATGTCTCCACTTTATGGTGAGTTTGTAAGACAAACAGTGCGGGTGTTCTAGCATCCATTGTTTAAAAGCAACAAAGCACATTTTTGCTGTTTAGGACCAGTGACTTAAGTGGACATTTATGTGTTCTCACTGACAAATCACCAATCTAACTAATAACGTTAATTTTGAATCTGTTCCATCACAGTATGTGAGAAAGTTAGCATGCGTAATACTAAGGCCCGGAAGGTGAAACACTACTGTTAGAAGTCTTCCCTTTGGATTTTTCATATAACTGTCTAGGGGAGTCTACGGTCAGAACAAGTTTATTTCAGCAATATCCTTAAAAACAAGGAATCCTTAATTGCCATAGCAGGAGGTGCACCGATACATCCAATAGCAAGACAGATGTTTGTTTTATCCAAGATTGTTTTGAAGTCTTCTCAGGTAAGCCAGATGCTGAACGTTCTGCAATGTCTGCCATTATAAAAGACTACGCAGTGGACTTAACTGCTTCTTTGATGTTATGAATTTCACTTCAGTAACATTTTTTTAGAATAAGTAGAACCTACAATAAACATTTATATTTATTTTTCCACCTAAATCCTTTCCCACAGATGACTTGTCATAGCATAAACTACACAGGTGTGACTAATCACATTATTCTCTGATGCATTTAGGGATGACAGGGAGGCAACACACAACACAAGGGTGCTGTGATGGAAATAAATACCGCAGACATTAATAATGTTATTAGTTACACCTACGTTTGACTAGTCAAAATGTCTGCTGTGAAAGCCGTGTAATGGTTTGAATTTGCATAAGCATTTGACAGGTGCTGAGCTCAGGGCATATTCTTTTTTTCCCAGGAGCCCACACTGCTCCAAAGTCAAGACAGCATCATTTTCTAATACGATTTTCATTGGTTGTTGAGGTTGAGATTTCTCTGCTTTTACAGCCGTGTAAAAAACACTGGAATTATACGTATCTATCAAAGAGCTCTGGATGGTGCAGCCACCAGCGTTTGGTGAGTCAGAGGGTATAATAGCATCTTTTATCACTCGCAGGTAATGGCCAGGTTGACAGCTGACACTGGCTTCCTGTTAAACCATCAAAGAGGGGAGGTGCAGGCCTGTCAGAACAGGGCGACACACTCAACTTCCTCGAAGAACACCCCCTTCCCCCTTCCCAAAACACACACACACACACACACACACACACACACACACACACACACACACACACACACACACACACACACACACACACACATTAACTCACACAGAAACAGACAGACATGCAGGTAAATGGGTGGGTGAGGTTTGTCATGATTGACCTCTTCACCTTTGGCCTCAGACTAATTCCAGGAGGATCTTTCTGTCCACTGGTCCACTTATGCTGTCCCTCTCTCTCTCTCTCTCTCTCTCTCTCTCTCTCTCTCTCTCTCTCTCTCTCTCTCTCTCTCTCTCTCTCTCTCTCTCTCTCTCTCTCTTTTGTTTTTTCTTTGTGTCTGCAGACCTGAATGAGTGTGGGCTGAAGCCTCGGCCTTGTAAACACAGGTGCATGAACACATATGGGAGTTACAAGTGCTACTGCCTCAACGGCTACATGCTGCTGCCTGATGGGACCTGTGGAAGTGAGTTTATCTCTTACACACACACACTCACACACGCACAAATGTCTCTGTCATTGTATACACTGCTTGCATTTTTCGTTGTCTGAACTATTTTCCCTCCTGAACTATTTTATCCATCTTCTTTTTCTCTCCTGTTTCTCTGCTTTGTAGCCTGAATGTGATCCTCTGAAACCTTTCTTGACTTTCCTACATATATATCCATCTGAGTGTCTGCGTAAAGCAACAGTCATGACATTCTCAATTATAAGACCCATATTCCCTTTTGTGTGAGTGCCTCTGACAGCAGCCTTGCAATCCTTTGATAGACGGTTTTGATTAAAGCCCTGTGTTGATCTGCTTCATTACAGCAGCTCTACAGCCTGAAGAACCACTGTGAAGAAGGCTAAAAAGAAAATTGTGAAAGACACACAATCTTAAGACCCTCAAGAGAATGTGCAGTTCTTATTGGTTGCCCTGAGGTATCCCACAGACTGAGAGTTAATGCCCGTACATGCCTCCTTGTAAATTTTGTTTCCCACCTGATAACCATTTTCCTCTCAAGGATGGCGTGACACACTGTACCTCATTTTAATTACTTCTTTTTATCATTTCCCCCTAATTTGAATTGTTCACCACTTGCGGCAGTCTCACATCGCTCCAGCTGTTGTTGTGTGATGATAGCATGATAGTGTTAAACACCTTGCCGCTCCTCTTTTTCTCCCCAGCCTGTGCTTTGATCAATAGATCACTGTAGCATTTAATCAGCCCAGCCTGCCTCTGCCATCAAACTGTACTCCAGCGTGCCTGAAGTAGCTGCAGCAGCATGAGCCTCACTTTTAATTTCCTTTTTAGGGTCCAAAGTTATTGAGAGAGCCTGAACAAAATCTGTTCCATTATATTTTTTATTTTGGAGGGGCCTGATCCGCCCGTCACGGCTCAACAACAGAGGGGCTGCACGCTTACAGGGTGGAGGAGGATTATGAGTGTGTAGTTGTAGGAAAGGATGAAAGTGGGCGAGGGAGGATTGTGTGGGCTAAGGTGTGAGAGCAGAGAATCCAATAATGGCAGAGTGTGTGCTGCTCTGTTGTCTGCACCTCGGGGTCAAATCTGCTAATATCGGAAAATGCAGCAGAGTAGCCCGGCTTACACACACACACACACACACACACACACACACACACACACACACACACACACACACACTGGAGGATAAGTTTGAGCATGGATGTGTGAGTGTGGATGTGTGGGAGCTATATAATCTGTTGCCTCTTCTCTCCACCCTTGTTAATACGTGTCGTGTTTCCCTTGTGGCCATCAGATGCTCGCACTTGTGGAATGGCCAACTGCCAATACGGCTGCGAGGTGCTGAAAGGAGAGGTCCGATGTCAGTGTCCGTCACCGGGGCTGCAGCTGGCTCCTGATGGAAGAACCTGCGTGGGTATGTCCCAATCTTTATATATCCACACAGGCCTGGAAACAGAGCCTTATGTTGCCACTCCTTTCCATGACAAACTCATGTAAAAGTCACAAATGAGGACGTCATATTTTGTTTTTACGATCTATTCTTCTCAGCCTGAGTGATAATCTCATGCCACTGTTTTGGCAGAGCAAGAAAGAAAACTTGGCAGTAAGAACGCAGTTTGGGAACTCAGACAAAACCACTTAGTACCAGTAAAACTGTAATTCATCTAATTTATTTACCAATGCGTCTTTTTCCCTTTGATGGAGAATCCTAGCAATCAAACAGTCCTTGTCGACCAAACGGTGGCTTTATTCAGTTTACTTTCTCCAGCTGTTCCTCCAGAACCAAATAAAAACAGAACCAACCGCCCCCTTCCCCTCCACCTCCTGTCCTCCCCTCCTTCTTTCATTACGAGGTGCAGCTCCTCAGCTGGGCAGGTAACAGATGAAGGGGCAGGCTGAGGTAGTTAACCTATGTCAGGTTTAAATACAGGCTGTTCCACACCGGACTGTTCCATGCAGCCTTATAGTCCCACTTATCTGCAGGCCGGCTAATGGGGGGGTTGGTTTCTGTAACAGAACGGACATCAATCATGAAAACTGATGGAGCAGAGGAAGAAAGGTTTCCTGCTACAGGTGTTACAACGGTTTCAGGGAATGGCTCTGCAAGCTGCTGTTTTATGGAGAGTTTTATGAAGGGTTTCTAATCACATTTATGGTGGTGATTCTCAGTAGTAAGCAGAGATTTAGATGGGAGACTACAGAGATGCTGAGCTGTTTTTCACACTTGACGAGGTTGTGAAATCAAACGTGTCAACACATTTTTGTTATAAAAGTGGACTGGACACATATTTATCAAACTCATAGGAAGTGTGCTCAAGATCCTGCTTAGTGGGGGGGAAAATACTAAGCACAGTTTTAAAGATTAGAGGCTTAATCAAGAAACTAACACTGACTTACAGAAAAGACCGAGCAGACTCCAACTGAGCAGAAACAGCCAATCAGAGACAGGGGTTTACACAATACATGACCCACTGTCAGATCAACTTTTTAAGAATCCTTGTAAGTTACTCAGTTTTAAGTTCTCTTCAGGAATATGCAAATACTTCTTTTGCAAGTATCATTTAATATTTGTAGGAAGAAAAAAACTCATGTTAAATTAACATGATTTTATATTGTTATGATATCCAAAAAAGGATTGTACCTCAGCTTTCATAAAAGTAAGATATTGTCAGAAAAGACAGTGGAAAATGGAATGCAAACTTCTGCTGCTGTCAGACCAGGTTCATCTGATTCATCATATAACAATAAAAGAAGAAAGGTCAAACAGTGAAGATCCACAGAAATATATTGCAAACCAAGTCAATACCAGCTTTATTTGAATTGTGAGCGTGTCTGAGGAAAAAGGAAGGATAGCTCTACAAACTGGACTGATGATATTTAGGGAAGAGATCCACACCAGGTGTGTGCTCACTTCCCAGGGCACAGACTGTATTCAGATGCAATGCGTCAAATTACTCTCTGTCATTTATTGTATACTGCAAGCAGCCACTTTGTGGTGCAAAGCATGCTGGGATACCTGTCAGCACAGATCTGTGTCCATTACTGGGTCATAATTATGCTTTTAAAGAAAAATGTGGTATAAACTATGAAGTAAGTAAACGTAATGCATTGCTGGTTTGAGTGACATGTGATATGTGGAGGTTGGCAGAGCAACACTAGGCGAAGTAGTTACAGTCTAACCATATATTATGAGGTCAACTTCTTGAAGACCATCCATGGACCTCTCTACTCTTGCAGGTAGGATTAAAAAGGAGTAATATTTGATTTACTTCCTTTCAGGTCTTAATGAGTTCTGACAATCTGCTCCAGAAAATGAACTAAAGAAAAACCTATTGATTCTTGAATTTAAAAACAGCATTATATAGCAACTATTGTTTTATTTTATCAGGCCAGATCCCCCTTGACAGGGACGTCTGATGGCTCACTACAAGGAAGTATTGACTTCGTTTTGCAAAGTGACAGAAGTGCCACAAAACTTGCAGTTAACAGTGAAGTGTATAAATTAGTTTGTATCATTGCAGAACTACACAATAAGACAACTTCATTTTTAATTGTCTATCTCTTGGAAACTGCTGAATACATTGGACAAGTTGTCATGTAAACACAAATTTAGAGCTTAATATTAGCTGATATATTTATGCAGCTGTGATTGTAGGTTTGAATGGCATGCTTAAATATTTGTTCCTTTGGAAAAAAAAAAGTTTGGGCTGTTTTAATGCCAGATGTTAACATTCATAAAAAAGGGCAAAAGTAAGTTATTCATGTCATTTTGTTTACAGCAACAGTGGCTGTCAATGTATTAATTCATCGCTGCTCTTTCAGTATCTGAATAATTCAACTGCTAGTGTTAAGCAGCCTCACTGCAGCAGTTTCAGGTATAATGCCTTGCTGATGAGAACCTCAGCAGTTGTTGTTAAGGGACCAGGGAGCTCTGCCCACTTAATTCACTTGCTTGTTTTTCCTGGTGGTCCAGGTGTGTTTTTGTTTTTAAGACCCTTTTAGACAACAGTCCCCACAGCACAGCAGTGTCTCCGCTGCATTATTCAGCAGATAAATTAATGATTTTAAAGCAAACGCTCTGAGCAACTCTGTGTCTAAATATTAATGGCCACATGCAAGCAAAGGTGATCAACACATCAGAGACACTTGGAATAGGTCTTTAAATAATGAAACAAGCTAGTGTGCATTGTATTCTGCTCACTGAACGGGAATACTAACTGTGGAGGTGAAAAAGTCGTCTGGTATGAATATAAACGTTTGTTTACTTTTGGATAAAATTATCGCTTTTAACCTTACATTAAATTCAGTATGTATCCAACTCTAAAAGAAGTCTGTTGTGAAAATGATGAATATATTATCTTTAATCTGAATGTATTTCTCTGCGTAATAATAGCCTCTGTATTTATTTTCTTTTGCAGATGTCGATGAGTGTGCAGCAGGAATAGCTGTGTGTCCCAGGTTCAGGAAATGCATCAACACCTTTGGCAGCTACATCTGCAAATGCCATGAAGGCTTTGACCTGCAATACATCAACGGGAAATATCAATGTATAGGTACTGTCAACAGGTCTCTGCAGAGAGGCTTTAAAAGATAAAACGTGTAAAGGTCAGAGAAGTGCCGAGATGCTTTGACTTATTACCAAGTTATTTTTAGTGATGTAAGTGTTGTTTTTGTGTGAGACACTGTGGGGCCAAATTAAACAGATAGCACACACACACACACACACACACACACACACACACACACACACACACACACACATACAGAGTTACACAGATGTTAATAAATCAGATATTTGCATCTTTTTTGAAACAATAATGCATAGAACCTTATTCTATGTACTTGCTGTAATATCTCCTCCCGTCAATACTGCCCACATTTTTTACATTTGACAGGGTATAAAAGTTTTTTTCCACTCAGGGCTATATTAGCTCTACCTTACCTTACTCACTCAGTACTGCAATAGTTTCCTCACCGCATATTATTCCTGCTCATTGTAGCGGAATTCTTAGCTAAAGGTCAAAGCAGGGCTGTATGTCACCTCTTTGTTGGGATTTTATTCTAATTTAAACACTATACTCATTAAACTTGAGCCGTGTAAATTTAGTGAGCAACAACATTTAGTTAGTTTATGTTTGGTGTGTTTGCATCCCAGATTTTTTCATCCTTTCAAAGTTGTCACCATAGGCAGCTCGACCAAACTACAAAGCAACGGGCAAGGTTGTGCAGAGTCTGGTGCTTGCCCATTCTCTAAAACTAATCGGTGCTTGCCCATTCTCTAAAGCTAATCAGTGACTTGCAGATTTTTAAAACTTTAAATTAGCATCCAGGCAGCTTGATGGGATCCCCAGTCAAGTCAAAACACTACTAACAACAACTTTTGGAGCATTTTCAAGGGAGTCAAGTTGAGCTTAAGCATGCAGTTAAAATTCAAAGTCCATGTTCAGTGAAAAATTGTTTCATTTTGCTGTAAAAAAAATGTGTTTCCTGCTGTTGATAGTACAAAACACCCTTTCTCACTTTTCTCAAACAGTCTGGGGGGAAAGAGTCGATTTAAACTGCTTAAACACTGGCTTTAGGATATTTCCTATGTGAACCAGTTTTATTTTGATGCCAGATTTTTTTTTCCTTTTGATTTTTTTATTTCTTAATAGGGATGTAGACAGTTTTAACAAGTGTAGCGAAGCAGCTTCTAACTCCAGTGTCCTAACCTATAGTTTTCTATACAAAACAATTGTTGCTGTTTTTCTAATGTTGTTTAATGTTAACTTTCAAATATTTTACAATTTACATATTGCACATTTTCCAGAAAGCTAGTTACCAGCTACTTAAAGGTTACACTGAGTCTCAGCAGCATCTGGTAAACACACCATCTCTATCTTTGGTTATCCATGTTGCATAAGTCAGGTTTTAGAGCAGATATTAGGACATGAAAGCTTTCTGAGCAGTTTCTGAACCCTCACCTTTATCTCAGGCAAGATTTTTACCAAGAACCCCTCTTAGAATGCTCTTGCAGCCATGTTCCTTTAAATGCTTTCATGAGCAGTTCATTCCGGATAAACTTTGAGCTCCCTTGAAGTGGATTTGCAATTAGCCTTTGATATTCTGCTGTTATGTCTGAAGCTTTTTGCAGCCGGTCGCTAAATGTTATGTTTCCATTATCCTTCAGATGTGGATGAGTGCTCCTTAGGTCAAAGCCACTGCAGCGGCTTCGCCACCTGCTACAACACGCCGGGATCATACAAGTGCAAATGCAAAGACGGCTTCAGGGGGATGGGCCACGACTGCAAACGTAAGAAATGTGAACAAAAAGGACCCTGGACTAGTCTAGCTAAGAGGGACGAGGCGTCACGTTTTAGTTTTCTTCCTTGTGTTTTTGAACAAGGTGGGAAAGCAAAAGAGAGGGAGGAAATGCTTTGAGAGCAGAGAGCCTAGCTGAAATTCCTTTCTTTATAATGGCTGTCAGTCATTACTTAAATCACTCTGCTCCCTTATCACGTGGGCCAAGAGAGAGCCTTGGTTTCATTTTTGACATCTGGCCATTTTAATCAGCCAAAAAAAGAGGAGCCAGCGTCTAATTTGAAATGCTTCTCCTCTGGGCAGTTCTTCTTATTTTGCCCACTGTTCATTAGTGTATGTGTCTGCAGGTTTTACAGCAGCTCAGTGGACAAGAAGTCATTTATTCTCTATAGTTATTCAATCGTCTCCCAGACAAAACTGGTGTATGAGTCCTCAGAGCAGAGAAGATGCCTGCTGGTAATATGTACTTCAAATACTTCACCCCACCGCTCGCCCCAAGGAACACTCTCAGAGTCGAGTTGCAATATCCTATCTGTGTGTCACATATCAAAGTCGCCTGCAACCTGAGAAGGCAATAACAGAGTTCAAACTGCTTGGCTTTGTCCACTCTCATTCCTCACTCATGAAACCCCTCATGAAGCCCCCCAACCCAACACCACCACTCCCACAGCATCACACCACCCCCCACATCTCTGTCCCTGCTTCTGACGTGAAGAATGTGCAGAGGAACAAAGGAGAAGGAGGTGTAGCTTTGATGACATCAGCAGGGTGAGGGTGATCTCCGGGGCACAGCATCCTGTTTGAATGCTGAGATCATTCCACACACACAAACACATACACACACAGAAAGCAGATTTAGCCCGATGCTGTGAGGCCTCTGGCTGTGTGCACACAAAGAATTACTAATCAGGATGCGCATGGATGGATAAAAAGGCACGGTTGAGCAATATTGATTTCACGTACGCTGAAATTCATGTCTAGTAACAGAGAAAACAGCCCTCTTTTTCTCTCTTAACACTCCCGTTGTGGAAAATATGTCCATAATGGTCGTAAAAAGTTCTAGAAATGAATGAAAATGGGGCTGTAGATTTTATGGGCCTCTCTTATATAGTTTAAACTTTGCTTCATTTAGATTTGAGACACTCAATTTATTTTAGCATGCTAACATTTAGTTAATAGATATCAGAAGTCTCAGTAGATGAGAGAAAGCCCTCCTCTGCAAAAGTCAGTCTAATCATTGCATTTAGTTTGCAATTCTATGCCTCATTAACTTTAAAGTGCACATATTTCAGCGCTCCATCTGCATTCTCTTATTATTTCAGCTATTCCAAAGGTGGCTATTGACCCCCCCGAGACCCGGCAAACTGCCTCCAAATCATCACAACCACATCCCTGGCATAGATCAGAAGAGGACCACAACCACCCTCCACCCGCCCGTGACTCAAAGGAGAATTTTCCCAGCAATTCCCAAACCGACACCAGCCACAACGACGAAGGCAACAACGACCACGACTACAACTACAACATCAAAACCAAAGACCAGAGCTCCTCTACTTCCAAAGAAGATAACTCCATCCCCACGCAAGCCCGCTGTTCCCACCAGGAAGCCCATTATCCCAACCAGGAAACCACCAGCTCCTACACGCAAGCCCTACATCCCACCGAGGCCAGTTCCCCCTACCAGACCTCCCCCACCACCACAACCAGTCACACCAGTGGACAACAGTATCAATAAGGAGGTGACCAGACAGAGAGGAGATGTTCACAGTAAGAACTAGCTCTTTCTTTTTTTGTTTTTAATTTTCTCTGCTGGAATTCACTCTTACAACATTTTACATATCTTTAATAAGGACCCAAGAATGTAACCATCTTAATCCAATGTTTAAGGTCTAAACTCAAAGGTTTAAGAGGTGTGAAGCACTGAGTGCAGTGGTATCAACTACTAATGTCGCTTTACCTGTTGCATGACATCACAGTTGCATGGTTGTAAAAATATAGAGCAACGTTAAGACTCTTTCTGAGTCCTGTTTCTTAGCTGCTTGAGAAAACAAGTCCTACATTCACCCTCCTTTTAGCTCTGTTTCTACAAAGACCTGAGACACATTTCTTGCTGTTAAGCTGCTAAATCCTTCTTTTACCCTGACTGACTGTTGTTTGGTTCATCACAAGTGGTTTAAAGTGACATTTTAGAGGTGGTTTGCTTAAAATAACTGCAAACATTGCTGTGCATAAGGAGGGTATTTGCTGGACGTGAAACCAAAACAAGGAGCTGAAAGATGCTAAAATGTCTGAGCTAGCTAAGAAGTACTTCCCTGTAACAACACAGTAGAGGCTACACCTTGGTGAGGTCACTGCGGCTACAACCACTGAGTGGAAGAAAACTTATACTGAAAGGCAACATCCTGAATGCCGTAAAAACAACAAAAAGTTTCTGAAATGAGAAAGATCTGTTGTGAGATTAACTATAAAAAAAAGTTTCAACAAAATGTCGGAGAAAATGTTTTACACACCACTTAAAGCTAAGAAAAAAAGAAGCAAATGAACCACTGCTGTTAGGAGAAACTCCTGGAACCAACGCACTGAAATGTGGATTTGCAGTTGCTGTTTTGTGGCAGGAATGGTTGACATGTTGGTGAAAAATCTACTTATCACTTGTATACACAGCGTTTTATCCTGTGTAATTGTAGACTTTTTGCCAGCAGTCATTAAAAAGCAATGTGATGACGATTCTTGTGTTCTACAGACTAAATGGGGGATATTTAGACACGGTCAGCTTTCCTAGACAAGCTTAGTTTTCCTGATAATGGGGTACCCCAAAAAGTAAGCGTACAAGTAGCCTGATGAGTTTTTCTCTACAGATATAGTGAATAGTTTTCCTCGCCACTTTAAATTTGCCAAGATGTCACGCCTTGAAGTATATTGAAGCATCAAGGCTTTTGTATGCCTTCAGGATTTGATTTGTGTACTTCCCTAGCTTTGAAATAAGGTGCTTAGAAATGTCAGAAACCTGATTTCAAGCCACATCAATGTCCATGCTTCACCATGTCTTTGGGAAATTGTATGGGTCTATGTGGAGTCCAGCTGCTCTTCATTTAAGAAATGTGTTCTTTTTTTACTTCAGCTTTTAGTTATTTTACCAACTGAAGGATGTTGCAGAATGTTTTGCCACTCAGTCTGACTGAGGGAGTATGTGGATTCTGATGCACTAGAAGGTTATAACAACTGTGCTTTATTTTTAGCAGTTAGCTCAATCAATTAATCAAGGAACTTTATTAATTTTACCTGGCGTCAGTTGGTTTTGGAGTGCCTTGCACCTAGAAACATAAGAACAGAGCGACACACTGTGAACAAATCCTTGACAGCAGCAAACAAGAATCACACAAACAGGCTGCTCCCAGGTTGAACTGGTATGTGTGTTATACCCTGTTTGTTTTTGTCCAAGACTTTGTCATTAGAAGAAAATTTTTTCTTCCTACAATATCATCCTCATCAGCTCCCTGACATATTCCCCCAATCCAAATTGGAGCAAATTTGCATATTTCTTGATTTGAATCCTGAGACTTTGTGTTTGTTGTGAAACATGTCACACCCTGGGAAATCAGAACGGCTGTTTACCTGACAGATGATGTGTGTTATCATTTTCATTTTGTATTCAAACACACGAGCATGTGGGTGTAAACTATTTGAGCAGTTGGCAGGCAGTTCCCATGTGTACACAGTTTACCTGCCAGCCCAACACATGACAGATTTAATACTGCACATTTGGCAAGAAATGGGGAGAATATTTTTAATATTTACAGGTGAAAGTGAATGGAACTTAATGTATAAGTATAACTCCCACATTTATAAGAATCAAGGTTTCAAATATGTAAATTGAGCTTTATCCAACCTCATATGACTGTATGATTGCCAGATTGTAAAGAAATTGTACTTTCTTTATGAAATAAGTATGAATTAGTCTCACTAACAGCTCTACAAGGATCAGTATTAAAGTAGGAATATTTTCATCTCGAGGTAACTATCTTTTTGGCTTTATTTAACAAACACTAATGTGTCCCCTGCCAGATTGTTGTTTATCCACATGTCACAATGCTCTTCCTGCCAAGTATCTATCTTTGACACCAATTACTCTCAAAAGGCCTCATCAGTCTTTGTTCGAGTCTGACGTTCTCGATCGAAAACCAAATAATAGGATTGAATTCAAAATACTGTAGCAACGAGACGTGGGTGAGATTGTTTCGTTTTGCTCCAACAAAGACGGTAATCGCTGCAATCATCTGCTGCTTTCTTCTCACAGTGTCGGATCCATGCACCGTTTCATAACGCTGGATTGTTGCTTAATGAGATAATCCCTGTGACATGTGACTCCTTAAGCCTGAAACAATCAGTTCAGGGCCAAACTCACTTGATTTTATGGATGTTGTGTCTGCAGCTTAACACTTTTTGTTTTAGCATGTAATGGATAAGGCTGGCAGAAAGCTACATTTTCTGCCTTTCATTAAATCCCATGAAAAGACCAAAAACAACAATGAACTGATCCTTTTATAAGGCAGTGTTAATTATGGTAGCCCTTTGAGATTTGGTCTTAGTCTTCAAATGAAAATGTCTATTAGTTTAAGTTAAAATTAAAGCTTTTTTTGCCCTTTAGAGTTTAAGTCAATTTTCAATGGAAACTCAAAATATTGTGTAGTTTTATTCTATAAAGAGTCATTACACTTTAGTCAGAACTCATTGAGCTGATCAGATACTGGTATCGATGTTGTACCAAGTGTTAAAATCAGCAACATTTAATTATTTTAACACATTTACTTGTGTTATATGCAGATGCCTAATCTTAGTTTGGCAGTTTAGCCTAGATTCTCCTAGACAGTACCAACATTTTAGTCTTGCTTGTGAACAAAAACGCAATATAAGTTTGGCTGAGTTTATATTATAGCTCATCATCATCTCATCTTCGTTATGGAGAAAAGGCTGTTAATACACATTTATTGATGTAATTTTATTTTGTTTACTAAATTAATACTGCTACTAGGTATAGTCTGTTTATCCAAAGCCTGATATTGCTAAGTCCTATGTGTTGTAAACCTTTATAGATTTCCAGAAACTATTATGAACCCAACAATGAGTCACACTTTTTGACTGTCTCCACAAAAATTTCATTCACACATTGTATTTGGGTAAAATTGTTTCAGAACAAACACACATTTAAAAAATCTGTGTGGCTACACACCACAAGGGTTGAATGATGAATTATAAATAATGATGGGTTATTTAGAAGTCTGGTTGAACTGACTTTTAAATTGGAAAATGCAGCAGTCATCTGGGCAGAAATATGCTTTGGTGAATACCAAAACTTCAGGAAATAGAAATGGTTCTGAGAAATTCTCAAAGTAATCTTATTTGGGTAATCTTTACTGAAACCAGTTCTGTAGTCAAGTCACCAAACTTCAAGTCCAAGTCCAGTCTTGAGTACTCCATGTTCAAGTCTGAGTTGAGTCCTTGTCTCCCATAAAGAATCTGAAACGAGTCCGAGTTGAATCCCCACTACCTGAGTTTGAGTCCAGTCCTCATTATAATAATAGAGTTCTGTAAAACTACGGTGGGGCTAATGCATACAGAGGTGGGGCTCAAATACCTGACAGAACTTCAATTTACAGTGGATGCTACAACCCCACATGTTGAACATCATGTGATATACTCCTTTCACTTAGAGAGAGAGAAAGAGAGAAAGAGAGAAAGAGAGAGAGAGAGAGAGAGAGAGAGAGAGAGAGAGAGAGAGAGAGAGAGAGAGAGAGAGAGAAACAGTCAGCACAGTTTCCAAATGGACCCTGTATTTAAAAAGATATCCAAACCCACCACTCATTCTCATCAGATGTGAAATAAGAATTCCTGGATTTCATCAGTAAGGCCAGCTCCTCTTCTGTCCAAGAACATTTGAATGTATCCATTGAACCAAACAATTTGGCTAATGACTCAGTACTACAATGGTCTGTTAAAGCAAAAGCTAGCTCTTAGCAAACTGACAAGGCACACTCACGTGACGTGCAGCACAGTGAAGCTTAAAACCATTCATCTCTGAACCGTGACAGACATTGAATACCAATGTGGATACTGAATGACATTATCCACATTGGTATTCAACGTCTGCTGTTGATTTCAGATCAGTGTAAGGTCTTAACTACACTACGTGGAGATGCTGTTGGACCAGGTCAGCCGTAGCACTCAAAACTAAATGAAAATGGAACAAGTTGGCTCATTTTGATCAGTAGTTTTTTTGTGGTAGTTCAAAGGTCTAGGGTGGAGCTGTTAAAACATTTGGTGGATCATTAGGCCACCCAAGCCCTACCCTTATGCTGCCTATGCTAACCAGACATTTGGGACCCAGTTGCTAACATTACCATTAGCTTGCGAATTAGCAATGTTATCAACAGCCCAAGTAACTTTAGCATCTCACTTACTTTTCTGGATGTTTCTAGGACAGATGTCAATTAAAGTTTGATGTGTAATTGTTGGTGGTACAAATCAAACATGGTACACTGCTCTTGCTTGCATTTGCTGTAACATCTTTGAAATCAAAACTCCCAGCTCACATAAAGTCTAAGTCTGAGTCATCAGTGCTCAATTCTAGTTGGTGTCACATGTCTTTCAAGGACTGGGAGGCAAACAGTACCAAAGTGTTGGAAAGCCTGATTGTTTTTGGTCTTTCATGGCATGTTTCCTTTACAAAATTTAGTTTTTGAAAGATTAATAGTGCTGTTACATAGAGAATAATAGTTCAATTCCATTCTTCCAGCAAAAGGGCTAATGAACATTTGCTTGGTGGCCAAGAATATTTGCATCTTTGCTTTGTGTTCAGTCCAACTTTGATCTGCTCACCAGCTAATAGCCCTTTAATCAATACAAACAAAAACACGTGTGGTTGACCCTTTAATTGGACTACAAATCAGCAAACTGATGCCTGACATCCAGAACTGTCCATGTTTGGCACAACAAAGTACTTATATCTCCTCTGCAATATGTTTGCATCACATTTTAAAGAAAGCAGCAGAAGGTAAGATTTAATGGAGCATTTAGTCCAGATGCACCAACAGTTTTATATTGCCCAAACTTTAACCCTGACAGAAGTGTTTTGCTGCTCATATTTCTTGTAATGCTCACTTGTAGGCACAGCAAAGATGAGTGTTTACCCAAACTTACATTAAGCTCCTTTGACAGAGAAATGTCTGCCGAGATGCAACAAAAAAGTAGAGGAAAATACTCACCTTGCCAGATGGCACCTCATAATTAGAAAAAGGAAAAAAGGAAGAGAGGATTACATTAACACCTGTCTGCACTGCTTGAGGGAGACATCAATCTAATAGTTCACACCACGGCAGAGTCGTTCCACAAATCAGAGCTTCCAGAAAAGGGTTTGAATAAGATGAGAGTGGGAGGGAGCAGATACACTGCTGAGTGATTATTCGAATAATTAGACAGAAATAGGAATCATTTGAATAGACGCCTCATGGCATGATCACCTCAGCTGTGCCTCAGGTGCAGGTGTGTACTGCAGTTTGAACAATTTGTTTCATCCTGGACCGGCGAAACATCTGTTTCCATAGAGAACCCTGAATCTCTAAATATTCCTCTTTCCAGAGCTCAAACACTTAAAGGAAAAGTTCCATTTTGGGTGAAAATAGACTATCTCAATAAAAAATGTATCTCACTTCTGTGCAACATCCCTTCATGTTTCAAAAATCCAGGATGTCACTGCTAACAGCGTATAATAATTACAGCACATAACTTTCCAGAGAGCCAAAGTTTTTTGTCTATAGATTTCTGTTATCTACATAGTAAACACATGATTCGTAACAGTGAGTTCTAGAGGCACTGCTAGTCAGATTTTTTAACTTAAGAGGCAGTTTCACCCTTATGCTAAGCCAGTTGCCTCCAGGCTGTAGCTCTGGGTGCGAGGCACAAATATGAGAATCGTATCCTAATTCTCCTATAACTCTCAGCAAGACTTATAATAAACACTCTTCCTGAAATGGTAAGTGTGAGGCTAATAAATCCTTTCAGCATCCTTTTATTGTGTCTCAAATAATGTACATAAAGCTGAAAACAAGGCTGTTTACTAAAGCTCCATCAAAAATTGGCATTTAGAGAGTCAATGTTTTTACACATAAGAATAACATATATTTCATGATTTACCCGAAAACCAACAAAGACAAGTTGGTCACACTACCTCTTAAAAAATGAAATGATGAAATATACCGTGTTTTCTAGAAAGACAGGTTATTGCTCAACGTTTTGGCAGAACATAAAAATCCCCTGGAGCAGCTTTTATTACCTTCCAAATATTTGGATCAATCAACCACACAAGCTCAAAAGGTAAACCAAGAGTGAGAGTTTATTATGAAGTGTTTGGACATACGGCTGTGTTTTTACAGTGGTTTCTAGCAAGATACAGACTTTGATTTGACATACTTAGGTTTTGAGATATCTCAGAAATCTCCCCTGACACATTGTAGATGAATGGGATTGTAGCTGTGGAGCTTAGAGCCTTAAAGGAAAAAATCTGAAAAACTTTGCAGATAGAAAGTCTCGGGTACTTAGGATAATCCTTTGGGCAAGCTGGGAAAAGCTTTTATTTGAACTACTTTCCATGACGTCAATTCCACATAAGAATGTGAGAAGTATTGCTCAATCAGGTATCTGCAGTTATTTGGTGTATGCGTAAAAGCAGGTGAATGCAACCAGCTATAATGATAACTTTACTTATAGCACCTTTGAAAACAGGAGCTCACAATGTGCTTTGATATACAAGCAAAGGTATTAATAGGAACAAAGCAAGAACACAAACACAAAACAACTCAGTGATCAAGATGACGTAACAACCCAACAATAAAAAGCCCAACCAACAAATAACTAAAGCATCAAACAAACAACAATAAAAACACAATCAACATTTAACCCAACATCATAAGAGCTCAAGCAACACAGGAACCCAACAACATGAACAGAAACATAAGACAGTCTAAGCAAAAATTAGGTAAAATCGGTCAAATACATTAAGGTCTTACATTCAATGAAAGGGAGTTAACATAGTAATAAGAGCATTAAAAATAAATAAAAGACAAGTAATGATGATGGAATATATACATTCAAAAATTAAACAAAAATGAAAAGAAAGTTTTCGCTTTTACTTTTATTGATCTGCAATAATTTCCTGATGTTGTTATCGGCAAACTTCTGACCAGTTTATTGCCAGAAAATCTTACAATGAACAATACAACTGAGACTCACCTGAAACAAATAAACAGAAGCTTCTTCAAGGACTATAATAAACCTAGTAATGATGACACTCGGTTGCTCCTCAAGTTGCCGATTAAACCATGCAACAAAGAAAGGAAGTCTCAGATTTAAGTTGTTACAGCTAACAGCTGGCCACAGCTGAAAGCTCGTAAACTTTACTTCCCACTCGCAGTCAAAGCTGTCATTAGACAGTAGGCAATATAGACTGTTTACATTTTTAAAACCAGAAATTTGTTTCCTCAAAGACGCATGTAACCTACATTTCGGAGGCTCAAGCAACAAAAATACATTCTTTGTCAACTTCATCATGGCAGAATCTCTCCCGCTTAGTAATTATTGTGTCCTTGTATCTTTCAATATAGTCATTGTAAAACTGGTGTTTGGTTCAGCAAAACAAAGCCTTAGACTTATAAAACGTAACCAGTAAAAGTAATGTAACAAAGGAACAACACAGTTATTTGAGTTGTTAGACAATATTCCTACTCTGTAATGTAAGAAGTGTCAAACACAGCATCTCTGTTGATCAGGCTGCTTTTTCAGTGAGTGTATCATCACACTAACACTACAGTATCCAACTGCTCTACAACAAACTTGGAACTTCCAGGGCCTGCGTTCCTTAAAAGTGCAAACACAGACACAAACACACAGACCTGGATGCCTGGGATTTCTGGAGTGCCTGGTATAAGTGTGACCTCCTCGCTTTCAGATTCCTTCGACTGTCAGACTACATCGCAGTCTGCCAGGTGGCTGTGACCCAGTCTGGAGTTCAACCCTTTAAGTTTTCAGTGGACTGGAAGGGTCTCCCGTCTGGTATTCTTAGGGCTGATGGTTCAAGTGCAGGTTACAGCACAGTCAAAGCACAGGAGCAAGAATCTAGACAAGAATACAAGGAATAGTTTCATTGATAGATAGGCAGATTAAATTCTTCTGACTTGTTTAAATAAGGACTGCAATAATACGTAAAAATGTTGACTATTTTTTTTCATGGGAAACCTCATAAAGGCACTTAAAAACCAGTTTTTTTTTCTTCTCTTGGAACAAACGGTTAAACCATCTTCTTCTACAAAAGGCTTATGACTGTAAAAGATAAAGAAACAGTTTTCTATGCTTCACTTGTCCGTTGACCTTTAATAAGACTGCTTGGCTTTTGGTATTTTGAGCAGTGTGACCTCACTGGGGAAGGAAAGAGGCTTTTTCAGGAAGGCCTGAGTACTGTATGTGTGCAAATGTGTGTATGAACTGTTGCACTAAGTTACGTAGCAGCAACATTTTCATATATGTTGCACCAGATGAACCGACACCCTGTGCCTCATTACGGCTCTCGTTTGACTTCTTGGGCAGGCTCCGCAGAGGCAGAATACAAAAACTTAGATTTCTCATGTTGTCTATGTGCACCTTTTGTACAAAGCATTTTGGTTCCTGACTAAGATGGAAAAGCAGTGGAGTGAACTCTAGATTTGTTTAAACTTTTTTGAGGGCAGTTTAAGTAACTAAATCAAATTGATTGGCCTTTTGGAAGAATATATAAGTTGCAAGGACATACTTTGAAAGAGTGGCAAAGGGTAAAACAACAGTAAACACAGAGAAAAGAGTGTTTGGAAGAAGAAATCCTAAAAACAGGTGAAAGACCTTAGGAAATGCTTCAACAGGTTACAGAAACGGTACGGATGATATACAGAGGTGGATATTTGCCTTTGTTTTGGAGGATGGACCGACGATTGGAAAAGCAAAGTGAGAGGGGTCAACAGCAGTGTGACTACTGGATTGTTACCATGGTAACATGGGTCTTGAGCCCGAGTTAGCCTGGGGATGAAGTGTCTGATTTTTTCATGCTTTATATCAGCCAGTCTTTCTTAGTGTGAAGTCTGACTTGTATCAAAATGATGAAGATTAATACTAGCTTAAAACTACAGATGAGTCTTAAAGTAATATTAAACATGCCCTGTTGTCTCCGCAGGTGTTCTCAAGTATTCTGGTCTCTTCCTCCATCAATGCAGTGTTTTGTCTCTAGATAGAAAGCCACTAAACCATGTCACTGATTCGTCCTTGTTCAGTTCTTGTAGATGAAGTAAACAAAGCCACACAACAGCCATCAGCAAGGATGCCGGTGAGCAAATGTAACACCTTTGTTAATCCTTTATCTTAACCTGCATCTTTGTCTTTCTCTCTTCACAGTCCCAAGGAACCACGGCCATAACGGCATTCTCGACATCGACTTTGACATTGAGCTCGGCAACACGGCGGATGAAGCCAAGGACGATCCAGGTAAACACAACGCGTTTGACAGAGACAATCAACAGCCACCCTGCTCATGTAGCATACTGCAGAGCTCAAATGATGACGGACGAGCCACATTTGCTACGAGCAAAATGAAACTGACAATCAGCTCCTGCTGTGGTGCAGATATTTTAGTGACCAGATGTGTTTTGATGGGCTTTTCACCAGGAGGTGACGCATGACATCTGGCCAAATCTGTGTAAATAATGGCTCCCAGCCTGGATATAACAGCCAGACTTTCCACTTTTCACATTAGGCTCACTTGATTGCTTGGATGATCAATCGATCATTTTGGGAACATCAGTGCTCTTTGCTGTGGCTCCACAGAGGGCAATGACAAGCTCCAAAAAACAATTCTTCTATGAAGAGACATCATTTTATCTCTCAAATTTACTCGTTTTGATTCATCGATGTCAGTGGTATGCAGATTAAATTGCCTAATGATTTAGTTGTGTGTTTATTTTGGCTCACATTATTTGCTCTGCACTGTCAGGAGAGAGGAGGCGTTTTCATTGGCTCAGAAAATGAACTGAGAAGTGTTTTCAGGAAACCCTATTTCAGGGACAAAGTGATGGATGTTATTCTTATCTCTGAACCAATTTGCACAACAATGCATGGATGACACTGCAACTAGTTTGCCTGCATTCCCTTAATGTTATTGTCCAGGCATCATTGGAGAGAAGAAAATAATCAGTCATTCAATATTAAGACTCTCTGTTGTATTTGTAATGTATTTTATTATTGATGTAGAGTATGATTCAATAGTCTATCTTTCTCGAGGTAAACACACACGCATAGCAGCAGTTCTTCTGCAAATATTTGTGATTTTTTACATGAATGCATTCCCACTCAAAATTCTCGCAGCTCTCTTCCTCCTTGATTTTCCCTCAGTGCGTCTGCTTTCCTCAGAGATTAGAACAAATGTTTAGTCTTTTATTGTTTCATCAAAAGGTGCTTCGGCAGTCCTCTTGCTCCTGGTTATGTATTGAGGCACACAGCAGGGCTCCTGTGAAGCATTACACTGAGAAGACTGAAGTCTCTTTACATGTGTGTGCACTGAAAAGAGGTTTTTTTTTCTCTTTAGAGTCTGGGTTTCTGAGCTGCTCCTTTGATGACGGTCTCTGCGGTTGGATCAGGGACAAAGACGGAGACCTGCACTGGGAGACGACGCCTGATCCATCAGGTAATTGAGGGCAGGGGTCAACGATTCTCAATCAAGAAAAATTGTTTATTTTATCACCAGAAAATGGAAATGAGAAGTGCTGCATTCCTTTGTTGACACGTACAGACAACCGTAGAGTCAGACAATCAAAGCGGCTAAGTTTTGTTCTACTCAATTACAGGTCAAGATGAAAATGACTCGAGGGAAGTAGTTTGTCTTTTGTGCAGATTAGTGCCTTGCTCTACAAAGTGATGCAAATGAGAAGCAGATTATGCAGCCCTGTCAATGATACCTGGGCCTCGAATTAAATGGGAACACAACACTGTTTTTCTTGGGGTTCATACAGGGAGGAAATGTGATGTGTTATGTAGAGAGGGTTCAGTTAACAGAGTGTGAAGACTAAACAGTGCAGACGACTGGCACTGTTTAAGCAACACTAACTACATCTGGATTCCCCTGCCAACTGGCTTAGTGTAGCAGTGACTAGTGTGTTTCCAGACATTCAGGCTCACTACAGCCAAGTTTCTGCTCACTCATTAAAGAAAACAAAGATTTTTTCCCAGACCTTTCAAATTCCCCTGAAAATGATTTACAGTAAATAAGTTTATCTTCGACGGAGAAAGACTAACTTTCACATTCAGTGGCTTGCAGTGCATCACAACATTTGAGTATTCATTTATGCATTAGTATGTCTGTAAACATCTCCGGTGTAGCATGTAACTACTTTTTGACTTCCAATGGTAAACCCTTGGTTTTATTACAGCTTTAGAGGTGTCTCATAAGTTATGCAGAGTGCGTCTGTAGCCTACAGATTATTGGTATAACACCCCCTCTGGTTAAAAGCACCTTACACAGATCTGCAGGATAAGCAAAATGCATCAGCATTAATCATATTTTACCCGGGGGCACTTTCACCTTTGAATTTTTAAAACTGTATGGCAAAAATATCACTAATTAATGCATGAATTAATTTTTAAAAATCAATTTGCTACCGACAACTGGCTGTATTTTTAATGAAAAAAAAAATCCTATGTGGGTCAAGTAGTTTTTTTCGTAATTTGCTTTTCATTTTTCATTTTTTTAATCAAATTTCTAACTTTCTCCAGCTTTTGTTTGATGCTTTTGCAATATTTTAGGGTTGTGCTGCCACCCAACTATGATAAAGTGATAAATGTAAAATTGTCGCTAGAGGATTAAAAGAGTTCCACTGCCACAATTATGGACTGTTTATGTAGTCAAAAGTGTCAATAACTTCAACAACCAAAAAAACCTCTTCTTAAAAACATCTTAAGGATTTAAGCTGCTATACGATATTTTTGACATTATTTCCAAAAGCCGCAAGCATCACAAATTGAATTTTAGTCACCAGTTCTACCTGCTTACCAGGAAAAGTGACATGTAAAAACAAGGTGTTTCTTAATCTGAGTAAATTAAACCAAATCTATATGTATTTTTTGCTACATGCATATACTGTATATGAAGTTTATTTGTTTGGTTGAACTCATATCCTCTGAACATTTTTAAATGTTGTGATTGCCTTTTCAATATTCAAGTCATCCTTTTTTTGAAGTTTAAGTTTCTTTTAAGGCTTGTTTTCCTTTATTGAGAGAGAGGAAACTGATAGATTAGGATACTGGGAAGAGGGAGTGTGGAGTGACAGGCGACAAAGGGAATCAGACCAGCCCATACTGAAATGATGCCTTTTGTACACAAACTGGTTGGTTCAAAATGAAAATAAAGCACCCTTAATCACAGTCTTATCAATTGATTATAAAGTATACAGTAACATGTCATTTGGCAATAAACTAGTGCACTGCAACCTACAAATTTGCAGCTGGTATACATTCTTGGTCCACATTTTTTATAAGAAGCCTCCTATCAACAGTAAACACAGTTCAGTAAATGCTCAGTTAATTGTCCCTAATTGATTGTACTGATGTCACTTCCCTCCCTAGGTGGACGGTACCTCACCATCCCTGAGGTGGGCAACAAGAGGACCGGGCGTGGGGCCCGGCTGGTCCTCCCACTCACCCCGCCCTGGAACAACGGCAATCTTTGCCTGTCGTTCCGTCACAAGCTGGCAGGCCACCATGTGGGCATGCTGCAGGTGTTTGTGAAGAAGGGGAAGCAGTACAGTCCTGCAGTGTGGGGACGGACAGGTGGAAACGGCTGGAGGCACACACAGATCACGTTATGGGGCACAGGCCTGGAAAGTGTAAGTATAACAGGAAATGTAAATAAACAACTTCATGCATTAAGTTAGTCTTATAAATGATTATTTCTACAGACCTTAAGGTCCAGCCAACCAGCCTCATGCAAATGGGATAGGGCTCTTTGTTGATTTGTCTACACATCAGATTAATGCGTCTGCAATATGATGAATATTACCAAAGTAAAGATCCTTTTGCTGAGCTAATGTGTGAGATCTAAGCCATTTACTGATCTAAACCAAAGCAGACTCAGTATGTGCTGTGATCTGCAACTAGATTACACTCATCCTGCATCTGCCATCAGCTGCCAAGCAACACTTTTAACTGTGCGTTGATAGTTGATAGAAAAACTTCCTTTAGCATACTATAGGGTAACAACATGTTTTGCACACGTACACCTCTGCAAGCTGAAGGTTGTAAAGGAGATTGTTTTGAGTATTTATTAACTTTGGCACCTGCAAAAAGAAATAACGAGCACGTTTCATCATTCATTCATGATGAAATTTGGTGAAACATATGGCAGGGGCATGATAGTTTATTTCATTATTCCTGTTACCAATGTCTATCTATCAGTGTGCTGTATGTATGGTTGCTGTATAATGACAAAGCCATCTGTGAGGCCTGCCATCCCTCACTGATTTTCCTATTCAGTCCACTAGCTCTTGAAGAATAGCCCTGTTTGAGACAGTAGAGAAGGGAATTATTTGTATTTTTGTTTATAAAAGATAAATCAGCCACAGTCTGCTTTTCAAAGACTGCATTTAAAATGACTAAATTTGGATAACATCAGTAGTCTGTCATCACAAAGCAGCATTTGTTGATTTGTTGATTGTTGTGTACGTGCTTTGCTGTTCCCTAGGTCATCCTGAAGGGGGAGCGTGGGCGAGGCAGGATTGGAGAGATGGCTGTGGATGACATCACTCTGAGGAAAGGCTCCTGCACAGAGGAGCACAATCTGAGGAGACTCTGACTGACAGAAACATAACAAAAAAGAGAACTGACTCTGTTGTGACAACCCCTCACTCTGCCTCCACCCACCCCTTTGCAGCTCATCCCCTCCATTGTGTGAACAATATCCCTAAAATTATGCGTTTGCAGAACAGTGGGTTTCTCCTTCTACACCGACCATGAATAAAAAGACTGAATCAAATACCATGGTCGGGTCCCAGCAGCACAGCCTCATCTTCTTCCCCTCTCTTTCACTCCATCACCTTGTTACTCTGAAACCTGCATGTTCCTACTTACAATGGAAATGTCCTCCACCTAACACAGCCCGGCAGCCCTCCAGCCACACCGCTGAGAGACCCATACTCACTTCTTTTCTTCATGCAGAGAGGAGTCTGTTTTGACTTTTTTCATTTTACCACAAGCCATTTCTTTATATTTACTCGGTGTTAGAAGTCAAGGCCTGGGGTACATTTTGTGAGTGTTTTGATCAGAAAAATATCAGTTATGGAATATATTTCTTTAAAGGTAAGAGCTTTTTTCCTTTCAAGTTTAAAATAGACAAATTGTATTTGTCATGATTGCTCACCCGACTCCAAATCTGATAGATCCAAGATAAAACATCCACATTTAAAGACAGCTTCTTTGGTAGGTTGAATTTGTTTTTGCTATTTCAGCTCTTAAACAGCACGGTTTTGACTGAAGCAGAGATGCTTCTATTTTTTTGTCACAGTATTTCAAAGATCTGTTTGGTGGAAAAATGTTAAAAACTGCATCACTTTCCCCATCCTGATCTTTTGTTGAACCTGCCTAAAGTTGTTCAAACTCTCATTTTAATTTTTTCAGATACTTGAAATATTTCAAACAGAACCAGTGTTTGATTTTTGACACATACAAATCAACATTTACTTTCTATTATACAGTATGTGCTTTGTTATATTAAGTGCAGTTTGTTACAAAGATGATACCAACAACTTTTTAGGCTTTCACAAATTGTATTATTGTAAATGTAGTTGTGTGTACATACTCTCAAGTCCTACAATCCCATGTGTTATGTGGTTTATACGTTATGTAATTTCATACATAAATATTGATTGGATTTCAAAATGATCATTTCATTTTAATTGAAGAACATGTATACAGATGGAAACCTTGTGTTAAAAGTGCACAAATGTGTTGTCCATGTATTGAGGTATAATGCTACGTTTGTAACCTGCACATATGCATACTGTATGCTGTGATAATGAAGGGCATCGGCTGGAGTATTAAGGTTTTCTGTATGCATGGGTGCATTCACCAAATTCAGATTTATTCAGACCAGTATGTAAATAAAATACATTTGACTGATATGTCATTGAAAAAAGAATGAATTTCTTCTCATGGTCCTGGTATTTGATAATAACACAAAACAAAATTTAAGTAAGAGTTGCTTTAAAAGGGATCCTTAAAAGATTTTGACTACAAGTGGCGCTGTCGAGCTATGTTTTGATGAGCTGATCCCCTTGTTGTTTGCGCTGTACTCTTTGTATGAGGACACACATGCTGGTAAAGAGCACATGAGGATCAATACAATGTGATGCCAAAGAAGATTGTTATCCACCAATAAAAAGGCAGAGAAGAAGAAGATAACCTTTTGATGTAGTGACAATTTAGATTTAGCAAAAATTGAAACATCCATAAATCCATTCATATGTTTTGGATAAATACTGTAAACTGTTAATAACCAACTAAAATCAAAATTTTACAGAGTGACAACTTATAAGAATACCTTTACCTTACTGATGTCCTGGAGCAGAAGACTACTTTCCTTATACTGGGGCTGACAAAAGTGGCAACAGTCAGAACAAGTTTTAGGGTAATGGAGTTAGGATTTGGAGTTAGGGTTAGGATTGGAGTTCTGGCCAAAAAAAGCCAACTTCACAGGCTTGTACATCTGGCAAAATACATTTGTAAACTTGATTTTGAATGGGTTCACTTAATGATAGTACCTAACCCTAACCCTAACTCTAAATCTATACATTGAGCCAAAAGTCCATCTGCCCAGGTTGGACACAATGGCAGAGATTAACAGGATGTTGAGAATTAAGACAAAGTGTCAAAGCTATTTGATAATGAAGTTCTCCCAAATAAAATCCAAGGTGATGGTATAGATTGAATTTGAACAATGAATATAATCAGCAGTTATTATAAATTTGACCCCTATTATAGCCAGAAGCTGTGATTAAGGAAAGTATTGACACCCATGCAACAGGCAAGGTAGGACACATTTTCAATTCAAAATCTGTGGCCAGTTATATGTTCTCATGAAGTTAAACATGAAGTTACATTCTGAAATCTAATAAAACTGGACTTAGAGGGTGGAACCTACCCCTCATTATGCTAGCTGCTGTCATTGGGTGAAGTTCATAGGGTGTGGGGTGGGGGGGTGTGGGGTGGGGGGGGTGGGGGTGGGATTATTTTAGAAAGTTGGGAGGTTAGGGTTAATTAAATAGAATTAAGAGTTGGGTTCTAAGTTCAGAGGTTTTGGTGTTTATAGTTGATTTTAGAAGTTTAGGGGGTTTAGGGTTAAGGAATTGGGGGGAGGGGGGCAGCGGTCATTAGGGTGCCTGATTTAATCTGTATCAGTTAAGGGTCAGGGTGAGTCAACTTGGCAACTAATGAGTTCTTTTTTAAACTAATGCACCAGGAGGTCTCTGTTATTTTATGCAAATGAAAATCTTAAAAGATCAGGTCATCTGAATTTATTTGAAGCTGGATTATTCTGTGAGAAATCAAATGATGCCATGCTTAGCACAGATGTTCCCACAGCAAATAACACTTTCAAAATAAACAGTGAGAGAAGACGCCCTTTGCAGATGACAGGGGTGACCTAATGATGAAGTGCAAACCACTTCCTCTCTGCAGGCTGGTAAAAGGCAGAAGGACGCCTGCTTATAACCAATGTTTCATATTCCTTACAGACATTCAAAGATATATTTTCTTTATTTATTCTGTGACCATGGAGCAGACTTGTGTCTGAAGGCTGGCAGGTTGGTGATAAAACTGAAGAATAGGAAGCCTCAAACTGTTTCAGCCATTGATTCAATCACAAATATAAAAGAGTGTGCAAAATATATAGAAGAGAAGGCCAAAATAAAACACATACTTAAAATTACATTTCTTAACATTTGTCTGTGACCACTACATATAACAAACATAGACCCTCTTTCTTTTTGTAGTAGCTACAATAAGCACTCAGAGGAGTTCTTCTCTCTTATCTTGTCCCTAGTCATATATCCGGACACCTCATTATGGATTAAAACTCAAAATGAAATAAATGAATAAGTGGCTTGCTGCAGTTAAAATAAGCCTGAATGAAGTCTTTACAAGTTCTTTTTTGGTGAACTTTGGAGTTTGAATTTATGCCTCAAGCCAATTGCAAAAAGTGTGATGACCTCCAAAGGGACAGTAACTATATTACTTATGATATTGTCAAACTCTTTCCCTCTCGGCCTCGTGACTCACAGTTACACACACAGTTACACACACAGTTACACACACAGTTACACACACACACACACACGCACACACACACACACACACACACACAAATACACATACACATACACACACAAACACACACATACACACACACACACACACACACACACACACACACACACACACACACACACACACACACACACACACACACACACACACACCAAAAACAGGGAATGAATCAAATTTTTGTTTGCCCAGTTATGGTCTGCACTTTGATATTAGATCAGTCTCCAAACGGATGATTCTCCAAAGTCCTTTCAGCGACCTGTGATGAAATACCTTGAAAAAAAATCTTCATTTTCCCCTCAGGGCATAATATTTGGGACAAAAAGGGCAAGCAAACAGTCTCTTTATTAAGATAAACCACCAAAGCAGAGAAAGATTCAACGAGCCAGAGGCAATAGCTCACACAAATGTGTGTATTTGTCTGTACTTCTGTGGGTTTTTTGTGTTTTGTCCTCTCTGTACATCTTATTTAACTTTGGACAGAGATAGCATCAAATCATCCATTTTCCTCTGATAATTCTCAGAAATCTGCTCACATTCACTTTTAAATTAACAGAATGAAATGAAGGAGAAAGACCTTCCTTCACTCCTTTACGCTTGCTACAAGGTAACAAGAAATCTATCAGGGCTAATGGCAGATTAATGGATGTCAAAAGAGAAGATAAATGATGAAGTGGAACATATGGGACCATTTCCAGAGCAACACTGTATTGATGTCCTTCATGGTGCATAAGAGTGCCACAAACAAGGACGAGCAAGGGTTATCTTTAACCCTCAATTTGTTGGATACCAAAGAGCTCATCTTTACCATATTGAAAAAGGCCCTACTGCATTACCATTTAAATATAATTTAATAATTAGAAGTGCTCAGTGTTGTGTCACACAGAAGTGTGGAGGACATTTCACGACAATAAATCTTTTCTGTACAGTTTGCACGTCAATTTTAGAACCTCATGTCTTTCTTAAACTACAGTTTTTCATGAGCAGTCTGATTGGTATTAGATTAATAAAGATATTATTGTTTTGTTTTTATCAACAAATACAATGATGAAAGTAGTGAATAATAAAAGATAAATTTGATCACTGCATAGATCCATCCATCTCTGTCATTCAAAAGAAATTCAAGATTAAGCCAAGTAGCTGTCAGAGCACACAACCAATTCTGTGCTCAAAGAAAACCAATGCAAAAATGAATTGAGGAACAGATGGAAGTTGAAAGGCACCGCTGGTACAAACTTGTTAGACATGCCCTCTGGATAGGGAGTCAGAGCTGGAAGATTCAGAGTTCTTTTTTGGAAGAAAATCTGAAAGCTCTTCAGTCTGCAATGTGCGTGGGTGAATATGATTGGATGGGTAATGCAGACGATTCAAGATTTGACAAGCTGCCATCGTTGACACTGTTGTCTCAGCTCCATCTCAACAGAGGGAGGCGGATTATATAAATAGGAGTGTTCATTAACATAGTCAGGGTCAAAGGTGAGGAAAGTTGACATATTTGTGTATACAGTGTATCATACAGTTTTACTTCAGATGACTACGGTGGCCCTGAAGGCCAATAGTAATAAATATTTCAAAAGCGCAAAATAAATTTCACTTAACAAAATTCATTTCACAGAACATAAATACATTTCACAGAACAAAAATACATTTCAGAGATCACAAAATACATTTCAGAGATCACAAAATACATTTCAGAGTCACAAAATACATTTCAGAGATCAAAAAATACATTTCAAGAAAACGGAAAGGGTAGGACCATGGTAATTGTGTGTGATTGGCTAAACCCAAGTCTGTCTGGTATCAATCATTTATCATTTCCTGTTTACACTGGATACATAGCAGAGCCAGCATGAAATTTCAAGTGTTCACCAGGATGGAAGAGGAGCTTGAGTTGATAGTGCAATACTTCAACAAGGGACATACATATGTGATTCTTGAAATGCGCTCCTCGTGTCATGAAATACACATATCAATTGGAACCCTTAAATCAGGCTTAAAAGACCTCGGACTGCAGAGAGTCCGAGGTCATAACATATAATAGATATAATATATATTCATGATCAGTTATTCCTCCTGTTAGTTTCCATGTTTGTTCTGGTTTTCTTCATGAAAAGAAGTCTTGACAGTAAGTTTGTCTGTCTGTCGACGCGAGTGGTGAATGACGCAAGGATGGAAGTTAAGAGCTTTGAGAGGCACCCAGAGTGTTCTCTCCTCTCTCTGCTCCCTCCAGGTGCCTCACCAGCAGGAGGTACAGCACACCTGTATCTAATTGGTAATCAGGAGCTGAGAATTTAAGCAGCAGCGAGGAGGCAATCAAAGCCAGTGTGGGCCTTGGCTGTGTATGTCTTTAGATGTCTTCCTGAAACTAGTGCTTACTCCTTCAGTGGAGGGAGTATGTTTTTCTTCAAGGCCTGTGACTTGGAGTTCATTACTTGTTTTTGGTCAATGTATTTTGAGTTAATAGTTTTTAGTGTATAATTAAAGTAGTTTGGCTTCTCTTTTGTTGTTGTCCAACTCCTTTTGTTGAGGCGTGTGAGATCTAGTTGTTCCTGGCATTGCTCTGGCTACATAGAATGTATTACCGTTGCTTTTGGGGTTTGGTCCAATCAGAATTGAGTATTTAACAAAGCCAGGTGATTAGTAAGAAAGCCAGGTAATTATGTTTCTCAGGAACCTGGTGCCAATGCTTCCAGCTTTGGATGTTTCCCAAAACTTGACGTCATTATAAAGGGGAACTGCCAAGTTCAATACATCACCTTAAGGAAGCTGCCAATAACAGTCTAAATCTTATTTCTCACAAACTGAAGGTTCCAACTATCTTTGATTATACCTCTAATAGCACATATGTGTCTTCACTGTCATTAAAGGTAGAAAAAAATGAAAAAAGCCCTAAACTGCTGCAAAGAGAAAACCAAACAACACACGTAAAACATGGAAGCAGTAAATGAGCAGAAAGAGATCATCTGAGCAGCTCCAAGCAATCTCATTTTATTTCTTGTATACATATTTTCAGAATCCAAGTTGAAAACTTGCTGTTAAAGAAACATAAATGACATCATGTGGGACTAACTTAAAGTTTCATATTTTTTTTCACTCTGCTGTTGATCACTGTACAAAGCGTTTGACAAAGTTAAGAAGTGTTCCTTGTATTTTCTATCCTCCAGGAAGTTCCTGTGCAGTGTTCACTCCAACATGTAAGTCATACTGCAGTTCAAAATGGCCAGAGAAGCATCACCACTGTCTCCTCATTTTTGAGAGAGTTATTTTATGATATCATGATGGTGCAAAGAGAGTGTTATAAATGATTGACATAAAATCCGAGCCTTATCAACATTAACATAGTCATAGAAAAGGTGAAATGAGGTAAAGAGAGCTGTACAAGAGTGATCAGTCAGAGAAGCATGAATGTATGACAGTTGAATATTTTTTGTCTTTGTCGGCTTATGTATTTCCAACAAAAATATAACTTGTACCTAGACTGAGCAAAACTGTTGCTAAAATGCTTGGTTTGTTACATCTGCTCACTGCTCACACATCTGTTTGAGCCGAGCAAAGCTTTCCTAAGTGTAAGAATTGTGTTGAGCTGAGCTGTGTCTCGCATACAAATGCTTAAAATTGATTGAGCGAGTTTGCCCAGTGGCAAAGTTGCCATGAGAAGGTTTGGAATGAGCTTTACACAATCACAGTACAAGCACAGTATAACAAGTCATCAGTAGGCAGTTTAAAGACTAACTAGGTTAATTAGGATTCACTCATGAGGACTCCAGCCCTCTGGGTGTTGGAAAAGAGATGCCTTATCAGCAAACTGTCCATAAACAAAGTCAGGCAGGAGGTCACACCTTCATTCGCTGCAGTGTTCATATGGCCACACTGTTTTCTACCACTGCAGGGTCCATGTATGTGTATGGGATTTCCAGACTCTTGTTTCTAGTTTTGATAATTGTGCTTAAAACATCAAGCTCTCCTTGAAAGTCCCTAATCAGCTTGCAGGGAACATCCTCACGGAAATGCTCCTCCGGGTACTGTCCAAGAGCAACCTGACAAAATGTAACGTGAGTCAACAAGATAAAGAACAACATCACAGAAACAACTTTTTTTTGGTGTTTCTTTTTGAAACAGGCTTAAATAAAACCAGAACTACTAAAGTATGCAAAACAAGTGTAAGAGGAATGCATACTGACTCATTGGACAGGTGTTTTTTTGAATGCTCAAAACACAAGTTGATTTTTATTTTTTTTAAGTAATCTTGGCTACTTACAGTGTCAGTAGATGGCTTGCTGAGCAGCCATAGGGTGGCCATCCCCTGAACTGATGCGTTGATGTCAGGGAACGTCTGCAGCATGGTGGCCTCACTTGATGTCCCCTTTGTGGTTGGTGGAGCACGCTGCAGGGAGATCGGAGAGTTGGGCATCCAACCACCGTAGTCATACTGCAAGTGAGGAGCAAATTATTGAGAAAGATTACAAGAAAGAATTCAGGGATCATATAATTGGAGATGACCTGTCAATCAGATGTTTTTTAGCAACCTTAAATTATCCTATACAATTAATAACAATAGTGATGTACCTGTCCACAGTTGACAGCTGCGTGCTGGCCTGAGCCAGTGAAAATCACCATGACGACAAACTTAATCAGCTCGTCCACAGAGCAAAACCTTTCAGGTATTCCTGAAAATTGAACAGAAGAGCAGCAATTATTATATCAAGAACACTAAAGAAGAAGCCTTTTGTCTGACAAATGTATTGAGTGTGGCAACAAATTTATTGTTATTTGGGTTTTCTTGGTAGGAAGACATCAGTTTTACTGTAGGCACACCTGTGCACTTCTGTGAGAGGAATCCATGTTCAAAAATGTCTTGAATCCACTTCTGCAGTTCACAGTCTTGATGAACCTCAATGTCTGTTTTGTAGTAGTGACAAATCACTCCCCTCACGAACCTTTAAGGAAAGTACAATTGATTAAATTAAAGCACAGCATAGGTTTTTTTTTTACCTATTTCTTGAAGCTCTTTTTACAGTTTCATTATCATTACTTTGACATCCTTCAAGAACATGCATGTCAACTTGCAAATAAAATGAAGATACAGTTTGACTTGACATCCAGATGCCCTCTGTTGTTTCAGCATGAAATTCAATAAAATGTAAGAATCTACAGGCAGGGATGCTTGTTAAAAAAAGACTCCAAGATAGTTGTTTTATTTGTTAGAGGTCAGGGCTGAAGTATTATCATGTTATTAAGAATTAAATCACAGTTGTTGCTGCTAGTGCTGTCCTTTTACTGGTGGAATGTTTTGTAATTTTGTTATTTTGATACTCCAAATATTTTTTATTGAGGGTGATGAGGCCAGTTTTTGCAGAGCTGCCTACTACATTTCAAAACAGCCCACATAGCTTGGCTTAGTTCACATGTGTGTTTCTTTAATATGTAAGACAAATCACTTTTTGGGCACCTTGGCACCGTGAGGACTTTCTGGCACTTGCTGTGCCTGGCAGTAGTTATGGGAACAAACCAAGCTTGGACCCTAGAATTATTTTTAACTCTGGAAATTATTCTGTTATTTCTTGTGTTTCCCTGGCTTGCACACACACAACAACTGGAATAACAATTTTCTAGATAAATGTTAGAAACATGCAGGTTTAAGAAAAAAACAAACAATCTATATTATTGCATCAGACTGCTTTATGTACCTGTGGATGATATCCCAAAGCCTGAGTCCATCATCCCTGTAGTGGAAGTTAGGCAGATCATTCAGCCCACGCTCAGCAATGTCATCTGGTATGCAGAGGGAGCTGTACGTCACTGCGGACAGGGATCTCTTCAGGATTTCGATCATACCCTCTCCACCAGAAGCTGCAAACTAGACAACAGTCAAAATGGTGAGGTGAATTACATCTAAGGTTATCTCAATATATATGTGAAAAACAACGTGTGTTTCTACAGTCTGAATATATATCAATTAGCAGACATGGGGCCCAATCTACTAAGATCCCAAATAACGAGCGCTAATTTGCGTGTGCAAATTCTAATTTTGCACGTGCTATAAGTTGGCGTGTTGCGGGTGAACTACTATGATTGCGTGAGCAATTGATAACAAAAGCAAAAATGGTGGGGACCGCCCTTAAATGAGAATTTTGCGCATGCTACTGGCTGCCACCATGGAAAGTGACATTGATGGAGTTTATAGAGCAATTTGATGAGGCTAAGTCTGCCACTCTTGCTCTAGCTACTGGGAAGTCAATCGCAGTTTGAAACAACCATGGCCAGAAAAGTTAGGCGTCACTTTGATGAAGACAGCCGCCTCACTGACGTAGAGAGCAACTTTTGGGTAAATGTTTTTAATGCCTGTCTTGATATCATCATCCAGCAACTGTCCTAAAGATTCACAAGCTTAAATGGAACTGTGAACATGTTTGAGGCAATTCACCCCAACACACTGCTGCAAGCACGAGATGAGGAGTTACACCAAGCTGCCTAGCGACTTAGTGAACACTACAGTCAGGACACCGCCCCCAGCTTCACTGGCCAGCTGCTTTCTTTTAGAACCTCATTCAGGGACCAGATACCAAAGGAAAAGTCTGTTGCAGATCTGGCAAAAATGCTCATTGTCAACCACCCAGCAGTAACTTCTGCATTCAGTGAGGTTTGCACCGCCCTGCTTTTATTTTTGACTCTTCCCGTCACTTTTTCACAACTTCTGAGCGCTCATACTCCAAGTTAAAACTAATCAAAAACCCCTTGATGAGCACAGTGGGACATACAGTGCATCGTGGACAAGTCCGCAGAGCTTAAGGCTCGTCCAAACAGTGGTGGGTAGGCCTAGTACATCGATTTTTGGTTTATGTGTGAAGATAAGGGCCACTTTTACTAAACTTTATAGCTGTTGATACAGTGACCTACTGTGCTCTCATTAGTTGAAAAACTTAAAGTGGGTGTCAGAATGATTCGGTCGCTATCCGTGGTGCTGAACTGCTTCAAATTTCTGTAGTTTTATTATTAGGGGCCAGGTAGCATAATGTTTTTGTTGTTCTCTTGTTTTGTTAGACTTCATGTCTGTTTGATTGACTTCAAAATGACATGACTGCGTGTAAAAAATGTAGTAATGCTTGTAAGCCCCGCTGTTGTGGGCATGTTGTAAAGCGACGTTATGATGAGCTTTACAGTGACCGCAGCCATGTGTGTGTAACCCTTTGCCAGTTTGCACCTGCCCTTCAAACGTGCTATATATAGACACAAAAATACCGCTTTCTATCTGCTTCAGGTTTGATAAATCACATTGCGTGTGCGAAATGATTACATTTGCATCTCCTCCTCCCAGTATTTTGCGCGTTCTGATGATCTACATGTATTCTGCATATTCATAAAGGTAAACACGCTAAATGGATAGCGAGTGCTATTTTGCTCATTTGAAAGACGCAATCCTCGGTGCTCATGGTTAGCACATCTGCTTTGCGTGCGCTATCAAGTTTGCACGTGTTTAGTAGATCGGGCCCATAGTCTTCAAAATCAGAAACTATGCAAATTTAAAACCTACCTAATTATCCTATGCTTAATTTCATTTTGTAGTTGTACCTGTTTTTGATCTATGCACATTTTATGAATTTGCAGTTTGTTTTCCCAATAAGACATCATCAGAGCTATTATGGAGCATTTGGCCTTGTTAGGCATCATGTGATAGTCTTTTTGTACCTGTGTGAAAACTCCATTATCAGAGATTAGAGCCTCTCGAGCCAGGAAGTTGATTTGCAGAGTGTAGCGAGTGTGGGGGACAAGGAGCTGAAGGAAAGAACAAACATTGTTTGTTAAAATAATACTTGTAAAATATTAGTCAGAGATGCCATGCCTCTATACCATGATGCAATGTTTAACAATTGTATACATACCTTGTACAGTGGATGCACCATGGGCAAATTGCGCAGCAGAGACACGGCAAAAACTTCAGCTAGCAGATGTGTGCGCAGCAGGTGAGTATTGAGTTGATGCTCACTGAAATCTGAGCCTCTCACGAAAACCTTGGCCAGCAACCAGTCGTACTCAGAGTCAGCAGGAACAAAGACGGGATTGTCCTCTCCTGGAGTCTGCTTCAGCTACAGGAGAAGTTGAATATTGATGATTAATGGTGCTACATTAGGAAAAGTTGAATGTTTGAATATTTCTATCAAGGTCATTTATTCACTGCTCTTTGTCAAAAAAAAAGGTAACCTAATTCATCTAGCTGTAAACCTTGATACTCTCTGATACTTAAATTCATATTGGATGTGTCTTATCAAGTTAATGTTCAACTTGAGCATTGTTTAGTGGTAAGTTTGCCTCACCTGAATAGCTATTGGCATCAGCTTATCATCAGGAGCTTTGTGGAACAGGATGAGGGGAGCCATCAGGTACTGCTTCTTCCCATTGATCATGTTGGTTCTGATTCCATCCAACTGCTTGTAGTCGCACAGGTATATGTTTCCTTTCTGATAACATTTCAGAAAATGTAATAGTTTTAATTCAGGAGGAATAAAATAGGGCAATATGTCAGAGTTTTCTATGGTGGTAAATGTGGCCAAATGCATTGCAAAAGCCTTGCAAACTAGCCTTAGATTGCTGGGAGGTTGTACTTATTGGGCCTTGGTCATGAGTGGACTAGACAGGGGTTCAGCAGAGAGGCTTGGGTGGGGGTTTAAGTGTTCCCCCCTGCTGGCTTGAAAACATTGTCCTCCTGGCAGCCCTAATATTCTTTGTAAGTTGACCCCCCCCCCCCCCCCCCCCCCCCGCCAAAAATGTTTGTTTAATCTTTCATATACATTGTTCAATCCTCTTCTAATTTGATAGGTATAATAAGTGTCAGGGCCTGACCATGCCTACATACAAATATTTGCTCAAAGTGGTTGCACCACCATGCTTTACTGTAAAGACTGAGTTTCCACTTAAGGACGTATCTACGGCTGCAAGGAAAACCTCAATGCCTCATCATTAAACAGGTGTTTAGGTGAACAACTGATATTTAAGTTAGATGTTTTTCGCAGTGCTATGCTTTCTCAAGTGGTTGTTCATGTTCATCTCAAGTGTTGTCTGTAAAGCATAAAGACGAAAAATGCAGTGTTATGAGAGAGTTGTAAAGGAGAATGTCTCAGCTGGTACGACTAACTGATCAGTAGCTCTCATACTTTGTTCAATCTTTTCCAAATTTTACAGGTTTTGTGACAGTCCTACCCTGAACAGATCTACATAATGAAATCTTGTCATTGTTATGGCACCACTTAGTAAATGGTGTTGTAGGCATAAAGGAAAACATCATCAAAATTTAATGAAATTGACATAGTTTTGTCTGGGATTCATGTACATCACTACATTGCACACTTACTGCCTGTCCACTTTGCCACCTAGCAGAGATGGGCACATGTCACTTTTTGTAAGTCAAAGTCAAGTCTCAAGTCTGGGGGGGACTTTTGAGCTCTGTACATGGAAAATATACTACCCAATTATATTTTTATACATTATGTTATATACATTATACATTATATTATACATTATTTCAAGGTTAGTTTATACATTAGTAAAACTATGTTGTTGACTTGGGTGGCAAAACAGGGGCACTGACTTTTGTAGTGGTTGCATGAGACACAACACACAAAACTGAGAGTGGCTGCACAACAATGTTTAAACATTAGTATGAGACGGTTTATATTGCACATGCAACACACCTGGACATGTACAAAAGTGTGTCTGCCCTGTTTATTGCTGCTTGCAGCTTTAATTTAATTTTAACTCGGTATTGTTTGTGCATTTGCAACACATTTGCAATAGCAATAGCAATATTATTACCAGCAAGCATCTGTTGTAAATCTCTGAACCACTGCAGGGTGTTTTGTCTCGTATATGCTACTGTTGTTTTCTTATTGCAGTTCTGCTGTCAAGCGTTCATCCATACAAAGAACAGCTGTGCTATTATATGAATGTCAGTGGAATTAACTTACTATAGAAAACTACTATTTGTACCTGCATTTCACCACTTAAACAACCTCCACCACGAAGGAACACCATGTCATTGGTGACAGTGAAGTTCCCAGGCAGGGTTGAACAACGCCGAATCAAATTGGGGTTGACACCGTTAAGATACTGGTAGCCAAAAAAATCATCATCCCTCCAGTGAAGTTGAACATAATCTGGAAAAAAAAAGGAAGGTTATCTGTGTATTAATGAAAAGTCTGAATGATCTAGAATCATGTAACATTTGTATGATAAGCTGAGAGAAGGAGATAAAATATTTTAAATGTTTCAGTGTTTTCTGCTTGTACTTGTACCTGATAGGTCTGTTTTTTTGTAGCAGAAAGCTTTTTTTATTCCGTCAATGTCACACCAGTTCTGCTTGCAAAATGTAAGTCCCTTCAGTTTCAGCTCTGCAAACCTAGGTTACCAGAATATAAGTATATATTATATACCAAAATATATGTGCTAATTTTGTACAGCACAAAAAAAGGACATTTACTTAGAAACCTTGTTTTTTTTAATGACAGTTCTTGAAACTGGGTGGTATTTGGACAGTTTCTGTAAAGGTTAGTAACCTTCTGGATATGAAAAACAACTTCTGATAATATCAAGGGCCTCACCCACTAGATGCAGTCAAGACAAATTCTTTTGTCTTGGTGAAAGAGAAGCGGACCTCATACGGCAAAGACTGAGTGCCGTCTGTTTTCATGCAGTGTGGAAGTCCCTCTTTATAAACATTCCATCTAAGATAAAACAGAACAAACTGGTTATGGACTGGATTTATCGTTTATGTGTAACTAAAATGATTTTTAGGTTATACTGTCAAGAAACTAAGATTAAAATGACCCCAAAACAAACAGACAGTCGAGCAAGTTTGCGTGCCTGACTTGAACAGTGTCATGGGTTTTGATTATGTGGAATGCAGGATGATGACATAAAATGAACACACCTGTAGAGCTCCTCTCTCTGCTTCAGCTCCTTCTCTCTGCAGTACTTGCCAAGATGATGATTGTCATCAATGAGTCTAAGGGCTGAGAAAAATATTATGTTTTAGCCTTTCCTGTTTGGTGCAATCAAAAAAACAAAAGCTCAGTACCCATAATATTCGAGAACAGCTCCACAAACCTGTCGCTTCTCTAAACAGGTGAACCTCGCAACCAGCAATCCAGCGGTAGACGGGAAAGATGTATGTGTCTCCCTCTGGGGATTTAATTTTAATCTTGCTGGGGAACCAGTTGTCTTCTGGAAACATTGGAAGAGGCTTTTTGTCAAGTTCAATCAGAACCAGCTTTCCAAGAGAGGTGGGGCAGCACACTGAGAATTTTGAGTCCTACAAACAAAGAGATGGTGAGGGAGGATAAGTGCTCAGTCTGCAGGGTTATGTAAGACCAGTGGTAATGTGGGTATTACCGTTAATGCAGTTTGTTTGAATTAGGGCCGTTTCTTTGTGCTTTTAGTGTTACATATTGAATCAGGATTTGCACTGTATGCTTCGTTTACTGCAAACATAATAGCAGAGAGCCTTTTGTTTGCAAATACAGAGTTCAAAATCATTTATCATTTAACACACCAGCTTTGCTCTATTTCCTAAATAGTAATTTCCTATCTAGGTTGAGTGATAAAAGTTAAAATAAATTGATAAACTATGGTCCATAAAGGGTTTTGTTCATGAATGATGAATAACCCTTATTATGTTTTCATGTTTTTTTCCATTCTCTTTTACACATTTTTTAACAAAACAAAAATAGGGTAAAAAGTATTTAGCAGACTTAGTTGTCTACATTATGTAAGTGATTGTTGTAAGGTTATAATTTCATTTAAAATTCCAATTCCTGCAGTATGTTGACCTATTACAGGCTGAATAATTCAACAGTGTATATCAAGAAATCTGTGATAATCCAGACTTACAACCCCAAAGTAGAACGCAGCAGATCCTTTAAAGCTTGTGAGCCAAGTGCGCTTACTCTCCCCATCTTCACCAACCAGTTTAATGAACACATTATTCGTGGTGGCGGCCTGAGCGATGCACGAAGTGGAAACAGTTACTTCATACTTCACCATTTTGGCTTTGAGAAGCAGGTGAAGCCTGCTGAAGGTTGCAGAAAGAAATGAAAGATAGTTTCTATAAAAATGTAAACAGAAAATTTGGAGATCTTTGAGAAATTAAGAAAAACTGAAGCAATTTCAATATATTTTGAAGAATTATCACCAGGCTTCTTACCTTACAGGCACCCTTCAGAAAACAGTCGTTTGCAGCATTTGACTTTGCTTTTGTACATACAGAGCAGTAATAGGGGTGTGTCTGTGAAACATTTCAATATGTAGCTCATGTAAGTTTAACAGCACCCCTGGGTCTGAGAATTACTCCACCCACTGCTGAATTTTAAAATGCCAACTTAAGGGCAAGGCCATTGATAAGTGCTAGGTATGAAAAAAGAGGGCGTCAACTTTTTTTCCCCCTAAGATTCCATCATAAAGATGAGTCTCAACATGTGGATGTCAGTTTTACCTTACAGTAAATGGAACATTTTCACTATGATTAAAACAGATTGATGTGATTTATCACAGTGTAGCCATTTTATCTACAGTAATTAAAAGTGTTTACGTTTGCAGAACCTTTTAAACTGCTGGTTCAAAGGTAGAAATCAAACTGAGGGTATAACACAAAGTAAAAAATAAAGTGTTTCTAACAGTATAGAGAAAGATACAAATTAATGATGTTATTGCCATGGGTTACAATGCAAAAATAACCAAATGCACAGTGAGCAGATAGAGGCATAATACTGAAGCAGAGACACAATTATCACAGTTAATGTTGCAAAATGTCCCTCAAACTGTCACAGGAAAACATTATGGCCTTTTAATGTTTTCAGACATAAAGGCATAACGCAATTCTTCCTGTGATAGCAGTCACACTGTTATCTCTTTTATTACAATGAAACAATCAAAGTCCTTGTGACAAGCACTTCTACTTATTTTGTTATTACTCATCCAATTTTAAAAGAGTCTATTAAAGAGCTCATCACAGTGTCTGGATGCTTTGTTGTTAAAGCCTTTCCTGTTGAAATATGTCTTGCTTCAGACTCTTAAAAAAAGGGAAGAACACAGCCAGTGTCAACCCCTTCACACGGGACAGCATAAAAAATTAAGAACAATGCATGTGAAAATTGTTTTTACTGGACCTGTAAACTGCTAGACACAGAAGAAGCACGGCAATAATAAAAAGAATAACAACAATATCTATCAAAATAGTAACAGATGACTGGAAAAAGACTAGGAGTGGGAACAATGATTAGTGATAGATCAGTTCTATCAGTGATAGAAACTTTTGGGGAAATGCATAGTTAGTTATTTACATGAATTACTTTATGACTAAATGATTTGAAGGAGGGAGGTTGCACTAATGCAAGCCTGAACCAACTTTAAACTGAACCAACTTAAGTTTCTATAAAAAGATAAGATTAGAACCAATACTCTCAGGAAGAGACAGGGTGTATGCCTCAAACTACAGAATCATTCCATGGCAGGACACTGTCATTGAAAGGCTTTTCCTCCCATACTACTTTTGGAGAAAAACAATGCATTGACCAGTGTAAAATGGTTGAAAAGAGTATAATATCCCCCCTTTAAAGAAGTACAGTCTTTCTTGGATACACACATTGCAATCTGTGTTAATCTTAATCAATAATAACACTAACTGTGATTGATAGGGAAGTTTTAATGATGACAAAAACAATCTCCCAGACACAATTTTTTTTGTGTATAGACAAGACCAATAATTTATTTTGGTTAAGAAATTTGGTTACAGTTTGGACACAATAATAAATAATTTTCACTGTTTCAAAAAAGCTCTACCCAACGCCATACCTTAGGAACACGCCCTGCAATTGAACAGCTCAATTGGAGTGATTCCTTTTTTCGATTCCCATTGTCAAAGTATTTACATACCATGATTGTTTTTATTCCTTCTGCACATAACGTTTGTTTCAAAACAATGAGTCAAAGTTAATTAATCAGTGCTACGCTGAGTCAACAATGTAAAATAAGATATGACATAACTTGTCTGTTTATCTAACTGGCTCAGTGCAAGCTGGCTCAGTGCAAACTGGCTCAGTAACAGATAAAGCCTGAGCTCAAATTAGTGGTGCAAGGATACTAAGCAAGACATATCCACTATACCCTCAACATCTAATGTAATGTAATACATCTAATACATTTAATGTATAAATGTACCAAATAAAATAATGTCATATTTTTCTTAAGCACAAAGTCTAGATAAATATTGGCAGACAAGTTAAAATGTTCATATTTTGTTTATGTAAAGTTACATGCGCGTGAGAAAATGCTTCAATGCTGCAGCTTTTCATTGGACTTCACATTTGTCGTTCATTTCCGTGGACAAAGTTAAAATATGAGGCTTTGTAAAAGCAGATATATTCACAATAAACTTAAATAAGGCTGAACAAAAATCACAGATAAGCATACACTGACTACAGGCAGAAGTTTTTTTTCAGTGTAATATCATTTCAGTACAGAACATGCAGTTCTTCTTTTTTGACTCTTTTAGCTTTGAAGCTAAATTTGCTCAACAACAGAGGAGGTCACCCTAAGACATTCAAATGGCCACACTATTTTCTACCTCTGTTGGATCCATGTATGTGTATGGAACTTCAAGATCCTTGTTTCTGGCTTTGATGGCTTCGCTCAAGTCTTGAAGCTCTCCTTGAAAAGCCTTTATTAGCTTGTGGGGAATCTCCTCACTGAAATGGTCTTCAGGGTACCGGCCAAGAGGAACCTGATGACATCAATGAGATATTTAAAGCCTTTTTCCTGACATTAAAAAGTGTATAAAACAAAGTCTTCTACCATGCATATATTTGTAGAAAGGAAGTCTTCTAAAGTGTATCAAAGGAGGTATTTTTACTCCAGTGACAACCAATTGTATATTACACAACTTAGACTTAAATGTGACAAATGACATTTTTCATAAAGTCTTAAGTACTTACAAAGTCAGAGGACTGCTTGCTCAGCAGCCACATGGTGGCCATCCCCTGAACTGTTGTGTTGACATCAGGGAATGTCTGCAGCATGGTGGCCTCGCTTGTTGTCCCCTTTGTGGTTGGTGGAGGAAGTTGTAGGGAGATAGGAGTGTTGGGCATCCAGCCACCATAGTCATACTGCAATGAGTGATTGACAGGTGACAGTAAATACATTTGGATCCAAGCCATGTCAGCCTGACCTAGTACCTTGGTCCAAGCTGAAATATATCAATACTTGTTGAGGTAAATGGAGGTTTGGCTTGTACTTCTGAATAGAGACAAACACAAACAGTGGTTTCCAGAGGATGAATCTCAATGACATTGAAGTTGAGGCTCGGAGAGAAATGCTTCAACATCTTTCTGCTGCATAATTGTAAAAGTTGGTTTGTACATTTATGTTCACATCTCAATAACTGCCGTGACTTTGAATTCCATCTGACTATTTCATCTAAAACAGTTCTGAGGTAATATGTTCATTTTTCCAATGTGTTAATTTATGACAAAATACCTTTAAATCTAAAGTACTCCCATCAACTTCAGTTGTACCTGTTTTATTCTACTTTACAAATGCTTGCATGCTGACATGGTAAATAAAAGCTGACTGTGTTTACCTGCCAACTGTCAGCATGTTAGCATTGGTTATGTTTAATAGCATTCTCCCATTAAGCTCAAAGCACCACTGTGCCGATGTATAACATCACAAAGCTTTTAACCTGAGAGTAGATTCTCATTTATAGCTAATGCCTGCTAACAATCTTCTGTCTGATGTCATTCATTTCTCTCCAGTTCTCAGACAATTACAAAAGCCTATGAATCCATTATATAAAACCATAACACTGTAATTAACCATTGATGGAATCTAAAGCATTCACCTGTCCAGCATTCACAGCCGAGTGCTGTGCTGAGCAGGTGAAGATCACCATGGTGACGAACTTGACCAACTCAGCCACTGTAGTGAAGCTCCGGGGGATTCCTAAGAATTACAGACGACAGAATGCATTACTCAACAATATTTTTCAAACAATTTAAGTTTGAATATGTTCACAATTAAACAGTACAATACATGTTTTTAATCATGATCTAAAAATGGCTTGTCTTAGAGCTCACCTGGACATGGTTGGGAAAGGAGCCCATGTTCAAAAATGTCTGAAATCCATGCCTGCAGTTCAGAGTCCTGCTGGACCTCAGCATCATTCTTGTAGTAGAAGCTGAGAATTCCCTGCACAAACCTTCAAGAAATGTGGAGAAAAACACATTTTTGCATGTTATACACAGGGCTTTCAGTAAAAAATTAAAACATTTCGGTTTCTGGACAAGCCATTTCTCTACAATGACAGATTCTTGGCATTTTATGTATGGAGCTACAGCTGTATGACAATTAGCTTAGCTTAAAGAATAGAAGCAGTTCCTCTTAAAACTTTTGCAGCATAGCATGACTTTCAACATAAACTGTTCAGGGGAGGTTGCGTTAAGGTTGATTATATGAAATAACGTATACTCAGAAATTGATGGAAGCTGGTATGTTGTAAAAGTCATAAAATGAATACTTTTGGAAAACCAATTGTTTATTGGTGCCCTACATCATGCACACCTGTACACGACAAATAGTCCTCAACAACCAGCAATGAATACTCAGTACTGACAGCAGCTAAATTACTGTTAATGTCAGGCGTGGATTTTGTTAAGATTTGTATTTTCCTGGTTTTGTGTTTTTAGTCTTGTCCTGTTTTGTTGATCATGCCTTGGGCATTCTTGTTAATCATTACTGTGGATCTGTGTATTTTAGCTGCCATTACCTGTGTATCACATCTTGTGTTCTTTATTCCTTGTGTATGTATTTTCACTTGTGCTTTCTAGTTCAGTGTCCAGTGTTTCCTGTTCTATTTTGGATCACGTGTTCCTTCTGTGTGTGGTTTAGTTTTACTTCTAGTCCTTGTGTTTCCCTCATGTCTGATTGCACTCATTAGTTTCACCTGTGTCTTTTGTCACACTTGTGATGATTACCAAGTGTATTTAGTTTCTCTGTTTCCCCTTTCCTGTGTTGGTTCATTGTGCTTCTTGCCTATGAATGTTTCTCTTTGAGTCGCTCTCCCTGTACCTTGCAGCATGTTACAGTTTACCGTTTCTTATGTGGATTTTCTGTTATGGATTTTGATTCAAGTAAGTTTTAGTTGAATCTCTTTTTGTTTCTGTAACCTTTTTTTAGACTGCATTTACGGTCCTCCTCATTTTGTTTTCTTCATGTTATGAAAGTTACAGTTGTGAGGAGACAGATATTTCATGTTTGAAAATCTAACACTTACTAAGTTATAATAAATGAATAACAATAAAGGTAATAAGCCTGAATGCTAGTCCAGGGACTCTAAGCACTGTAAGATGTCCCAGCCATGCGTCATTTACCATGGCATGGTGTGGAAGATGAACTGGTTTAATCCTACATTTATGTTTTCAGGTCTCTTTACTAGGAGGATCGGGGCTCCCTGCTGCTTCATTAACACACATATGAAGCCTTTGTGTCAGCCTGCTGATCTGTTATGTCCTCATTACTATCACTTCAGGTAAGAAAGAATGCTATTCAGCTTGGTTTATGGTAAACAAGAAGTCAACTGGTGACAGAGAGTTTGCCTGTCTGAATGTCTCCAATGCTTTTAATGTGTTAATGTAAAGCACATTGAGTTGCCCTCGTGTATGAAATGCGCTATACAAATAAAGCTGCCTTGCCTTGCCTTGTTCACCAAAGCACTCCATTGCCTCTGAATGCTATAAAAAACTAACTAACTAGCTTACAAAGTGATATTAATCATGAGCACAATGCAGAACAGACACCGCCTGTGTACCTGTGGATGATATCCCAAAGCCTGAGTCCATCATCCCTGTAGTAGAAGTTGGGCACAGCCTCCAGCCCACGCTCAGCAATGTCATCTGGTATGCAGAGGGAGCTGTACGTCATTGAGGACAGGGATCTCTTCAGGATCGTAAACATAGCCTCTCCTCCAGAAGCTGCAAACTAAGTCAAAGTAGGGGATATTAATAGAGACAAAAACTGTATATAATAATAAAAATAAGAGACAATGTTGAGTTTGATGTTCTAATGGCTGTATTGCTGATATTCTTACCCCTGTAAAAACACCAGTCTCCGAAATTAGAAGAAGTCGCGCTAAGTTGTTGATCTGTAGGGTGTAGCGAGTGTGAGGAACGAGAAGCTAAGGGGAAGATGAAACTCTGTTAGTAACACAATTAGCTGTTAACAAACTGAGAGATGTGATATTTCTATACTGTTGATGTTTCAAAGTTTGCTTCAGGTTTGTACCTGCTAAAAAGTTTTTCCTTGTCACTATTACTTTAAAATTATAAACCTTTGAGGATAAAAAATTCAGGGAGTTGAAAAAAACTATGGTTAGTCACAGTTACCTTGTACAGTGGATGCACCATGGGCACATTGCGCAGCATAGACACAGCAAAAACTTCAGCCAGCAGATGAGTGCGCAGCAGGTGAACATTGAGTTGATGTTCGCTGAAATCTGCACTTCTCACAAAAATCTTCGCCATCAACCAGTCGTACTCAGAATCAGAAGGAAAAAAGATGGGATTGTCATCTCCTGGAGTTTGTTTCAGCTACGAGAGAAAGAAGGGAGATGTTGTTCATTCAAGTCATTCTATTTTCATTGAACAGGTATTCAAACTGGCTATTTGTACTCATTTATTTACTCTGATCCTGATTATTTGCATATGTTTGCACTTTGACTACCAATGAAAAATCTCTGTCACCCTGTTCGTCAACTTTTGTCAACTGCACAAGAGATTGATTTCATTCTTGGCAAGTAAACATTGGGGGACCCACAGGAGTGCAACAGAAACTTTTGAGCAAGGTTGTGGTACAAAAGCATGTGCTTCAAGGTTTGGCTTCAAACTCTTGATCCAAATCAAAAAGAAGCAACAATACATAACATTTATATAGTTCTGTGCAGATTTAAAAACTTAATTTCCATTTTAAATTATTTTGGCAACTCTTCCCTTTTTGCACAACCCTCACAGAATATGGTACAGAACAGCCAGTCACCAAACTGGGGGGAAAAAAAGACTCCCTAATATTTGCTTTATCTGCCCCTCAAGGTGTTATATATGCTTTTGGGAGGGCTCATAACAAATAACTTGCCTATCCCTTGAGGGATATGTGCCATTGTAACCAAACTTGATGGACATTTGTTGATATTGTGTCAGAGAGACTGTGCCAAATGGGGTACCAATTGGCACACAATTAGTTCATCCAAATAAAAAGAAAGAAACTAAATCTTTAGTAGAGCTGTTGCTCCTTTGCATCAATAGGAGTCAGTTGAGGTGGTTCCAGCATTTGATAGGGATGCCTCCTAGACGCTTTATTTTAGAGGTGCTCTAGGTGCTTCTATCTGTGGGTCTCTGGTAGACCCAGAGCTTGCTGGAGGGATTATATATCCCATCTGGCCTGGGAACAACATGGGATCCCTTAGGAGGAGCTTTAAAACATTGCCAGAAAAGGGATGTCTGGGTGGGAGTTCTATATTATATACATCTAGATGCTCCCAGTGGCAAAGAAATCTATCTCTTATAATTTGAATGACAGCCATCTTGAATCACACTCCAAGATTCACGTCAACTGCTAGCTATATTTGAGAGCTCATTTCACCTGAATTGCAATTGGCATCATCTTATCATCAGGTGTTCTGTGAAGTAGGACGAGTGGAGCCATCAGGTACTGCTTCTTCTCATTGATGGTGTTTCCTTCCAGTCCATCCAAACGCTTGTAGTCACACAAGTATATGTTTCCTTTCTGGGGAAATTTTTAGAGAGAATGAGAAATTACCTGACTCAAATGCATTGATGTGATTGTTACACATAATACGTAAGCAGTAGAACATACAAGTGCATGTCTAACATGAGATGGTTCTGAAAAGTATTCTAATACTAAGACTAATCAAGGTAGAAACACTCACCTTCATTTCATCTTCCAAACTACTCTGCCCAGGAAGGCAGACCATGTCATTCGTAACAGGCAGGTTCTTGGGCAGGGCTGAACAACGTTGGATCAAGATGGGGTTGACACCATTTAGAAACTGGTAGCCGAAAAAAGCATCCTCTTTCCAGTGTTCCTGGGCATAGTCTGGAAAAAAAAACGTTCAACCGTTAACCGCACAGTGCTTGATGGAGCGCTGGTCCTAGTTTTCAGACTGACACATCCTTAAGGAACATTTTCCCCCTTTAAATAGTGAAATTAAAAAGCCACTTGGTAATTCAGAATATGATACAACCTATGGCTTAACTAAGGAATATAGATAATTACAATACTAAATTCACTAACATTTATGCATTATCAAGTACTCCATTGAACTACCATGACTGTTCAGTACCTGATATAGCGGTCCGTTTGCAGCAAAACACCCGATTGATATCCTCAATGTCAGTCCAGTTCTCTTTGCTATCAGCCAGTCCATTAAGTTGCAGCTCAGTTAGTCTAGAAATAAAAATAAAATAAATGTACTATGTTTTTTAATTAATTTTGATTACCAAGTAGGGTAGCAGGTTTGCTTTTATAAACAATGGATAGGTAATGAGCATAATTAGACTTCACCCTGAGGCTGCAGTGAACAAAAACTCTGTAGTCTTGGTGAAGGAGAAGCGGACCTCACAAGGCAGAGAAAGGGGGCCTTCTGACTTTATGGAATGGGGTATTCCTTCTGCATACACATCCCAGCTGGAAAAACAGGGAGATCAGGATTATGAGTAACAATGTAATTAGGATAGCATTATGCAATTTTAATGGAAAGCTGTATGTATATGATACATGTCAGTGCACTGCTAATGAATATGTAATTTTCAAGAAACTCTTTGGACTTGGAAAATCATAGTAAAGTAAGACACCAGTGGCCATTCTGTGAACTGCAATATACACATTGTATACTCCTGCACCCTGTTACTGACCTGATGTGACATGACAAAAAGTAATTGATCAGCTCCATAACAGTTTTACACCTTTACTTTGCACTCTCCATTTGATGTTAGCTTCTCGCCACTACGCCCTCTGGCACAATTTCATAGTTCTTGTGAGATTGCTAGCTAACTAACATACCAACTCGGGTAATATTTTTCCTGCAAAGGCAGTAGAGAGCAAGTAAATAGAGCTATTGTGCCTGCTCTACCCTTGATAGATTTTAATACTTCTATATAACTTAAACTCCCTGGCTATTGTTCAGTGTAAGCCCCCAAGTTAACTATAGCTTACAACACTAAAAGAAGGTACCTCCATGAATGGAATTCATTGCTGTATTCATTCATTATGGACTCTAAATACACTGGGATTATGTAACTGTTGACAAGATAAATCCCAGATGGGCTAACTGTAGTTTGTAAGTGCTAATATGTCCATATAACCACATTGTACATTCATTATCAAGCTAGCTAACTCTGACGCTAATATCACCTGCTGTCCCTTTGTAGTGTTCTGCATAAGCTGCCATAACAAGCCAACTGTATGACTGATCAGTACTTATTCTGTTCCTGTTCAGGTACACAGATATTTTGTATCACTGTTTTTGTTATACTAATCAGCAGTTTGCCAGTATATGAGGCATGCCCGAGTGTGTTGAATGAGCTGCCAACCATATGACTGACCAGTACTTATTCTGTTCCTGTTCTGATATTAAATGGTAGCATAAACAGAAAAACAAGCCTCTCATTCATCGCTCTACATACAACGTAGAGCCGAGTGGTTTATTGAACCAGTCAGCTGCAGTGAAGTGTAACTGAGCTAAGTTACCAGCAGACTCCATAAGCTAATGAAACCTAGTGTTGCTCACTGTTGCCACTGTAGGGGAGCAGAAGACAGGCAAGAAGGCAGGCTACTAGGAAACTTGCATAAAGTTCTAATATTTTAGATTTAACCACCTTACCCTTTTTTAGTGCTCTGCATAGAAATGTGTCAACAGACTGTTAGAGGTAACTGGGGACATTTGAGAATTTTTTCTTCTCTTATTATGGTTATGTCAAATCCATTCACACTTTAGGAAAAATGAATATTGCTTTGAATAGCATCCAGGCAAAACTGTGGTAGCTTTGTAAGTATAAAATGGTGGTTCATTTTCTTATTATATACAAAGTCTAGATGTCACAACAGATTGAGCAGGTTTGAAATAATAATATTGTAGAGGGTGTATTTGCTTAGAGCTCCCACCGATAGTCCTCCTCTCTCTGTTTCAGCTCCTGTTCCCGACTGTACTTTCCAAGATGATGGATGTCATCAAAGACTCTCAGAGCTACAGGAAGAAACACAAGAAGACTGAAATCATTCCAGACATGTTGTTTGTTTTGCTATTAATTTACCACAAACGTCTTAGTCTAGGTTGCTCTTATTTCAGTTCTCACTCAACAGCTTAAAAGAAAAGCTAATTTCAACAAACCTTTTCCCTCTCTGAAGCGATGCACCTCATTGTCAGTGATCCAGCGGTACACAGGAAAGTTGTAGGTGTCCCCCTCGGGCGATTTCACTTCCACCTTGGCAGGGAACCAGTTGTCTTCAGGGAAAATTAGGAGACGCTGTTTGTCTAGTTCTATCAGGACCAACTTCCCAATGGACTCAGAGCAGGACACATTAAAACTAGACACCTGCGGCAGAACAGAGATGATCTGAAAATATCTACAAAAGATATTTAAGTTGGTTCTGATTAATCAGCTTTTCTACATTGGTATTTAATTGGTTAGTCTTGTGGAGAAAAAATTTGGAAGAGCATGTTATGCACTTTAACAGAGATCATTTCAGACTTACTGCTCCAGTGGTGAAGGCTAGAGGCCCTTTCAAATTCATGAGCCAACTGCGATCACTCTCCCCATCCGTCCCCACCAGCTTAATGAAGACATTATTGAAAGTGGTGGCACCAACAACATTGGCAGTGGATAGAATCACTTCATAGTTCACCATTTTCACTCTTTAATTAGGAGGAAACTGGTGAGAAAAGAACAAGAACATTTAGGCTCTCACTTCATTGCCTGTTGCTAAAACTTGAGGAAAAAAAACACTTGACAAATAATTATCACAATCAAAGGTACACTTTAAATATATTCCACAACTAGTATTAAAAGTATTTTCTAAATTATTGACTCTAATTGTAACTGAAAATTAAAATACTTCCATGAAGCACCTGTCTTACCTGTGAATAAGGCCAAGAAGTCCCTTTGACTAACTGTTCTTTTTGTGACAGCTATCACCACTGACTCCCTTATAAATGCAGTTTTGTGGGAGTGTGCAGTCAGTGGCAACAGTCAGCTTGGATGACTGAATGCCAGGCATGTACAAACATTTACAACACTTGCAAAACCACAGGGAGACGGTAGAGATTACAACTTAAGGTTGTGTTGTTGTAAAAGTTGGCTTCACACCAACTCACCCTAAACCATCACATTCAGATATGAATTGCAGCTTAAAGAATACAAAGAAAGAAAAACAAATTGCACCAACACACTTCTGTGAGCAAGTTTAATTATCAAGGAACCTGACATGATGTCAACCAATTTCCAAAACACAGTAGCGCATGTACAGACAGTTTAGTGACATGTGCACTACAAACAGGATAAATGTAACTAGTTTTTATAAAAAATGAGACAGTTATGCACAAATCACTGTTATTTGACTTTCACACTTTGTGGCCACTTTATTTGGTGCACCTTTAAAATCTGACAGCACATTAAAACAGCTCTGCCTTATGTGCTAACTTTACATCATTAAGTCTGACCACATTGTCAGAAATGTTTATATTCAAGTGTTTTAATGTGTAATTTTACGGAATATAATCCTGTTTGTGTGTGATACTTGAGTATATTTAGAGGTATGTTCTGTTTTGTTTTTCTTCTCCTAATTTATAGGAGGGTTGTAATATGACAGAACTCTACAGGTAATTAAGTCAGCTACAAAAACAAGCCTTGAATATGGTTACATGTGTAAGTGAATGGATGCTACTTGACACTTTCCAATAACTGGGCATAACAGACACCATCAAATAGACTTGAAGGCAGGAGAGCTGTTTGGATTGCATTAGATTGTACTTGTATAGAAAATAAAGAGTACATCAGACATTTCTCAAAATCAAGTGGCTCAGTATCAGTGTGAAGCTACTACAACACAAAGCGGTTGTTCCAGACAACAATAAATGATTCAATCTTACTTTAAGACAAAAAATTACAAAACACAGGATCTGTTAGGTATATTAGTTGATTCAATCACACAGGTTTCTTTTGAACAATTGTTTATATGTTTAAAAAAAAGTCTTCATACATTGATGAAAATGGTTTTGTTCTCATTTCAGTATCTGTCCAACAGACTATTAGTAGGCTTTCCACTCATCCCTTTTGTCAATGTGAAGTTAAGATACAGGCTCAGATCTGAGGGGAGGGGACAGTCAGCAGTCCTGTGGGTTTCAGCTTGTTTATTCCTCCATCCAGGATACAAACCCGTGGGAAATTAACCTTCACTAGGTGTGACGCAAACTGGGACAAAAGGAAGAAAAAATACCATTACACATAATAATCACCTCCCATTACTGGTTTCCTGTCATTAATACCGAGAAGTACCTCATTTGCAGCAGATGAGAATTAACACCCTTGCGCAATAAGGTTCATTAACAGTAAGGAAACACCTTCATGTGCAATCTTTGATGCATTGCATAATATTACAGGTATGTATGTCCCCATCAGGGATTTCATCAGATAGAAAGCAAGAGTTAAGGACACAATCATCCTTTTGTGCCGTTAAATAAAAAAAAATGAGCCTGCATAAACTTTTCATATTTGCAAGGACCTAAAATTCATTTTCACTTATTTTTATCAAATCAAGTGTGTTAGTGATCGCTGATATTTTGTGTTCGTGTTACAAAAAATACTCTGTCCCAATGTAGGTGCTCCATATCTTTCAATACTTCAAATACAACACATTAACAGTACTGACTACACCCAAAACAGATGTTTCAACACCTCTTTGACATTGTTCTTTTCAATTCACTTTAATAATCTGTTTGCATGATATCTGAAATGTGTTGACCATTAAGGTTATGACGATTTTTAAGGCATGTAAGTGATTAAATAATGTGACTTGATAGAGAAAACTTGTAATTCAAATACCTAAATACAAAGACACAAACAAATGAAGATAGTTGAAAGTAAAGTATGGTAAATAGCTTGCAAGTATATTTTTAGTATGTCTTTCTGTCTTGATATCTGTGTTCTACATGTGTTTTATGCTGTGGAGGGAAATGCCACATTTAGCAGCCGACACTGCACAATCTTTCTTCTTTACCATCAGACTTCAGTATCTGAGCAAATTTGTTTTGTTCAAATGCAGAGAATAAGTCCTTTGTAAAATTGTACTGCTTGGAGAGCTCCCTCATCATGATAACGGCACAGCCTGTTGTCTATTGGCACTTGATCAGCTCCTTGTTAAAATCACGAAGGCTACTCAGTCTACATGTTGTTAATATCTCCTCAGGCTCTCATCTGTTACTGCAGTAGTTCAATTTGCCTGTTTAGGGCTAAATATACCAGATATTTTATTAGTGATGCATATTGCATGAATTGAAAGGACTGTCAGGGCACCTGTTTATCTCAGAGGGTAAAGCATGCACCCCATGTACAGAGCAAGTGGCAACCTCCGGCAGCGAGAATTAAATCCAATGTGGAAGTGTTAACAACTGCAGTTTTTCAGCCTGGTAAAAAAAACGAGTGTAGTCTGGATAGGTCATTTCTTGATTGGCGCACCCTGTACGGGGTGTGCATTTTTTCATAAAGCAGCAATTTCGAAGATATAAATACGACTTTTCCATTATGAGAGGCACAACTGACTTGATTGACAGGCGGGGACACTGTAGCTGTTGGCGAGGAGGCTCAAAGCCCACCTATTTACCCAACACTAGCTCGACAGCAGTTAGGTTGACTTCAGCATATCCAATATGGCTCCTGCCGACGATTGGCTTCAAAACAGCGCTTCAGAAACAGATGGGTGACGTCACGGATACTACGTCTATCATTTTTACAGTCCACGGTACAGAGGCTAAAGTTTGCTGTGTCTGGTTTTCCCCCACTCTCTTCTCCCAACATCTCAGGTCTCTCTTTAGCTGTCCTATCCAAAAAAACAAAACTGATGTTACTCCTGTTGTGACCTCTCATTCAACTTGTGCGCAGTAATACGTGTCCTTGGTTGGTCTTAAGATGATGAACCTTGTTTGGTTTCAAACAGCAGTGTGAAGAAATCTAGTGTTGAAACATCTGGACCCAACCGTCTAAGTTCATGTTACACAACCGTTGTTACGAAAGCTGAATGAACTTCACTTTTGTCATGCAACATGTGAACTGAATTGAACTTGAGATGTATACAGCTTTTATCAAATCTTAGGAAAAACAATGAGATGATTTCAGTCCATTGATAAAAAATGCATGTTACTACCAAATCAAATCAAGCTGAATGAAATAACACTGAAAATGAGGAAGAAAGAATAAAACTGATTTGGAAAAATATGAGGAAAATAATTTATTTGCAACTCTACTAATTAGTTGATTTATTTATTCATTCTTTCATTGAGTTCATTAAATATACCTGTCTGTTTCAAAGCAACCAAACAAATCCAAACCCTCTCTATCTGCAGTACAGGTATGTCTTTTTTAGAATCAATCAGCTGAAAAGGCCACATAAAAACTGAACATGAAGAATCAGGCTTACTTTTGAATGCCAATGGGTTATAAATGTTAAAGGTTTTCAATGAGTGGACTCATTGCTTTGCCTCAAAGCTAATGATAATGCTACTGCTGCAGTGCACTGAGATGTGAACAGCATTTAAGCACAATAGGATCTTTTCATCAACCTTTAATTTTGTGACCTCCTTGACTGAAAGGTCTAATGAATTACTGAGATCCATCGTATAACTTTAAAGTGTAGAATTTCAAGTGCTGTGTTGTTCTCCTATTCCTGAAGAGGACTAAAAGGCTGCAAAATACCAAATCTAAAACCTGTGCGAGACACTGCACAATCTTTCAAAGATACAAAAGACAGTTCTAGAGTCATGATCAAGTGCTGATTACATGAGCCATAAAAGGTATAAAAGAAGTCTTCCACTATTTTATGAGGTAGCTTAAAAACTGATCTCATGCTGCTTCTTCTTCCTTAAATATTCAGAACTGTCTCTTCAATTAGGTGGAGCTACTTATTTTCCTCTTTTTCTTTTCCAACATATGGAAGGAGGACATCTTTTCTAAATTGGGATGCTGCCTGAAGCCGTATCCCTGCTGAGTTTTTAAATTTAAGATCAGTTAATTTATTCTAAAGAGAGCACAAAAGGAGAATTTATAATGATCAATATACTTCTCCTGGTCTCTTATGCTAGAAGGAGCAAAGTTATTTTTGTGTGCTGAAATGTCAAAGACAATGACTCATGTAAAAGTGTTTCAGCCCCTGCTAAGGTCCTAGTGTCTGTTAAAGACGAGGCAAAGACAAAGGACTTTTACTACACTGCATCAGACTGATTAACCTAAACCACAGAGTCCTTCACTGAATTTTCACCCAACAAAAACTAAACCAGAGGTGCTGTTTGATGAGGAAACTGTTTTCATTTGCACAAAGACTTATGTCTGCCTCAGGATTTCCAGGGTTTTCTCCACACTGCTGCGGATTTGACAGACAGAGGTCTGGATATGGGGGATTAGTGTCTTAGCAAATTCTTTTTATGTTAACAAGACAAGGTGCTCTATTTCAGTTGCAGCCCAACAATGGGTGCAAACAGCATTTTATACTTTTCCTGACCTCAAATGTCCCTTTTCCTGTCTGTGTGGTATTTGGATGTTGAGCATAGAGACTACTGCACATGTAGAAGAGGCCCAAACAGATGGATGGCATTTTTAAATAAGGCAGGTCATTGGTGTTTTGGAGAAAAATCCTCTATAGAATTTTTGCTCAAAATAGATGTCTCAGAATCATGTTGTTTAAACATGCTCCCTTTGTTGCCCATCAACAAACTTAATTATGACACATGAGGGAATTGTAGAATCAGCCCATTAAGAATTTCAATCTGCAGCTTGAGACTCTTTGAAAAGCAGAACAGATATGTCATTTCATTCATTTGTGGGATCAGATTGGAGAAACGCCACATCAGAGTGCAGTGCCATTATCCACAACTGTCCCGTGTTTAAGTTGATTCAAGTACATACAAATGTGCCAGGCTGCTCTTAAATGACCACATACACCTCCACACACATCTGATGGGTCTGTAATTTCTTGGTAATTAGTCTATTTATATGGGAGACGTTTGACACCAGGCTGATTAATGTTGTGCGTCACAGCCCCCTTTTCTGCTTTTCTACTCCCCCCAAAAAACACCCTTCTTCATTTGTGAAGCGATTGTTGTCATGCACCACTGTGTTTAAGCCTTTAAGAGCAAGACAGAAATTAGGTGACTGGATGTCAAGAGAATATTTGTTTACACCACACCCCTCATTCTTTATCTCCTCCACCCAGCTCTTTTGCACTCTGCACGGCTGGACAAATAAGAACTAAGAAAAGCAGGAGGCGTGTGCTTTATCAAGAGGGCTCTGAGATAGAACCACTCTGAGCACTGTGAGGTTTTTCTTTAGCACAGCAGTGATTTGAGCTTAAGGTTAACATGGAAACATGCAAAAATAAAATAGCCAAAGTAACATGCTTATGTTTAAAGATGCCCAAGATATTTGTTTAGCAAATTAGCATACTAGAATTAGCTAATGATCTCTAGATGTGTAAAGGCTGAATGCATTGACATCCTGTTTCTTTTAAATAGTTGTCTACAAACCAAACAAAGTCTACCTAAAAACGGCGTAAGATAAAAGTCAGAGGATGAAGATAACAAAATGAATCACATGGGGAACATCAAAGCCATAGAAATATTAAGGCAACCTACTCAATACTTGTCTAGACAAATCCTCAAATGTGGACCTCATGTTAGAGTTAAGTCAAAGCACTGTACGCCAAAGTCAGGAGGATACATCATCTGAAAATAACTGATATATGTACAAAAAGTTGAGCATAAATATGTTGTTGTTGCTGATATATTTCACTGAAGTGAAGACTTTGACCTGCTTGTTCTTCTGGACAAAAAGTAGAGGGATTATTAAAGTCTAAAGTTCATGGCAAAACATCAAATAATCATGATAAACAAACCAACACTGCCAATGAGAGAACCACCATAAACCAGTTCTTTTCAGTAAATCATTACTAATTATGTAGGGCTTCACCTTTACTCACCTGATATTGTCTTATTGTTTTGGAGCTTCCTGTCTATGTCTGATTTCTTGTACGTCTACGTTTACAAACTTGACCTAAAATTGAACAGTGATACTCAGCAGTAATCAGCCATTGCATTCATGTTACTCATGAATACTTAAAAAGCTGTATGATAACTAAAAGGGTAACTTGTCAGTCGATATTTAATACTTTGCAGCTGGTTGAGGAAAGGCTTATAAATGAAAACACACAGGAACACACTGAAAAAAAACATTGTTGATGCGAGTGAGATAATTGTGTAATTGATTCCATGTGGATTGTGGACCCCTGTGCACATTCTACACTCCATGCCTTTGGTTCAATTTCAAACCTCTGCAAAGAATTGGCAGCAGGTCAAGAGGTAAGCAGGAGATCAGACGCACTGAGGGGTAAAGATAAAGGCTTCTTGCATGCATGTGTGCTGCTGTGTACAAATTCTGCTCCAGTGTTTTATGACCCTCTTTAACTTGTTAAAATTGTTTATGAGCAAATAAAAATTAAATTTTTTAGCACTAAAAGAGGATTTCAATATGGACGTGTGCAAAATTGATGTTGTCATGACATATTTGGGCCAAATAGGTACTGTTAGGCAAAAAAACCCAACCACTGAATACATTCAGAAGTGCATGAGGCAGAGCTACCGTAGAAACCTTGCACACACTTAAGGACATGTACTTAAATTAATTCAACAAGAATCAGATTGGTTTATCTGTTGGATTAGTCTGTGACACCTTCATGAGATAGATAACTCAAAGCAGAGGAGTGTTTCTGTAAGTCAGCCTTGTGTGATAGAATTTTCTACATTGAAAGTGCGGGATGTTATCTCCATATTTATTAAAACATATTGTGTCACCCTTTTTAAATGTCAACATGTTTGTCAATCTTCGAAATGTATACCAATTAAGTCTTTCTGTGTCGTGACCCTTTAACCGTGTTCAAATAAATCTTGAATGAATGAAAGCATAACTCATTATGACTAATAAAAAAAAGAACAAGGTTTCAGTCATCAGACCGCCCTGAATGTGTCAGAGTCATGCTAAACAGGTACTGGACCCCTGTAAGAGTTAGCATAATGATGTTGGTGAGTACTTTCATAAACAGTGTGTATTTCCGGTGGGGGTCTGGATCATTTAAAACATTAAAAACATCAAAAATTACTTGAGGAATAAAAGGGAAAAAAAACATGATTCCATCAGACACCTGCTGTTTGTAGTTCAGCATTTGTGACTTTGACTCCTCTGAGATGATCAAAAATAAAGGAGGTCTGCTGTCACTGCCCAGACGTGACCACCACCCAGAACATAAAAGGGTTGTGAGATTTAAAAGAAAATGCTCAGAAGATGACTTTAGAGCATCTTCCTTTATTTTTAGCTGTTATCTTTCTTAGACTGTGGAGTGTTAACATTTTTATGTGTTTTTTGGTAAACACCAGCTAGCATCTGATATGAATCAAACTATATTGGTTGATAAAGTACAGCTGAGACTGAACAATATGTCTTTATGTCTGCCAGCATTTGGACACAACCCAGCAACATTTGACGTCATGATAAGATATAAACTCAGAGGATCATTTAAATGTATGATGAACATGTGAAGGCAATCCATCTAATACTAATTAAGACATGCCTTAGAACCACAAATGTCAATCTCATGGCGGTACTAGAGAAAGAGGAAGGATATTATTGACTGTGACTGAGACTGAGAGGTTGAGCCAAACTGTAGAATCAGCATCCTACCATGGCAAGACAATCAAATTGAAATATTTAGACAGTATAAAGCTTAAAATATTGGCTTATTAGTTTAGCTTGCTTATGCTAATTCCCCTAGACATAGTAAAACTGGGCCTTATGGGATTTTCACTGGGTTTGCAGACAAGGTAATTATAAACCAAAACACTAGACTTATTAGTTGGCTGAGCAGATCGAAAACACTTAATGAAAAGTTCAAGGATGACAAAAGTTAGAAGAATTCATCTTGGGAGTGGCGTGTATTTCTGCACCAAATTACACCGCAGTCCAATGGTAAGTCTTAAAACACTGACTTTAAACGTCAGTCCCATGTTGACACTCATGGAAAGGGGGAGGGATGACCAGAATCAGTATATTTCATCCATTGATTTGTATACCGGCTTCATGCCAATCCAGGTAACAGTTGAAATATTTCAGTCTGAGCCAAACAGGCCTACATTTCTATCCCTAACAGCACTTGGATGGTGAAAACAACAACAACAAGCAGGGAGGGAGTTTGGGGATTCAAAATGACCACAGGGCACTTTAACAACATCATGAAGTGTTGTTTTCCTTAGTTATCTAAACTTGTCTTATTTACTGCTCTCCCTCTTTCTTCTCTCAATAACAAAGAAATCCTTGAATTTATTACTCAAACTTCAACATTTATTTGAACAATAATGGTACCAATTTTTGCCTGCCAGATTCTTATTAAAGCCTAACGCAAAGTCTCAAAGAGAAAGCATTGACCTTGACAGCACAATAAAGTGCTTACAATATCTCAATGGAAGGTATAATAATGCAAAACCTTAGGAAAGTATATCAGGGTAGACGCTTTCTGTGATAAACTATTGTGTGCACTGATGTTTTGTCGAGAGATGTGTGTCTGTTTTCTCACCACAGAGGCACTCTTCATGACGTGGCTAATGACCACAATGACACGTCCTCTATAGTTCTGGAGGGCTCCTGTTGCAGGACACTGCACCAGCTCGCTGTCAGGGCCGAACGCGGAGCTATAGGGAATGTTTATGCTGCCGGATATATGGCCTCTGCTGAAGCTGGGGACGGTTGGGTTAAGGAGTAAAGCTTTGAACAGGTACAAGAGCATCCTGGGACGAGGGCCAAATAAGCTGAACCCTGTTTTTACAAAGTTGTACCTTTAATTTCACGGGAACCATAACATCCTGGAACAACATGAACAGAATACATAGTCAGACACAACACCAAGACACTCTATAATACCCTGATTGGAGTACATATTATACTGCTTATCTAACAGACTCACAATTCAGGAATTATGTTAGTCTAGTAAAAAGATAGTAGGGAAATTCAAGCCCTTCAAATTGTAGGGAGAAAAGAAATGAAGAAAATGAGATATAGGAGAAATAACAATGGAGAGGACAGGAGAAAAGAAAGGAATACAAAAAGGAAATCAGGAGAACAGGACAGTGCTGTATAATTGAAAGATAACTCTCTAGAAAAGGAGATTGTCCTGTTTCTGAGAGTGTAGCTACTGCCATAATGGCGACATACTTTACGATAAGTGGTGCTCTGCTTCTTTCTCTTTTAAATTACTGTGCTCACTGAATCACATCAGCTGCCACAAAGACATATAGGGTCAGTGTATTACATAACCCACAGGCTGACAAATCCTTTTGTAGTGGAATCAGCCAATGAAATACAAGAGGCACATGCTGGTTGTTTTGCGGCAGACATTAATCACTGGATACCTTGACAGCTAAATCTAGATCACCCTGATTTACTCCACAGAGGTCTTAATCTAATCCACTTTTGTGACCACAGACACCCACAACACAGCTTTGCCTTGGATCATAATAAAGGTGAACAAAGGTTGCCAAATCCTGTGAAAGTGGTCAAATCCCTTTTGTGAATGCGAGCTAGCCTGAGGAGCTTCTGTCTATCAGGCGGCTCCAGTCCAGAGCAGGAATTTGGCAAAATCCTTGCTTTATTCACTAATCCTTATTGATTAATGGCTCTTTAACACCCTTATTACCATTATCATTCCACTGAGGCTGAGGCTAACCCCCTCAGGTCTTCAGCACTTTTTTCCCATACTCCTTCAGTTAGTGTCAACTGCCTGTCTGAAAAAGCAGAATGATTTTCTTTATGCAGTAAAGTAAAGTGATTTTGTGCAGAGTCCTCAAAAGGTGAATAAAGAGGGTTTTAAATGTAGCACGCAGTATGAATTTTAATTTTTAATTTAAAGAATACAAAGAGTTGCTTTGTATGCATGGCCGATTTCATTCTGCCAACTTATGCATATTGTTGCTGTCCTGGAATAAGCATGTAATTCCCAAACTTTCCTTTTTCTAAGCTGAGAGAAACAGCTTTATTTGCAGCTTTCTGAATATTTTGCACAACCCAATTGACATCAATTTTGATTAAGTAGAGTGACATTTAAGGAAAACTAAGACAATGATTTGGTTTGTTTGTTGTAGGCAAATTGAAAATAGCTTCCAGAGATACATTGTATTTAAACAGCAACTTGCACATACCCACAAAGTCTATCAGCTGTTGCACAGACTCTCGTCCTGTACCGTTAGACTTCACTTAAGAACATTCTTTGATATGCAGCTTTTAAACCAGATAAAGTAAAACTACATTTATAGGTATAGATCATGATTGTCAGACTGTTAAATCCATGACCAGATCAAACATTTTCTCAAGAAAATAACAAAAATCACATAAACCAGGACAAAGAAAACACTAAGGTCTAGTCAAAAAGTCAGAAGAATGCATTTTGCTCGGGTTCACAGGCTAATCTCTGCTTCTTCTCCATCCAAATCTCAGACTGCAGTGTGTGGAGGGGCAGCCTGGGTGGATAAGACGGGCCTTACTGAGTGATGCAGAATCTGGCGGCAGATAACTGAAGCAGATCATCCACCCTGAATCTGCCCCTACTTGCCTTTGATGGGAACCGTGCACATTCTACACTCCATGCCTTTGGTTCAATTTCAAACCTCTGCAAAGAATTGGCAGCAGGTCAAGAGGTAAGCAGGAGATCAGACGCACTGAGGGGTAAAGATAAAGGCTTCTTGCATGCATGTGTGCTGCTGTGTACAAATTCTGCTCCAGTGTTTTATGACCCTCTTTAACTTGTTAAAATTGTTTATGAGCAAATAAAAATTAAATTTTTTAGCACTAAAAGAGGATTTCAATATGGACGTGTGCAAAATTGATGTTGTCATGACATATTTGGGCCAAATAGGTACTGTTAGGCAAAAAAACCCAACCACTGAATACATTCAGAAGTGCATGAGGCAGAGCTACCGTAGAAACCTTGCACACACTTAAGGACATGTACTTAAATTAATTCAACAAGAATCAGATTGGTTTATCTGTTGGATTAGTCTGTGACACCTTCATGAGATAGATAACTCAAAGCAGAGGAGTGTTTCTGTAAGTCAGCCTTGTGTGATAGAATTTTCTACATTGAAAGTGCGGGATGTTATCTCCATATTTATTAAAACATATTGTGTCACCCTTTTTAAATGTCAACATGTTTGTCAATCTTCGAAATGTATACCAATTAAGTCTTTCTGTGTCGTGACCCTTTAACCGTGTTCAAATAAATCTTGAATGAATGAAAGCATAACTCATTATGACTAATAAAAAAAGAACAAGGTTTCAGTCATCAGACCGCCCTGAATGTGTCAGAGTCATGCTAAACAGGTACTGACACAATATATGAAATTCACAGATGCATGAAGCACTGGTTTTACAGAGACCTGGCATAGGCTTGATGACTTTGACTTCAACTTTAGAAGAATCAGTCTGGTTGTCCTGTGAAAAAAGGCCAAACGCACGATCATAAATAAACTCTAACTAGAGGAGTTTGTATTTATTCAGTGAGTTGTAGAATAGAGGATCTTTGTCTGAGAGGTTGTGCTCACATTTGTTATCCTTGCTACCACTTCCAAGCAAACAAAAAAAGCAACAGGCCACTTAACTGTAATCCTCATCCCTGGCTACCATTTGGTACTCAAATAATTTTTTTTATTAGAATGTTTCATCATGTGACTGAACGGACCGAGCAACACCAGGACTTTTGTCACATTTTTTAAAGCTACTAAAAGGAATTTTGGTGCCCCACTGTGGCTGTATCTCTTTGCTGATCTTGTGCTGAACAAGTGTAAGCTGTGCTTTCTGATAAAATGTCTCAACTTTCTTACTTTTAATAGTCAAATCCATCACTCATTGACAACCGTTGCTGTGGAAAACATCAACGGGGCGCGGGTGGGGGGCGTGGCTGGGGGAGTGGTCAGACCGGCTGGGGTGGTGGTTACTTTTTTTTTTTTTTTTGGTCCACCTAGGTGTGCACGCCCTCTTTTACAAAACATGATATTAGTTGTCAATAAAAGATAGGCCAGAGTTCTAAGAGGGATGTTGAAAAATGTTTTCTTTCTTTTCTTTTGCTGCAAGAATAAATTGCATTAATATTTGACAGTTTGTGACAAACATGACACAAACCAGAAATATATATGCAGACAAGAGAAAGGAAAAAAAAAAAAAAAGGAAAACATTAACGGTTTCTGAAGGTTGTTCCTGCAGCTTGTTGTATCTTGCTTCAAAGCTGCAGTGGCTACAAGCGTTAGAAATGATCATATAGAAACTGTTGATCTAGTCCCTTGTGGTCCATTTTGATTTTTTTGGTCATATAGAGACATCAGTATTCATTTCAGTCTGTTTCATAAACAATCTCCTAACAGGAGCTTTAGATATTGCATGTGAAACAGTAAAGGTGTGTTCCAAAGATACTTATTCTAGAGCCTACAATTAATTTTTACAACCCCACCTATGTTATTTCATGTATGATTAAAATGTACTTTGTATTATGTTTGGCTGCCGACTGTTTATAAAAAATAAATTTCCCCTCCTGCCTGTGAGTTAATACTAAGGTGCCAGTGTTTTTCCTCAGAAGTGCCAGTAAGATAGTGTTTTCAGAAACTCCTCCACCCACACCCTCCTGACATCCGATAATTTCTATAATTTTTATGAAATTCACACCCACTTCGCGCCATGAATGGCCAACTGAGCAGAGAAAAGGAAGATGCCAGGGTTTGTATTTCTCTGTATTTTCAAAGATTTCCTTTTCTTTTTTTTTGTTCCTAGAAAAACTACATCCATCACTTTTCCAACACACAGCTAAGTGCAAATCCGTAAATGTCATTCAGGGAAGACGGTCTGAAAGTGCTGGCCAGTATCCCCAGATTTAAACGTTATGGAGTCTCTCTCCTCTCTAGGGCGGCCAGCTTTTTACTCAGCCTTAAAGTGTGGCCAATAAGACTGACCATAAACATTTTGGATTTCAGACATAGTGGGACAACAATTTGTAGAACCCAATTCTTTTCCAGTATAACCATGTCTGTAAAAAGGTGGTGTCAGCTTCCTCTAGTTGATCCTGGTGTGGTTGGAAACAGGTAAAACAAGCGTTAATAACTTTCACATATCCACTACGTGCTGGAATGGCCCATTATACACACTATTTATTCAGCTTATGTAACACTGAAGCTTCATGTCGGAACAGGTTTGCTGAGGTAAAAGCTTCTGAAAGCAACCTTATCTGTGCGTGCCAATACCACATATTTTAGTAATGTGAACATAAATCTCAGCAGAATGTTTGTTGTTGTTGCTTTTTTGGACACAATCCAAGGTTGTCCACACAAGCTTGTGTCTATTTGCACCTTTTTGTAACGTGCCTCAGCAGAGAAAGGCTGAAAAATGTATTTGTCTATAAAATAAAAACAACATTATCCGAGTGGCTGTTGAGGTGGTGGTGAGGAAATGAAGGTAAGCTAAGTAACACTTTAAGGATACTCCTCTACACTGCGGATGTCCACAGCGATGATTTTAGGTTTCCCGGCTTTGGTCCTTTTGCTGGGCCCGGACAAAGACAGCTCACAGAGGTCGATTAAGTCCTCGGCCGAGATCCTGGGGGAGACTTCTGCTTTCAGGTCACACAGCGCCAGGGGCTCCCGAGACTACAAGAAAGGAAATCACATGAGATAGGTTGAAAGGCAGAAAATTGTAGAGCGAGCTTTCAAAGAAATTCTGAATATCATTTGAATAATGTCATTTGGATAAGTAGTCAGTGGAAAATGACACAGGAGAGACACAAAAACGAGTGTCAGGTTGGATATTATTCTTTTAAAACCAGGAAAACTGTGATTAGGCCTGAATGCATTCTAACTTAATCTTCTCTGTTTTAATGAATTATATGACACTGTCCATTTTAGTGGAATGAACGGCTAACTGGAGAATAAAATTAGATTTGCATTAGCATAAAATCAGTATTACAGCCCAGAGAGTAGCACAGAGGAGCAGCAGCAGAGACCAGAACATGGTCTTTTTCCAGCTTCCACATGCACTGCCAAATCAGTTCATTAAAGCACCGTGCCAGAGGCAGGGCTGCAGGGGACTGAACCCTGCTCTCTGCAAGCGAGCACCACCCTATTTCACAGATGCTCTCAAAACATTTAAAGCAGAAAATCTCCTAAAAGAAAAAAAAAATCCTATTCCAAGACTGAACAAATGTATTGAGATGATGAGTGGTCATTAGGCAGTCAAGTTTGTCTATCCAGTTTGATGCATGTTAAAAACACAACTGATACTAACAGTCATATCTCTGAATGTGAGCTCACTAAAAGGAGCTTTTTACAGGAGAGAAGTGCCAACTGCATGTTGAGCAGGTTGAGGAGCAAAAATGTGCCATGTGTGGAAATATTAAAGTTGCTATAGCTACACAGTTTTCAGTCAGGATTTAAGCAAACTGATAAGTCCATACCAGTTTCTATGCATATTACTTGAGTAAAACAAAGACGCATAATAAATATAAAGTGTAAGTTACCACTTTAGACTTAACTGTCACAAAAGCTTTGATGCAATGTTATTCAATGTAATCTCCAGCTACATCATATAGAGGTAGTAAAACAATGATAGTCTTGCTTCCCCTGACTGCAGGGTTTTCATCTTCATCTCTGAAAATCAATTACTTTTTCCACTTAAGAATTCCCTAAAACTACTTGGTTTTTGTTTCTGCTTCTAATTAATATTCATGCCATGAATATTTCAAAAAGTTTCTCATTCTGACTGTGATTATAGCAAAAGCAATGCCTCAGTTCTATATAGAAATCATTTGTATGGATATGTCCAAAGGGCGCAGCTTCAGTCTCCTGCTCTAACACAGCAGAGTCAGAGTGGGTACAGACAGAGATTTGAGACGTTGTTGCATTGTTTTCAACAAAAAAACTTTGTTCTGCAGTTTTCATTTTTCAGCAGAGAGCTTGATAGCAATTGTTCCAGACAACACAAGGGAGCCCAAGCAGAGATAGGATCTACATATTCATGATGTCCTACTGCCATGACCGACAATTTGGTTTGTTGTAACAAAGCAGTCTCTCAACTCTTGTGTTTCTTCTCAGTTTTAATCCTATGTCTAACAACCGCTAGTGAGCAAATGCATAGTGAGTCGATAGAAACAAAACAAAAACCTTGTAACTATACACAGTCGTCCCGCTGTAAATACCACCATGCACATTAGTATTTTGCTCTTTTTTATTCTTTGTTTAGGTTGAAAAGCTTTTACTATAAAGGCTTCTCCAACAGGAAAGTGTGAAGCAGAGGTAGTAATCATCCAGAGAGTGATGGATCTTGCTTTGTCACCAATTTAATTAACAAGGGCCAAAACAAAAGCCACATTGAAGAAATGCTTTTGGAATTGTTCCTCTCTTCCCTTGAAAACTGACTCTTTATTCTTTAAATATATGGATTCTCTTGAATGTCAGTGACTATGTTGAATTCAGATAATCTAGCCAACATGCACGAAAAAACCAAGCGGCAACCTCCGGTCTAAAAATATGAGTCCAATGTGGAAGTGTTAAAAGCTGCAGTTCATCGAGGATCCGCTTGAGGCTGGCTCTGGAAGTACCGGAAGTCACATACACATGAATGGGTCTTGACAGCAGAAATAAACATGTTTACAGCCTGGTACAAAGGATGAGTGTAGACTGGATAGCTCATTTCTCGATATGCTCTCACTGTGAGGGGGGGGGAATTTTTTTCCAATGCAGCAATTTCGAAGATATTGAGATTACGATTCTTCCAATGAGAGGCACAGCTGCCTGCGGGAACGCTGCCTGCGGGAACGCTGCCTGCGGGAACGCTGCCTGCGGGAACGCTGCCTGCGGGAACGCTGCCTGTGGGAACGCTGCCTGCGGGAATGCTGCAGCTGTTGGCTAGGAGGCTCAAACTCTGCCTCTCTACATCACACTGGCTCGACAGAAGCAATATGGCTGCCGCAACGACGATTGGTCTCAAAACAGCTCTTCAGAAACAGATGGGTGACGTCACGGATACTACGTCCATATTTTATACAGTCTATGGAAAAAACACATCAGGAAACCCGGACTATGAATCACTCCAACACAACACTCCAACAAAATGCAGCAACCCCTCTGAGCATCTGTGACAGTATAGCAGTCAAAGATGAGTGGTTGGCTGGTTCACCTCTATTGATAGAGCAGGCAACCCATGTAAGAGGATATAGTCCTTGAAGCACTAGTAGCAGGATTGATTCCTAGTCTTAACATGATTTGGTGTATGTCAATGCCCACTCTCTCCCCACATCTCCTATCTGTCTAACTGTCCTATCTTATAAAAAAAAAAAGCCTAAAGAATAATCTTTAAAAAACAATAAAGATGGCGCATTTTCCAGGTCTCACACGTGGCTGTGTGCATTTCAATCCTACATTTCAGCCCTGCAGCCCTGCCCTGATCAGTCTTCACTTTGACGGCAGCAAGACAAATCACTGCAGCACAGTGATACCCCAGAATTAGCCTCTAAATTTGAACTACTGCCTAACAGCTGAAAGACTCCAACAACCTGTCAAGTTGCAGTTTTAACCCATAAGTATTTCCTACAAAATGACAGTGTAAGTGGTTGAGACAAGGGGTTTGGAGAAATATTTACAGGAGGGACATAATGATAAAGAACGTCTCTGTCTCTCTCCTCTTCCTCTCTCTCTGTTTTTCTCTGTGCAGCATGTGATTGGCAGTAGACCTTTTGTTGGCAGCAGAATGGACAGGTATGTGACTGGAAGGGTGAAGAGAGTTCTCTCTGCTGATCAATCCCAGATTGAGTCATGCTGTCAGATAAAGAAATAACACAGCCTGATGTGATAAAGTTTACTCAATGAGGTTCTTAAATATCACTTGTAAGACACTAGGATTGATATGAGGTGACAGGGGACATTTACCTTTGACCACCAAAATCTAACCACTGTGTTGACGGTGCCAAATTGGAAGAATATCCCTTCAAGATAAAGGCACATAGATGGACAATGCAATGTGTGGATGCATGAAAAATGGACTTGAAGTAAGACATGATGTCGGTGTTATAATAATATTACATTTCTCAACCCAGGTTGTTCAATAGCATGCAGGCGAGGTGAGGTGAGGTGAGGTGTGCAAAAGTGGAGTTTGGGAGAGTTCAAGTAAAGAGTAAATAAGGGTGTGACTGAATACACCTGCCCTTTCTAGCACAAAAATGGAAGCCGTCAATGTGATGAAATGCTTTCATTTAGACTGAAATGCATGTTGACTTTGTACATTTTTGTCACACTTGGATGCAATAGCTGAAGTGAAGTGATGTGCTTTGGTTGCACAAAAAAAAGAAATCAAACCAAGTTAAACTAACAATCAAATCTGTGTAAAGACTTTAAGGAGCGCCTCTGTCTTGCTTAGTAGAAGTAGGAGGGAAGCTGTTGAAAAAACATCACTGAGCTGTATTGTAGTTTGCTATTTAATCAAAGGTGGCTGAGTTGCATATGGATATTTCTGTCATTTCTCTTACTAGTGCAAATTCCATACTTCTGCACGCTTGAACCATCTTAAAAAGTGAGAGAAAGATAAACCAGGGTAAACTGACAGGCTGATTTATGTCTGAGTACTGCAGCATCCACAACCAGAGTAGGCACTATCTACTAGAAATATGTATTTACCACAATGTCAGCTTTAATTCATGGATTACAGAGTTATCTAAATATTCTGTCATGTTTGCCTTGCTGCTTGTCATTTCAGTTTAGCAATTTCACTGCACCAACCCCAAAAATAGAGGATCATGCTTCCAGATAGCATTAAAAAAAAATACTGCTGAGAAGCAGTCATTTTAAATGTAAGTTGCACTTGGACGGCAATAGCTCAACAGAAATATATAAAAACCAATCCACAGGATGGACTAATCTCTTAATCGAAAGTGAGATGCTGTTTGATTTTTGGACAAGATACAGCTTGTGTGAACTCAACTAGGTCTAAACCTTCTGAGCTGGCACGCCTTCACGCTGAGATGATCAACGGTTGCAGCAAGTCCTGTCAAATATCATACACAGAGATTACAGCAGGGCCACAGAGCAAAAACAGGGGTGTAAGGGGGAGTGTTCAAAGCGTGTATGCTAAAAGTGGAATTGCATCCATACCTAATGAGTTGTAAAGACGCTACTTAGTAAAAGATGAAGTAAAAAGAGACAACATTTGTTACTCATAAAAGAAAGCTTCTCCATTTTATGGCTCAATAATCACTTGGCGGCGTACTGAATATATATTTTGTTCCTTTTTTTGGGGCAATTTTGTAGATAAACATCATCTTAAAAAAGTGCTGAAATGATGGTGGGTCAGCCAGTCTGCCCTCAGGGAATGCTTTTAAAAGATTACTCACTGGAGTTACAAAAATGCCTTTCAAGCACAGGGTACACACTCAACAGAAGAGCACAGATAAGCAGTTGTTATGACAACCGCCCAAAGCTAATCTCTTCTGTACACATCATTGAAAAATAACACACTGATAGATGGGTGTTCAGCCGACACGCTGTGTTTGGTAAGGTAAAATTTTGACATTTTCTTTGGAAGGTCGTCACCTTGGTTTCAATCTTTCATCACAAGATCAATCTGATATGACTAATCATCAAAAAAAGAGCACACATGGGGAGGATAATGGAAAGAAAACTTTTCAATGAGCTGAAGACGAGTGGCAAGACCTAAAAAGGCTGGCAGAGTAAAGCAAATAAGGTCTCTCTCCCCACAAATTGACATAAACGTATCAATGTACAATACCATGGCGGAAATAGTCCAAATATGCAGCCTGTCACTGCCGGGGGGGCTGACGGAGCTCTGTGTGGTGACTTATATGTCATGATGAGCAGTGTGTGCCAGCTGATGCAGCTTAATGACATGTTCGCATTTGACTGGCCTGACAGTGACGAGCCTACACCAGAGTAGCTGATAAGCAGACACATATCCTCCGTGGTGGTTTGTGTCAGTGTGTGAGTTGACGTATAAATGCTCCTGGTAAAAAGTTGCCAAAAAAGCCCAGATCACTTAACATTTTGAACTGGGAGGGTTGGAGAGGCTTAATAACAAGGTCAGAGATTCATTTAGAGTGCATTAATAATGCCTGTTTTTTACCAAGCTGAGATCTCCACATATCAAACAACACTTATGTGGTGCTCGAGCATAATTTCAAGACCAGAGGCGCTTTATCTGCCAAGTCTGCAGTCAAACAAGAGGAGACGAGCATAATTGAGGCCATGATCTGAGAAAAATGCTGACAGTGGATACTTCACATTTCTGCATGATGGAGGAAGATTTTAAAGCAAATAATCTCCTCACATTGCTTCATATATTCTCCGTTTCTGTTTTTGCCACAAAGCTGTTACCATTACTGCTCAAGCATGAGTGATTTTTCCCAGGGAGGGCACCAAGAGTGGCCTCAGCTAATGGAAATTCATCTTTACTTCTGCTGACAAAAGACAGAATTTGAGTCCAGACGTGCTCTCTGACAGCCGGGATACAGTGGGTGAAATATAATGCTGCTATAGTGTTTCATAAGCAACTTTCTATTTGCTAAAGTTTGGTGACTGAAACGCTCAGAGACAAGGTGATACTGTAGTTTTTCATAATTTCTAATCATCCATCCTTTCTCTCCCCTCATCGAGGTCTGAGCTTAGTGACAGCGTGCTGAGCAAGGTGTTACAGACGCCTCTCTTCCCAGCAACATTTCCCAGTTTCTGCTGAGGGATCCTGAGGCATCCCCCAGGCAGTTGAGATAAATAATCCCTCCAGCAAGTTCCAGGTGTGCCCAGTTTCCCCGACTTTGACGTGCCCTGAAAGTCTTCACAGATAGGTAGCCAGGTGTATTTTTAATAAAACCCAAACCCTCCTTGCCAATTCCTTTTTTGGCACTTAGGAGCAGCAGCTCTAGCTCTGGCTCGCCCCAGATGTCCAAGCACCTCTTCCTATCTCCAAGGCTTAGCCACAGCAACTCTTGGTTATTCATTTCAGCTGCTTGAGCTCATATTTTCGGTCAACTTCCAGAGCTCATGTGTTGAATGGTAGATCAACAGGTAAAGTGAGGGTTTGATTTCTGAGTTTGCGCCTTCTTCGCCACAGCAGTCCAACAAAATGTGAAGGCAAATCAGAAATATTCCTTAAAACTTCTCTAACTAAAATACTAGACTAAAAGATACATAAGTGGAATATGTTCAGACTTTGTACACAATTATACTTGTATCATATTGGTGCAAACTTACATGGGGTAGTCCAAGTAACATGTTTAAGTTACTCCTTTAGATTGGATGCACAATGCAATTCCTAAACTTTACAACGGCCCTGAAGCAAAGCCCACCATTAGTTCCTTTTACATTGAGATTCCTCCTCAGTGCTGCAACGAAGCTGCACCATCTCTACACCTTTGTACTCTTAAATTGAAACCCAACAGCGTAATAATTATGTCCCAGAGTTTGACTTTATATGGTGTTAAAGAGGTATGGTGTAGGCTCCCTTTATTTACACACACACACACACACACACACACACACACACACACACACACACACAGACACACACACACACACACACACACACACACACACACACACACACACACACACACACACACACACACACACTGTTCTTCAGTCCTGCTGGCTCAGACATTTTACAGTGATGCCTGTTTACCTCTGTTACCCCTGTACAACTACCTTCAATGGCGGCTCTGCTGTGGAGAGACTCTAACATTATGCCTCCATGACATTAAGATTGATGATGTGGTGTAACAGAGGTGCAACAGTTCTGTCTTAAACAGGCAGTGTAAAGGGGGACTTTGGTGAACGTAAAAAGGTTTAGGTTCTGTTGAAAATGTGTCATCTTTGAGTCCACATTTAGAAGTGCTTTTTATATTTACTATATAATGTAAATTCTAAACAAGTTGTAAACCAAAGAGTAAAGAGTCACCTACAATTTATGCAGAGGGTCTGCATTATTTACTGTATATTAAAGAGCTATGGATGAGATATTGATCTGAACCTTTTGCAAACCCTTAGTAAGTTAACACTCTAGTCCAAGGGTGCCAGTTTGGCTCATTGTTTAAATCATGACACGTCTGATTTCAACATGTGCACCTTTACTCTTTCCTTGCAGTTTCCTACCATATCCACTGTCCTATCTTACAATAAAAGCATGAAAGCCAAGTGTTAGACTTTAAAAAAGCAAAACAAAACATTAGTCTTAAGCTTCTGTGAGGAACTTTTGTTTTGCGTCAATTTTGGTTCCCCCTCTGGAAATACAGTGTCTCTCTGCTGATCTTGTCCAGTACATGTGTAAGTGCTGTCTTCTGACAAAAAGATCTCATCCTGCTTTTTTTGTAACTTTTGAATAGATAAATATTGCGAGGTGCAATGCTCATGGTGGATTAAGGTGGGGTAAGACTGAGTCTTACCCTGTCTTGGTGTTGGGTCTCTGTTCATAATTTGACATAGAGTGGTCTAGACCTGCTATGTTTGTAAAAGTGTCTTGGGATAACGTTTGTTGTGATTTGGCGCTTTACAAATAAAGATTGATTGATTGATTAATTTAATCATTGAAATGTGACCTCTGCCAGCTGTGAGATAACAAACAAAACATCTGCTGAAAAAATCCTGTCCCCCTTGCACTGTTGGTCATTTAAAATTCTTTAAGAAAACCTTGTAGCCAATACCACATTATCTTTTGTATGATCACAATACAGAGGCTAACAAATACACAAATGCATCAAGTGTGTTCAGCTCCATTGAGATAGACATCCTCTGCATCTATGTAACGTACTCAGCTGTTTAACACTGTTTTTGCCCAGAAGCTGCTCTGCTCTGACTGAGAGCCTGTTCTCTGACTGAGAGTTTTTCACTCCATCAGGCCGAGCAGACTGGGCAGCAGCTGTCCGGTGAGATGGATGTCTGCTCGCTGCTAGGGATGAGAATCCGCTGAACAAGTCTGCTGTTATGTTACAGGAGTGAGGAGCAACAGGGAAGCATGTAAAACAAACATGCTGTAAATTCATCATGACATCATCAGACATGATGCTGCTTATTATATTTTGAAGAATGGAGACATTGTGCATACGCACAGATAAAAGGACTACATGATTGAACATGTTTTCTACATGTACACAGAAACAGGAAAGGGTGTCCTGAAAAGCATGCCAAGACAAAAATGAGAGTTTTGTACCACAGCACATTTTAATTGTAACTTTTTATCTTGTTTCATTTTTTTTCTAGAAATTCCTCTAACTATAACTTTTAATTCTTTTAAACCATGACATGCACTCTCTCTGTTTGCCCATCTTCTTTTCAGAGTCAGCTGGGACTTATGTGGGATTAATTAACACCATTCAAAGCACTGTGGCTTAACATAAACTTTAATTTTATCTCATCCATCAAATTGTGGCCATAAGACCATAACTTTGTACAAATCTTAAAGCATATCTTGGGAAAACTACCCTTTCATTTATTCCTTTGATATCCCCCATTTCTAAAACTTTTGATTACGCCTTTTTATTCCGTAAGAACTCATCTTAATGCCTTTAAAATTATTTTCTTCATCACTTTGAATCTACTTGTTTTTATCACAATCCTTCACAAATAACCTCTCAACCAACTGCTATGATAACATAACATATAAGGATGTCACAAATAGATACCAGCAGTAAAGCTTTTGTAACGTCACTGCTGAGTCCATAAAAAGGATGGCTCTTTGGGACTCACAAACCACCAGCTACAGAATTGACAATATCTCCGGTGTAATATTTTAAGCCTGTCCGGCTGTCACCAGTTGGGTTAAGGCAAAACGATTCACAGCATGCAGACAGAAAGAGAGTTTACATGTTTCCTGACAAAGCTGTACAGGAAGTTGTAGGACAGACGCTGGAGGTGATTTTTTTCTTTGATAATTCAGCACGGGGCAGGATAAGCAAAGAGGAAAGATGTACAACTTTCAACACAAATTTAACTCCTCAGTTACTTCAGGTATAGATCTGTAGTACAAGCATTATTCTGATGAGACTTCTTCTAGAGATTTGCGCTGGCTCTGATTGCAAAATTGTCCTTTCATAATAAAATCAATCTTATCAACAAACTTTGGATTGTTTGAGCTTGCACTAATTCTGATCTTCTTTGTATGGAAAAAGAAAGCTATCAGTTCAAAATAATGCTGCTCTAAGAAAAATGCAATGAAGCTCACAAAAAAATTAAACACACTAAAATGTGTTGGAAAAATATGAACGAAGCAAAACTGCTATTTTCACTTGAACAAAACAAGCTTATGCACCCTGATCAAAGTGATTCCTATACACCAGGTGTTATTCTCTTTATTAAAATCAGAGGTCACTGTAAAGGGATTCTGTATGTGACGACTCGCTGTCAGGTGTGGCCTCCTAAAAACCTTAATTTTGCCAGTAAAAAAAAAAAGGAGAAGAATGTGTTCTTTTTCACATTTCAACCCATTTACAGCAAAAACTAAACTCACTTAAAGCTACCTCTTAAAGCAGATAACCTCATGATGATAAAATATGTAAAATATTAGTCATTGTGATGTATCAACAGCATCTGTTAAATTTTAAATCATGTTGTGAGAGTGAGGCTTTCAGAGTTCAACGCCTGCCTAGATTTGTTGGAATTCCTATGATCTAGATTTCCTCCCAGCGATCATACTGTACCATAACTTTAGTTCATGCTGTATTTGTGTGTTTGTGGTCAGCCCACTGATGTGATGAGAGTGACATTATAACACAGTGCACTCCTGCCTGGGGAAGAGGAGGGGTGCAGATAGATGCGGCCATGGATCAATGCCACCACCCACCCATTCCTCATTCAGCCTCAGCTGAATGAGAAAGATTACAGCAATCACTTGGGCACACAGCAGATAAGGGCTGACAAGAGTGCTTGTGAGCTTTCTGGACACGATGCATTCAGGTGTGAAAGACAAACAGCACTGAGCCACAGAAACAAAAAGCCTTTGTGAAAGACAGCATGACATCAATAAACCCTTTTTAAAACTAAGTATCAACCGTTATCTACCTGCTTTTTGAATACATGTTTGCTTTGTATGTATCTTCACTTTTTACTTAGGGGTGCACCTACGTTGTTTGGCAACACTTTTTAAGCTGGCATTTTTTAAAGACTTGTTTAATTAACATATTGGCAACACTTGCTGTGAAAAAAAAGTACCTACAAAAAAAATCTGATATAAAGCAAAGTATTTTGTTTATTGCAATGCAATTTGGACAAGTGCAAAATGCACTTTGTAGGAGTACTCTACAAAGGTTTCATATAAATGGAGTTTGTCTTCATTCATGCTGAAACATTTTTGAATTGGGTGACTGCATTTCTTAAGCAAGTGCATTTGAGAATAATCAATGTTTGACCACTTTGAAAAATAAAACCTGAAGTACAATTCTCTGTTTTAACTTCTGAGTCCTGACAAATTCCTTCTGGCATGAAAAATCAATACAGCTTAACAGGCCTACTGGAGTCACTGTGCTCTTCTAGGATCAGGTGTTGGCTGTTGAAACGAGCAGGTGTGTGTTAATGTGCACTGAGTCAATCAGTGCAAATCAGAGAGGTTAGAATTAGAAACTATTTAAGTCCTCTGCCTCAGCAGAATTAATGGATGGCAAATGCCTGTAGTTCCTCAAGTGTGGGATCTGTCTGAGACATAAATATATGCTGATGATACACTATAAAAAACTTGAATCAAGCTGCACATAAAATCAACTGACATGTTTGTCCTATATCAGGCTCTACAGATGGCATGGATTGAGATTAAAAAATATCATGTGATCTTGCTTTACACATTGCTTACACTGGCAATGTATACAAATAATATTTGCAAATCATTCATTAATCAAAAAAAAAAAAAATCAAGTTTTTACATCTTCCTATTTCATTATTTTTTACTTACCTGTTGTTTTTTTACATTTTCAAAATTAAGTCATCAATACTAAATCCATTAGTTGTAAGCTGATGTATGTAAAATTATTTATCAGTGTATTCCGATGAATGCTGAATGTTGTCAGCATTTTGTTTATTTTAGTTTCAGCATTATTTTATAGGGATCATGTGTGTGGGAAGTTCTTGTGATTTTGAAGTTGCGCTGATGTCAAATGTAGGTCATCATCATAATACGCATCATTTAAAGATGCACAAGCTAATAACCTGTAATTACCCAGCTATCAGGCCCATTCTTCAATAATTCAAGTCTGAACAATTTTACAGCGACTGTATCAGCTCATATTTCCATAACATTATCTTGACATGTTTAATTCGTTAAATTTGACAGTTAAAATATATTAGAAGAACTGAATTTTTTTTAAGGTAGAAAATACCTCTTTATTTACAAAAAAAAAAAAAAAATCCATGATTTTTTAAACCGAATTGAAATTTACAGTTTTATCAACTTGTTTTCGATATAGATTATCCTGAGGCATATTTGAAGATTGTGGTGATTTTAAAAAAAAAAAGTGTTTGCTATGTCTCTAACAAACATTTAAAAGATGAGCTGTTTTATTCTGAGGTTTGGAATGATAATAGCGTGCCAAATACTGAAAGTTCATCACTTCAAGTTCACGAGGAGCAGTCCTCAAACATACAGATTAAAGGATGAAGCATAAAGACAGATCTTGTGAAACAACACCAGCTAAACTGTTTAGGTTAATATGACATTATCATTACTTTTACTGTCACAGTTAAAATGAAAAGTTCTAATTGCAGAAAAATGCCAGTCAGTTTTCAGCTTTGTAATAAAACCATGTCTTACTTTAACATCAGTATAGAGATTTGGTTTATTGACTGTGTTAAAGTGTGTGTGTGCGTGTGTGTGTGTGTGTGTGTGTGTGATGGTTAAACTCACCAGGTCTGTCTTGGGCATGTCCTGGTAGTCTGAAGAGTAGTATGTTGCTGTTTTTCCAAAGCCGTTTTCACCAGCAGCCTTTGGTGGCTGGGCGTGCTGTCTGTATGTGGCGCTCTTTGGAGTCCAGCAGAAGAGGTTGATCGACTCTCGAACGCAGCGCTCAATGTCGATTTCTGTAACACAAACAGGAAACACATAAAAACGAAACTTCTGTTACTTAAGTGTGAGAACTTTTGTATAACAACTTTGCAGTCCAATGATGATTTTTGTTTTTGTTGGAATGCCTTTTAAAAATGTTTAAACCACTACAAAATAACAAATCTTTCTATTCGTTTACCAAGGTAAGCTGGCAAACAGCGACCTTTTACACATCATAAACACTTAATAACAAGAGAAGAGTGAAAATTAGCAACCTTGAATGAAGACTGTTACTTTTTACATCAAAAAACAAAATTGTGGGGTGCATCTGTGTAAACTGCTGTGCCTGCAGGATGGAACAGTGCTGCGTGCGTATGTTAGGGTGGAGATCTTCGTCTCTTTGTGTGCTTGCACTGAGGTTGCATACTGGAACACAACATTTCTGCATTAAAGTATAAGGGTGAAGGAACAGCTGAGCTTTATTCCAGCACTGTTGCGTTATCAGCCATGCTAACAGCTGTGTGAGCAAGAAGTGTTTTGAGCTAAATGCTAACATTAGCCTGATTACATGTGAACAATTTGCACCAAACAGTCACATTGCATGCTAATATTCGTTAACAAGCATAAAAAAGAACACAACCCAGGTCTGTAGCAGTGTCTGCTGAAACTCTCCTAACAAAGCTATAAAGGTTTTGCACTTTCAAACCCTTTGAACTGATGGTGGCACCTGATGAAAACTCAGAATATCATCAAAGAGGTTATAATTTATCCACAGGGTGTCATAACTACCCGTACAAAATTTAGAGGCAATTTATAATGTAGTTGTTAAGACAGTTGAAACCACTGAGGGCATCGGCTTATCTCTTAATTATTCAATTACCCATGGCAACATTTTACTCCAGCATAATATTTAACTCCTGCATGAGAATAAGACATGAATTTGTAAATGGAGTGCAAGGCAAGAGAATAGAAAATTCCCTCTCTTAAATCAGACATAAATCAAAAGAGATTAGTACTGTGGGAGGTTTAGTTGCAGACGTGAGCAACTTGACCTTGGCATTTTGCTGCCATTTATAATCTTAAATAGTCTTCCAGTAGTGCCAGTGGCTCTTTGAGATAATAAGTGGCCATCATGAAGCTGCTGTCCCCTTTCCGAGCCCCTGCCCCAAAAATGTTTTTGTGCAAAGCAAAAACTTTCCCTCTAATGCCTCTCCAGCGGCATCCATCTTTCACCCACTTCCTGCTTTGAGAAAAGAGAGGATTAGGGAACAGGGACTCACTGGATTAGCCGAGGATTTGGGTAAATTAGGAATTCTTTCCTTCACACCCATTCACACTGACAGCCTCTCTCTTTCACTGCCCTTTTTGTGGTTAATAAGCAAGTCTGGCTAATGAGATCTCCTTGGTATGACCTGCTCCTGGCCCAGGCACAACACAGGAGATGTATCTTTCCCCCTATCTGTCCCACAGCGGCATGAAGGTTAAAGGGTTGTCGGCTCTCCTAGGCTAGGACCTCACGGACTCACGGTTACAAGGTTGCTTCCGGTGAAAAACACGCTGGTGGTCTGAGATTCCACACCGGCATGCTCACAGGCAGCTCAGGGAAACACATTTTTCTTCCCTAGGGCAACAAATGCAGCATGCAATCAGTCCTGGTGCTAAAAGAGGCAGGAATGAGGAAGAGGAGATTGATGGCGGCTTTAACAAGCCTTGGGCTCAGCTGGGAATTCCAATGCAGCCAATTCTATTAAGGAGCAATTCTTCAGACAAAATTACATTTCAGTAATTATGTGTAGGTGTTGATTGTGTGCTGTGACTTTCTGCCACAAATAATAGAATAGCATGATTAGTTAAGAGCAGCTTGGGGCGAGGGGTTGTGGAATTAGATTATGCTGCAAAGGATGATAGACCTGCCGATAATGGAAGTCAGGATATTTACTGAATTAAAAAGAGAAAATATGTAGCAAAACAATGCTCCAACTCTCAATATTCCTGAAAACACAGCATGAAAAAAGTCCTTTCTCCTCTATTGAATAGCTTTTTAATTATGAACCACTGATGTCACTAGGTGGGAGTGTGGAAGGTGAATTATACTTTTCCAGGAAATCTCTCCAGCAATTTTTCTTAGACTTTTTCATACAATATAAAAATGTACGTTGAAGGAAGCTAAGAGAGTGATGCATGCTCCTGAAAAGGCATTTAAAAGGAAGCTCATTAAGACTGAACTGATATAGATGAAAATAATTTTGCTTTTAAAAACTGGCCATAAAGTGATCAGTCATTGCTCAAGGTTGTTGTATATCTGGAGATGCAACAAACTGTGAAAATCAGGGTTGAAATTAACATAGATATTTTGCCAATACCTAAGTCTGATATAGATGTTTATTGAATTACATCTTTGTAATTCTTTGAAACATAATTCTGTTTTTCAGATGAGTTTGTATTATTGTTGCCTCATTTGAAGCCCCTTTTAAAACATCACTGGAACATGTCATACAAACTGCATGTTGCTGAGCTTTCTTAGAAACAGTGTCCTACTCCCACACTGCTGACATGTTTGACCATTAAGGCAAATCAGGAGTCCAACAAGTGACTTTTTCTACCCAATGAAACACCCTCCTCTCTAAATCAGTAGTTACAAGCTTGCCCACACATTATCTGTTAGTCTTTAAATCTTTTTTACAGTGTTTTATCGTGTGCCTCATTTCCCAAAAGCCTGACCGAGGACAAGGAGTGCAAATTAGCCACGGCTACAAGTGCTATATCTACTGCATCTGTTGCACTTAAATTAGATGGAACAATGCCTCCATGTATTGTCCCTGTCAAATAAACTCATAAATACATCAATTGATGAAAAAAGATAAAGGTAAGATGTGATAAGATACAGGTAAACATCAGCCAACTGCTGAATCCAGTGAAAAGCACATTATTTGCTGATGGGCTGTTGTCAACAGGGCAAATATTCCTAAATATGTATTTAGTTTTAATCTTAAGGGA